>NW_005370887.1:200975-205466 GCF_000412655.1 Myotis brandtii | reverse complement strand
CGATCACACCTGAGACTGAGAGGAGTTGAGAGACAGAGAGAAGGAGGGGAGTCGGAGAGTGCGGCGCACATTCCACACATGCGCACTGCGGGCAGGCCGAGTTGGCTGCTAAGCAACAGGCAGCAGCGGCAAAAACACCCCCTGGCCAGATAAATGTTTTCAGCGGGCGTAGTTTGAGGACCCCGGTCCTAGAGCCTACCTTTCTTCTCTCTTCTTAATAGAACCTCAGTCTTGATTGGGGCACCAGGATGTCTAGCCTAGAAAAATCATGGCAAATCCATTCCTTCTTGCTAAGTGCTCACATTCACAGCCTCCCTGAGTGATTTGGTGACCAAATTCTGGCCAATGACTTGGAAGTGGGAGAGTGAGTTCTGGGAAATGTTTTTTCTTTCATGAACAAAAAGAAAATAGAGATTCCCTTTTCCGCTGGAATTCTTTCCTTCCTATTGTAGAGCATAAACAAACAAACAAACACCTTTTCCCTCTACCTTCCTAGGTTACTGATCAGGGCATAACAAATTAGACAAAAGACAAGATAACAAGAGAAAAGGAAACAGAGTTTATTAACATGAGCAGCCTACATAGATGCAAGAGAAACTAAGTAATGAGTAACTCAAAAGGGTGGTCAGAATTTGGGCTTATATAGCATCTTAACAAGGAACAGTAAACTTGTAGAGAAGTGATAAGATGAAGGGAAAGAGGTATAGGCTTTGAGGGGTGGCAAATTGTGAGAAGGGGGACCTACTGGAAGACATGGGTTATTTGAACAAGATTTCTTTCTAGACCCATATTCATTTCCATCTTCCCCGGAAGAGAGGATTATGGCTGTCCTAGTTTCTCAGAAGTTCCTGCTTTTAGTCAGATAAGGGAAGCTCTAAGAAGGCGTCTTTCTGCATCTGTTAAATCTCATTTGCCTCCATCTCAGAATAATCATGATGCCAAGGTGGCATATTTGGGGATGGCATATTCGGACTTCCTATACTGTCTTGAATGTGGTTTGTAAGGGTGTGATTTTTAGAGAGATGGCCCCCATCTTGTAACTATGCCCAGATTATCTATTTAGAGTCCAGTATTGGGCAGAATGCAGGGATATAAAAGAAATAGAAGTTATGGTTTCTGAGTCCAAAAGTCCTATAATACAGAGTGTCACACAACAAAATAATTGGAGAACAATTACAAAAAACACTTACTCAGTGCCAACTAGCGTAGAACTGATGGCAGCCCTCCAGAATCTCCTATTGGTACCTCCATGCTGCCACTGCTTCTTGCCAATGCAGCTAAACTGGTGAAGTTTTCAGAAAAGATGTGACATTTAGAGCAGATTCTAGTCTCAAATTCTTATCTTTTTAAAATACACTCTTGCCCTTGTTTAAACAAGACTTCACTCAGAAAGGAAACTATCAAAAAGGCATTGGATTTTAGTCTTGGTAAAGGCCCTTAACAGCTGTAGGACATAGTTGTGGTCATTTAAACATCTGGCATTTTGGTTCCTGATTTGTAAATTGGGGATAATGGTTCATTCAACAAATATTTACTGAGCACTTAACAAGTGCTGGGCACTGCTTTAGGCAATTGAACAAAAGAGACAAAGTCCCTGTCCTTATAGTAGAACTACAATAAACATATATTCTATCAAAAAGTAGAAGTAAGTCCAGTGGGGAAAATGTAAAGTGGGATAAGGAAGATAGAAGGAATAGCAGGTAAGTGGGGAGGAGATCTGCTATTTTACAAGAACGTAGTGGTCAAGACAATCTCTTTGCGAAGTGCCTTGTACTTCCTTCCCCGTGTATTTGCCCTTGCCTGCTTGTCTGGCAGCAGAAGGGAGGAAGTCAAATGACTGAAAATATGTAGAATGCGCTTGTTAAATTACTCACCACTATGTGAACCTAAGGTATCATCATTATTATTATTGAGGATTAAGTCTAAATTCCTTAGCTTGACATTTCTTAGCTTGACATAACATGACCTTTCAACCTATCTTTCCAGTTTTATCCCTACTCCCCCATATAAATGTAACTTGCAAATAAAATTTTCACTTTATATAATTCACTTGGCAATAAATCATGTACCATCCCATGTCGCTTCTCCTATTGTTTCTTCTCTTTCAGTCCTGCATGATTTCATTTTTTCACAAATCTTGTGTCCCCAATGAAAGGATAAACTTCTGTATGAGAGTCCATAAGTACCTTGAGCATCAAGGCTGTTTAATAATATTTATTGATTTTGTTTGACACACTGGTTTAGGTTCATCATCACTTTGGAAACTCTCACTCTGGAATTTGGTGATATAATCAATTTTGCATGAATTTTGAATTGCCTTACTTGTCATGGAGCAGTGTAATCCTTGAGAAGCAAATTTTGAAAAATTATGTAATATTGCTAACAAACACCTTTCACTGTGGTTAGGACTTCCCTAAGGATTACCTCAGTGTCATTTAGACCAATAAGTAGCTCTTAATCCCATGTGCCCTTTTCAGGACTATAATCCCATGCATCCTGATGGCCTTTTCATGACCTAGGGAGTGTTTCTTGTCAGTGTACATTTGTTGTTACCTCTTTAATGACGTTCAAGTAAATTTTTCCATTGAAATAACTTCCCAGAAGTCTGAGAAATCAAGCAGAAGAGAAGAATAAGTAAGGCACAGTCGAAATTATAGGATAAATCTAAGAGAGGTTTTAGAAAGCATAATAATGACCTTCCAAAAATAGCCATATCCTAATCACTGGGACTTATGGAAATGAGATGATAAAAATAGAGGTTAAAGTGATGTGGTCACAAGCCAAGGAGTGCAGGCTCCCTCTAGAAGCTGGGAAGAAACACACACACACACACACACACACACACACACACACACACACACAAATAAGGAAAAAACAGATTCTTCCCTCAGAGCCTCCAGAAGGAATGCATGGCCTTGCTGACTCTGACTTTAGTCCTGTAAGACCTATTTTCAGGATTTGAAACTCCAGAATAGTAAGATAATACATTTATGTTGTATTAAGCCACTAGATTTGTGGTAATTTGTTACAGCATCAGTAGGAAATGAATACAGTGGTAAAGGAAAAACAGCCCTGAACTAGAGACCTGTCACAACCTGGCCTCTGCTGCGTGCATATTAATTGTCTAATCTCAGGAAAATCACTCTACTTCAGTTTCCTTTCCTGTAAAGTGAAATTAGACCTGCCTTACAGTGTTGTTATGAAGTTATCAGTATTCATGTGAGCACTTTGTAAAGTGTTTTGTGTTGTACAAATGTTAGGTGTACTTTGACTTAAGGTTTTCTTAATGAAGGCAAGAACAGGAATGAGGACATTTGTCTTTTGTGTATTAATACCTTAAAATTTACACTCTAACCTCTCCTGTAACAAACATGCTGTTTTCCAAGTGGCCTACTGCAGGGATGGACATCCAGCACACTTGTCTCAGCCTTCCCCCCATCAACCAAAGTGAACATGGCTAATTGGTTGCAGAATCCTTTGCCCAAGAGTCAAGACACAGCCTTGGAGTCCTTCTTAACCCACCTGTAGGAGGTTGCTATCAATCAACTAGAGCTGGCAGGCAAGGAGAAACTTACCTTCTTAACCCACCTGTAGGAGGTTGCTATCAATCAACAAGAAGAAACTTAGAAAGTTTGGTCCCTTGGCCAACAGCATGGACATCACCTGTGAGCTCATTGGAGATGCAGATCCTCAGGCCCGTCCTGGAGCCACTGGATCAGAATCTACATCTTGACAAGATCTCTGGGTGTGCCCCGTGTACTAGTTGAGAGGATATATTTTGGGGTGGTTTGAACTCCAGTTACTATTGTGTGACCTCAAGCAGTGTCTAAAGCATCAAAGCCTGTTTTCTCATCAATAAAGTGGAGAATAATACCCACCACGTTGGTTTGTTATGAGAATTAGAGAGGCTGCACATGTAAGGCGTTTTGCACAGTGCCTGCCAACAAATGCTCAGTTAATAATAGTTCTTTTCATTGTACCATTTTGCACCATCTACAGCTGCTAACCAGACTACACATTCATTCAGCTTTGCTTGAGCCTCTCAACAGGGCGGATTTCCAAAGCCATCCACGCCCACAGAGGCAGGAGTGTGGGGAGGGGGACAGAAACACGGTCAGCAATGCCGTCCCCAAATACCCAGGATCCTGTACATTTTGCAACACGTATCAAACGCCAGGTGGTCTCCTTGCTTTCAGATCTTCGCTGCACATGGCTTTATTAGAAACCTGCTAGAGTAGACAGCCATGGAGTCTGGTGACCTGTGGGAGAGAGCAAGGGCCAAAATTCCTGCTGAGTCGCTCTGGGCCCATGCCTCTATCTTAATTTCCTTCTGAACTTTCCGTCTGCCGCTGGTTTCCATGCATTAGAGCCTTAACCAGCCACCCCTGCCCAGCTGCCCCCCCAGGGCGCGCAGCTGCAGGCGCTGTGGCAACCCCTTCCTGGGGTCCGGAGAGGGCTGGGAGGGGGTGCGGTGGGGCGGGGCTGGGGGTC
>NW_005370887.1:186128-200743 GCF_000412655.1 Myotis brandtii | reverse complement strand
CTTCCCGCCGCCTCTGCTCTTTGCATAGTAATTTCAGTTCCTGCAAGCACCCTGCTCGCTCCGCTCCCGGAACAGGTCTCAGAAGCACCGCCGCTCCGAGCACACGGGAGCCATCCCCGTGGCGCCGAGAGCCGCTGCTTGGGATATGCGACGGGAGCCCCCACCACAGCCGAGGCAGTGGGCCAGCCGCGCTGAGAAGAGCCAGGCGAGAGGCAGGTAGACGACCGACCCCGGGCCGCGGGAGAAGACGCCCCCCACCCTGCACCCCCTCTGCCCAGTGCCCAACCCCGGGGGACCGGAGCGGAGGTGTGCTTGGCACTGATGGGGGATTGATCCGGGCCCACATTGCCCTGGTGATCTTTTGCCTGTTGCTCTCGTCCCCATCCCATTCTGCGCTCCGGGAGGGTCTGTCTTTCTCCCAGGTGATGAATTTCTCTGCAAGGTCATTGCTCCCTTAGGCTCTGTCTCTGAAGGTAAATGGGAAAAGACGCTGCAGTTCTTGTTCTTGGGAGAGGGGATTTATAAGCAATGGGTCTGCACACTGTGAATATCCCAATAGGTAGGTGTGGGGTGTGTGTGTGTGTGTGTGTGTGTGTGTGTGTGTGTGTGAATACTACACTGGCATGTTTCTTATTTTCCTGTGCTTATTCTCTTTAAGGTCAAAACACTGTTGTTGTACATAAAATATATGCGTTTATGTGTGTGTATACAGACACCTTTACATATATATTGTCTTTCTTGAGATAGGCTGAGAGAGAAGAAGAAGGGCGGGCAGAGGTTGATAAAGGGAAATCACTGTAGAGACCTGTTCAGTGTCTAGAGGTGAACTTTGGAACCAGATTAAATCAGGGTAGAGACTAGAGGCTATAAATGGCTCTTTGGAGATGGATTTTAGAAAAGAGCTAAAGAACAACTGTCAACAGTACACACAACACATCTTCATGTTATCCAGGCAAATCTGAAAGATACAGGCAAATTTCAGACTCAATAATGGGCAGTGAAAGGGGAGCGGGGAAAGAGGGTACTTAGACACTGCAAAGTGAATTTGGGGTGGTGGGAAGGCAGCAAGTCCCTGGCAGGTTTAATGGGCCTTCTGGAGGGGCACTCGGAGAAATCTCTGCTCCGAACGTAGGCAGTTCAAGGTTAAGATGATGTGAATGTCCAGCAAGCAGCAGAGGCGGTGGGGAAAGGGCAAGGGTTTGGAGGAGGAGGGGAGAACCAAAGCTCTGAGAGTCACCTAGAAGCAACCACCATTTATCAAGGCATCTCTTTCTTTGTATTAAATCAATACCTTGGATATGGTCCATCTGAAAATTTTTCACAAGACATTAAAGACCCATTGGTCCATGTTTGCATTTTGTTTTTGCAAGGAATCTGGGTCATGGTGGGACTGGAAGTAACTGAAGTGTTTACAACACCAGCAAGATTTGGAGAGAGAGAGTTGATTAAGGCTTAGCTTCATGAAATATTTACACATCTCTTACGTGGGCTTTTGTTTGCTCTTGTTGGTGCTGCTGCATATTTTACTGTGATAATGATTTGAGTGTACTTCTCCCAATGTGCTTATTTTCCAGTTATAAACTATTGTTTCTTTCCCATTGTGTTCACCATTGGCCTGCCCTGAGTAACAACTGTGGGAATAAAGATTCATGAGTCACAGCATACAGGCAAAAAATATTTTCTGTTGCTATCTGCGAATGGCAATAGTTTGTATTATAGAATGTTCTTTTGAAGTAGAATCATGAAGAATATTTTTTTCAGGGTTTGTGGGTTTTTAGTAGGGGGAATAGGTTGTTGATTCATAAACGGAAAAATAAGTAGTAAGTGCCATTGCAAGTCTAGATGTTATTTCATTGGAATTTATTTTGGAAACATTGCGGAGGAAGTCGTAGAGACCCATGTAGAGTGTGTTGTGGTGCGGTGAGGCTTTACCTAATCACTAACTAGCCTTTCATGAAAATGACAAGGACAGAAATGCGAGGTGCATAGCCTCCTATGGAGGATTGAAGTGGAGGATTGAAGCAAGATATGAATCAGATCAATCTGTGCCGGAGGTCAGGTGGGTTCCAACTCGCTGTTTTTAAAACTTGGGTATTTTTTCATTGCCTCAATATACTTACCCATTACACTTAATTATTTGTCCCTGCAACATTTCTTTGATTGTGCCTCAAATATACATGAAAGAATATATTAGATACAGCTTTCCTTCACTGTATGGATTTTCAGTCATAAAAACTGCAGCTTATCGGGAATATCGTTCATGGAATCACAAAGTCATAAAAAGATTGGCCTCAGAGAGTCCAGACATGCAATTCCAGTCCCAGCTCACACTTGAGCTCGTTCAGTGGCCGCTGTTTCTACCCTTTATATGCTCATTCATTGATTCAGTCATGCATTCAGCGTACATTTCTCCTGAACTAAACAGGGTCCTGAATTGTGGGATTGAAGAGTGAACGAGACACAGTCTCAGCCAGCAAGCCTTGGGAGAGAGGGGGTAAAGCGAGTTAAGTGCTATGTCAAGGCGAGCACAGGGTGCTTGAGAGCAGGTTGTGGAGGTGGAGAGGACAAGGACAGTTCCCAAGGACCTGAAGAATAAGAGGAACTCGTCTGGTAAAGAGGAGGAAGAAGGGCAGTCCTGGTACAGTGACCCAATATGCAGACCCCCAGGAAGCACAGGTAGCTCTAGGTCAGTGGTTCTCAACCTTCTGGCCCTTTAAATATAGTTCCTCATGTTGTGACCCAACCATAAAATTATTTTCATTGCTACTTCATAACTGTAATATTGCTACTGTTATGAATCATAATGTAAATATCTGATATGCAGGATGGTCTTAGGTGACCCCTGTGAAAGGGTCGTTCGACCACCAAAGGGGTCGCGACCCACAGGTTGAGAACCGCTTCTCTAGGTAGTTGAAAAGCTGTGAGAAGGTAAAGACGGGAAGATGCAGATAGAGAAGGGAGCACATCATCTTCAGGGTGAAGTCCAGAAGAGCCGCTAACTCATCTGTTCAGTCCATCATTTGATCTGGAGAAGCCAGGTAAATGCATTCATATCAAGGCTCTCTGTTGTTCACGTTACCCAAGTTTATATGCTTCAAATATCTAGAAACTATATTTACCTTAATTTATAAAAGTCTGATTAAAAGGGAGATGTGTCCTTAAGAAAATCACAATTTTCTCTGCCTCAATTTCTTCATCTATAAAATGTCTACTACCTACTTGGCATACTGTGAAAATGAAAAAGAATGAGAGAATGGAGCTTTGATTTTTATAGAAGTGAGTTTTATAGAAATCCAGGGAATCTTATTTTTATAACAACAGTGCTCAGGACAAAAGAATAAAAAAGTATTGTATGTTCCAAGCATTTCACTGTCCCAAATGATTCCAAAAGAGAAACTGAATGAACAAAAATGTAACTTGGGAACACAGGCAAAAGAAAGCCCAAAGGCCACATGCAATTTAAAGTTATTTTTTTTAAGTGAGGGAAACATATACAGTGCTCCCATAGTAATCAATAAGTGCCCTTCTAGAAGTAGTCACAACCCATTGTGAAGTCAGTTTACTGTGTATGATAGCATTTTATTTTCAAAACATAAAGTAGCCGAAACCGGTTTGGCTCAGTGAATAGAGCGTCGGCCTGCGGACTGAAAGGTCCCAGGTTCGATTCCGGTCAAGGGCATGTACCTAGGTTGCGGGCACGTCCCCAGTGGGAGATGTGCAGGAGGCAGCTGATCGATGTTTCTCTCTCATCGATGTTTCTGACTCTCTATCTCTCTCCTTTCCTCTCTGTAAAAAATCAATTAAAAAATATATAAAAAATAAAAAAAGGTTTTAAAAAATAAAGTAAAACAGAATAGAAGGATAAAGTTCATTGAACGTTTAAATTAAATATATATTTATATGTATGAACACACTAGACCATGATGCAAAAATGTATATCTTATTATGCATCATGTTCCAAAAAAATCTAAAAGCTACTGCTTTCAGTGAATTAAAAAACAGATGCTTCCAGTTTGCAAGACCCCAAGAGTCAACTAGAAGATTGGATACATAAGCATTTATACCAAATTCTGAATAGTAGAATTGTCAGGAGAAAGGCAAGACATTATGACTTACCAGTAGATTCATGGCAGTAAAGTTAGAGACTGAGAACCTTGGGGACTGAATTAGTCTACAGAGCTTCAAGGAGGAGGTAGAACTTGAGCTAGTTTATAGAAGATGGACAGATCTGGGTGGGCAGTGAGGAAGAGTTGATGATATAGAAGAAGGAAGTAAAGAATGAGGTGGCATAATGTGAGGCTTGTTTAAGAATCATCTAGGGCCATGGCCAGGTAGTTCAGTTGGTTAGAGAGTTGTCTGGATACAACAACATTGCAGGTTCGATTTCTGGTCAGGGCACATAGAAGAATCAAGCAATGAATGCATAAATAAGTGTAACAACAAATCAATGTCTCTCTCTAAAATTTTTTTAAAAATCATTTAGAAAATAAAAAATGAATATCAAATTATGGGGAGAGTATTGCAGCAGAATTTTTATTCAGACTAAAATATTACTCAAGAGTTGCTATTTATTTTATATCTAAGATTTCTTTTCCTAATACATCTACTCTAAGAAAATCTGGACAGAATGGCCATACCATCATAAATCTGTCATTTCCTGCCATCTTTTTATTTCTTTCACAATAATTTCCAGGCTTGGCCTGTTTCAACTGAATTTAATGGTTGAACTATTGAAATTACGCGATGCACCATATTGTAGCATGATTAGTTCATTTCTTAGAACACAAGTACAATCTTTAGCACAGGGGACAAGGGTGATTGAGTTTTACACTGAGCGAATCCTTCAACAAGTCTCCTTTTTTTTGTGAAAGCCATTTTTTAAAATTTTAAACCTTAAGGTTTGAACCATGTTTTTAAACAAAAGTTAATATTTTTTTTTTTGCAATTCATCTGAGCATGCTTTTCTTTTTTTTAATTTAAATTCTTTATTGTTTAAAGTATTACATATGCCTCCTTTTTCCCCCATTGACCTCTCCCTGGCTGT
Source organism: Myotis brandtii (assembly GCF_000412655.1). Taxonomy (NCBI): domain Eukaryota; kingdom Metazoa; phylum Chordata; class Mammalia; order Chiroptera; family Vespertilionidae; genus Myotis; species Myotis brandtii. The sequence goes on along the minus strand of NW_005370887.1, from coordinate 195,699 downwards.
TCCCACCCCCAACCCCCTACTGTCTGTGTCCATGGGTTATGCTTATATGCATGCATACAAGTCCTTTGGTTGATCTCTTCCCCCCATTTTCCCCTGCTTCCCTCTGAAGTTGGATGGTCTATTCGATGCTTCTCTGTCTCTGGATCTATTTTTGTTCATCAGTTTATGTTGTTCATTATATTCCACAAAAGAGTGATATTTATCTTTCTCCGACTGGCTTATTTCACTTAGCATAATACCCTCCAGGCCCACCCATGCTGTTGCAAATGGTAGGAGTTCCTTCCTTTTTACAGCAGCATAGTATTCCATTGTGTAGATGAACCAAAGTTTTTTAATCCATTCATCTGCTGATGGGCACTTAGGCTGTTTCCAAATCTTAGCTATTGTAAATTGTGCTGCTATGAACATAGGGGTGCATATATCCTTTCTGATTGGTGTTTCTAGTTTCTTGGGATATATTCCTAGAAGTGGGATTATTGGGTCAAATGGGCATTCCATTTTTAGTTTTTTGAGGAAACTCCATACTGTTCTCCACAGTGGCTGCACCAGTCTGCATTCCCACCAGCAGTGCACAAGGGTTCCTTTTTCTCCACATCCTCGCCAGCATTTGTCATTTGTCAATTTGTTGATGGAATCTCCTTTTTTGAGTGTCTCTCAGGTGCAAAGCCCAGTGCTAGGCACTCACTGCCTTCTTAAGATGAACTAGACCATTCGTACCCATAATAACAAAAGAAACCCCAGATTCTGTTGAATTTTCTCTTTTGGGTTGTTTGTGGTACTTGTCCATCATTTTAGTTAAGGACAAACGGTCCCAACTTTCAATGATTTGACTTATGATTTTTCTACTTTACGATGGTGCAAAAGCCAGACGCATTCAGTAGAAACCATACTTCGAATTTTGATCATTTCTTCGACACCTATTGCACAGTTTGATGCTCTCTCAAGATGCTGGGCAGTGGCAGTGAGCTCAGCTCCCAGATCACAAGGGTAAACTACGGATTCTCTACAGTGGATTCATTATGTATCAGCGGTTCTCAGCCTGTGGGTCACGACCCCTTTGGCGGTCAAAGGACCCTTTCACAGGGGTCGCCTAAATACATCCTGCATATCAGATATTTACATTATGATTCATAACAGTAGCAAAATTACAGTTATGAAGTAGCAACGAAAATAATTTTATGGTTGGGGGTCACCACAACATGAGGAACTGTATTAAAGGGTCGAAGCATTAGGAAGGTTGAGAACCACTGTGTTAGAGGATTTTGCCCAACTGTAAGCTAATGTAAGTGTTCTGAGCATGTTGAAGGTAGGCTGGGCTAAGCTATGATGTCTCATGGTAAGGTATATTAAATGCATTTTCAACTTGTGATATTTTCAGCTTACTGTGGGTTTATCTGAACATAACCCCATCTTAAATCGAGCGACATGTGTATTTAAATAAGTGTGCATGCATTTTTAGAGATTAACATCAGTGTTTTGCTGTAGCCTAATAGATATTTTGAGGAGACCAAATCAGAAAAGAAAGGCTTTACCTGTGTTTTTGAAAACCTTTGTTGAGCATCTTTCAGTGCTTCTGTCTCTCCTATGAAATAAAATGTTATGATATTTCTATCCTTTTAAATAAAGCTATACCTTTACTGAAAAACAGTGCCAGTTAAAATAGAAACTCATATGCTTAAATTAGTTGATTTGGAGTGCAGTCAAATATGGAAATTCACTTTTTTATGAAGATGTCCTAGACTCGTCTTTCATCTTCCTTCTCCACATCTGAATGTTTGGATTTTAGTGATAATCTAACTTTTTTGCATAAGAATCAAGACTAAAATAATAAAAACATCTTGAGACGGCATTTGAATTGAAAAGACATTTATTAAATTTCATGGGGAAAATGCAAATGCTTTACAATTTAGATTACTTGCTGTCTTGAATGCCAGTGAGGAAATTTTTCTCAGAGCTTTGTAGCCAGGTGTATTGAAGTTGGCAACACAGTATCAGCTTTCTAGCTTTTCTATGTCTGTAATTAGATTGTTGGTTTTATTTTGAAGCTACCAGCATAATTTGGGGCCTGAATTATTATTGCCAAGCAATAATAACTGACCTTCGCTGGAAGCTTAAATGCTATGACCTTCGCTGGAAGGTTAAATGTTATGACCTATTAAATCTAAGTCCAAATCTGGAAAGTGGAGCTTTAAAAAATCTATATTTTGCAATGATTCCAAAAGCATTGCAGTAGTCAGGTGTGGATATCACTGTTTAGTCCTGCCTTTATTTACAAGGGAATAAAAAGGTAACAGATGAGTCCCAGGCACGTTAATTAACTTGTCCTAAATAACCGTTAGAGCTGGGGCTAAAATCCAGACCTCTTAGCTGATTATCAGCTCAGGGGAGGAAGAGCAGGGCCTGCAGAGAGGTGGAGCATCTCGTGAGTGATGGGGGAAGGAAATAAAAATGTTCATGCAGCCCTTCTTCCAAAACTGAGAGTAAGTGCAGTGCGTCTTTCTAAATGACAACGCAGTGATCTCTGTCCCCAGGGTCTGATGTGGCAGAAAAACTGTGGGGATCAGCTGTGTGATCTGAGGCAAAGAACTTTCTCGGCTTTACACGCCAGATTCCATTTTAAAATGGTAATTCTTGGATCCTAAACCCAGTGACTACCCAAGTCTCCCCTAGGAAGATTGCTTTAGTAAGTAATCACGGCCTGTGACACTTGCAGAACCAAGCAAACCCTGACAAAAAAAAACAAAAAACCTCAAGGTGAGACAGTAAAAATCTATAGTCACAGGAGCCTCCAGGGACCTCAATGTCATTGCTAATTCAGTGGACAGCTGGACAGAGTGCTCCGAACTCCTTAAAAAATCACATTTGCATCTACTGATTTCTGGGGGAAAGGAGTTGCAGAGAATCTTTTTTTTTTTTAAAGCCTGAATTACAAATGGTTCAGCAAAGTTGAGGGGGAATCATCAAGATGTTTTCTGTGGGTAGATTCTTGATTGTTTTTTTCAGGATTTGATTTTTAAATAGCCTAAAATTAAAACAACCATTACTATATCTATGAGACACTCTTTTCTTTCTTTATAATGCACAACTTTGGGTAAATAAAATTCTTGAGGGAGTTCAGTGTTTGTGTTCACTATATTTTCTGAGTAATCAGAGCATCTTTTTTGTTTCAATTCGTGTCATCAATTTTTCTAAAATGTAATAGCCTGTGCCTATGTGTCTGCCTTAATAAGTATAATATGGCAGATATCATCAGGGTTCAGAATTTTGCACTGCCTCCGGGTTTTTATTCTGAATTATGTCTGTGTAGGACAGGGCTGCTGAATGTAATATAGGAATTTTTATTATTTTTATTATTTTTTACTCTGATATGAATGTGCTTTCTTATGATACACTTTGTAAAAAAATGTGCTGTTGTTCAAAAATGCAAAGGACATTTGATTCATTGAGGGTTTCACTTTGTTGACTTTGGTCTTTGCCTTTGCCACTGTGTCATTCCAGAATGCTCATTTCTTTACCCTACTTTCTCAAACCGCTCCAAACATGGTTTAAAGCTCAATTATTTCAGTAAACCTTCTGAGATTCTTACAAGCTGTTTCCAACTACTGTTTTATATACAGTATGAATTTTTAATTTATACTTATATTGTTCCCTAAGCATGCCTTTCTTTAAATCCTATAAATTACTTCTCCTGAAAAAAATGCAGGTAAAAATGTAGCAACTAGAATTTTTATGCTAGTAAGAATTTTAATCAGAGTGGAGGTTAGTAAATGCATGTACATTTTCCCTGCATCCTTGAATGAGTGAAAATTGCTTATGACAAATGGGTGTGGAGGATTGGTCTTGTTTTCATGTTGAACATATTATGAAAGCAGTCAGAGAACAGAAATCTATCAATGTCAGGTCAGGGGCTAAACTCTGATTAAGGGAGTGAAAAATGCCTGTGCAACCTCCTTTCACATTGGGGATGATTTCTTGCCTACATATATATATTCTCAGAGCAGAGGAAGGCTTTGCCATGAGCATCTCAGAGACCTGGTGCACTTTACTTAACCTGCCAGGACCTCAAGTTTGAGGATGTAGGTATGAGATCAGAAATTGGAAACTGGCAGTCTATAAGCCCAGCAGGAAGATCATGGTTTGTTTGGCCTGCAGATATTTATTTTTAATTAAGCCAATAGTTAAAAATCAGAATATCTATTATTAAAAGAAATGAAACACCAACCCATATTCTTTAGGCCGGAGATGAATAACAGTGTGTGCTACCTCTTTGTTACACTACAGTCTCCACTACTCCCTACTGTCTCTCTGACACTGAGGCTTCATATAAGTCACTTGTACCCAACCGCTTCACTTCCTTGTGTTAGCTACCTAGAACCCATAGGTATTGAGTTCATGAATCAGGGCTAGATGCTTTCTCAGTTCCATTGAGCTCTACAATGCTCTGTGTTCATGAACTTGATCTTACTGTACAAAGTAGAGAGATCATTGTACTGAATGTAGTTGACTCCCATAAAGTATGGTAAGAGTCTAAAAATTTCCACCATCAAAATAATTTAGATTCTGTGAAAGGTTAAGTGAATACAAACTGAGTTGACCTGGTCTATTTGTAAGAGAATGGTGGAATGTTTTGTTTGTTTGCATGCTTGCTTACATGTGGCCAAAAAATAAAATAAATAAAGGCAGAACGGTTTTAACAATAATTATTTATTCTTTAATTTGACCAATGACTACAATTTTACATTGAATTACTTTATGAATTTGTTGTTGTTTTATAAATTTTTAAGTGCACTGTGTCTTTATTTTATGTACAACTCTTTAGGTATACTAGTACATCAAACTTGCAATAGCCTCCTGAGAACCCAAAGCATACCTCAGTCTTCCACATAATGGTGCATGCTATTTGATAGGCCTGGCAGCTGAGACAAACCTGCCAGAAGTAGTATTGATTCGCATCCCAGTTTGTGGCTGTGTCCGTACAGCTGAGAAATGCACATCTAACGAGGGCAGTTGGCTGTGCTTTCAACCCATCACTGAAGCTCATCAGATCCCTGCGCCCCACAGTCCGGTCTATTGTGTGGAACGGTTCAAACGGCCAAAAATGAGGTGGCTGGGTCAGGGCCGAGTTACGCATGTTGTAAATCAAGGCAGGTGCCCTTCTGAGAGAACAAGATGGAAAACTCAGGCAGATCTCTAAAGTAGAGAAAAGTCTTAATAGCGCTCTGAAATCTCTCCTTCCTTCTCAACTTCTGCTGCCACTTTCCTTTTCATGCACCCTTCGCTGCACACCACCCCCACATCGTACCGCCTACTTTACTTCTAAAAACATCCTCACATCTAATTATTAATCCTAAGGTGTCGCTGCGTCAGCAGCTTCACTCCAAAAAGACAGTACTGAGAACAGTGTCAGCGGAGGCCTACCGAGGACACAGTGCTCCGTCAGCAACGATACCTCCTTCAGAGAGAGCGCGTTTCCCTAGGTAGGATGTCCAGGTCTTTAAGTCAAGTCACATCACCTGAAATGGATTGATAATATATAAAACACTACAAGTGTTAAAAAGTTCTTTAGGGATAAAGCAAAGTTTTTTTCTTAGTGATTTTATTTTTTTAAAATATGTCTTTATTGATTTTCAGAGAGAGGATGGGAGAGGGAGAGAGAGATAGAAACATTAATGATGAGAGAATCATGCTCCGCTGCCTCCTGCACGCCCCCTACTGGAGATTGAGCCTGCTACCTGGGCATGTGCCCTGACCAGGAATAGAACCAGTGACCTCATGGTTCATAGGTTGATGCTTAACCACTGAGCCGGATGGGAAAAATCGTTTTTTAAGGAGGATAACTAGCACTATGCCAGAGGTATTAATATTCACAGCTTTTCCTAGTTTTAAGTTTATACAATAATGATCTTTTTTTTATTTCTTTATTGATTAAGTTTTTAGTGATTTTAAATAACATGCATTTAGTTACACTGAAACTTTCATGCTCTCTTATGAAGACACTGTTCCCCTGTTCCCCTGGGGGTTATTCTGATGTTTAGAATTGTGATGGTGGGTTTCTAAAAGATCGTCCCTCTGGGGTTTGTGGCTTTTGTGAGGGGTGAGTATAAGTCTCGTGAAGGGATGATAAAAGTTAACAACCTGAGCTGGATTGAGAGGACATCAGTACTTCTGCTTTGCAAATCAAGGAAGAGCATTCCTCAAAATGGAAGTAGACATTTATTTAGGAGATGAAGTAGAGAATGTGAAAGGTGGTTGGCAGAAGGCCCTGATTTAGGGAAGATGCGTGCTTGGACCATTGACTAAATTTGTACTTTGAGTACTTGCTATACAGGGGTGGGCAAAAGTAGGCTCACAGTTGTGAATACACAAAACACAGAGTTTACTCTTGCATTATTATTTATTAACTAGAGGCCCGGTGCACAAAAATTCATGCACTGGAGGAGGGGGGTCCCTCAGCCCAGCCTGCCCCCCTCACAGTCCAGGAGCCCTCAGGGGATGTCCTACTGACAGCTTAGGCCCGCTGCTGGCCCTCCTCGGCCCTCGAAGCCGCAGCGGCTTTGTCAAGGACATCAGGAAGATGTCTGATCTATCAGGTTTAATTAACATATTACCCTTTTATTAGTATAGATTGTTGTATTATTTTTCAGATGAACAACTGTAAACCTACTTTTGCCCCACCCTGTATATGTTTAGACCCTGTACTATGTGCCAGGGACTTAAAGTTCAAAAAAAATTATTTGAGAGTCTGAACTCTCCAGTAATTCCCAGACACAGTACTAGGTGTACTTATGAATAAATACGGCACAGTATGGAGTGATGGAGTGGGCTCCTTTACTGAATCCTTGGGAATTCCCCTGGCAGCCTAAGCACCAGACTCCTCTCTCCGTCCCAACCAGGCACCCCTGTACCTTTCTCTTCCTTCCTGTAGGCTCGAGCAGTTCAGCGTAATTTCAGTTTCTCTTCACAGCTTCACCACCTGCTCGCCACACCTGGGTTCCTTCCTTCTCAGCCAGGCCACCTTGAAAATGAGAGGAGCCTTTCCCACACTACACTTCCTTAGTGTCATTGAAATAAAAACATGGAAACATGTATTTTCTACTTTATTCTGCTAAAAACAACTAAGAAACAGAGGGTAGTAAAAATGACCAAGACGGGGCAGATTTCAGATTAAAAAGTCTTCTAAATTTCTGCTGATGGGTTGATCTATTTACTATAAGAAATTTCCACCCCAGGTGTATACCAGATCCTCAGTGTAACTTCATCCCTCCTCCTTTTTCTTTCTTTCTTTTTTATTTCTTTGTAATGGTACCAGATTTTTTTTATATATTTTTTCTTTTTTTCCCCTTTATTGAATAAGATATTACATATGTGTCCTTATCCCCCCAATGTCCCCTCATCCCCCCAATCCTGCCCCTCCTCCTTTTTCTATTCAAGGAAAACATCTACCAGTGCAAGTGAGGTGAATGAGGGTAACGTTATTATAGAAATTACTTTATGATCAAGATTAGCATAATCGATAGAGAAGCTGCTCTAAATTACTCTTAATAAATCACTTGTCATTGGTACTTTATCATTGCTCATATATGGTTTGTGACACACTAGTGTATTTGAAGATGGTTTAAAGGCTACTTTTAGATTATTGCTTAGGTTCTCAGGGATCACCTCCAACCTTGAGAGATAATCTTGAATCAGATCATTATTGAGTAATGTACCCATTTCAAAGTACTGAAAATACCCAGCTGTTTTCATAGCTGCTCAGAGAAATATTCCAAGCCCTCATGCTATCTTTTCTAAGGTGGTTCTCATCACTTTTTCCTAGTCTTCCTCTCCAGGGTTAGGGCCCTCGGAGTTCAAGTGATAATCCATGTCTCTGGAATGACTGCATCCGTGTATTTATTCCAACTCAGAGGTGAACTTCCTTGCCTTGCTGCCCAGAAGGTAGCAGCACAGGGGAAATATGAGGAAATAACAGAGCTAATGATGATGAGTAGAAATGAACAAATGACAACCAAACACGTGGAGAAAGAGGAAGTAGAGTCGGGTAAAGGGGGAACAAGAAATAAAGGAGCCAATCATGGTACTTTGCCATCCGGGTTCTAGGGCATGAGAGAACTCGAATACATTTCTCTTAATCCATCTGCTTTCCATTGTAAGGAAATGGGTAATGGAGAGACTGTAGATCTACAGAGTTAATGATCTCCACTTTCAAAAACTTCATTCTTTAGACTTCTCTTCCAATGGCTTCATTCTAAAACAAGCCATGTCCCAGTTAACAAATCTATGTGGTTTGTGTTATTATTTTCCCCATATTAGAGATTAAGAAGCACATTAAATAAGTTGGCCAACGTCCCAAACATAGTAATTGTCTAAGCTGTGCAAATTCAGAGTCGGCCAACTTCAAAGGCCACACGCTTCACCATTGTACTATACTACAATATTATTAAAATTAGTGCTATGAAGCCCTGGCCGAGTAGGTTAGAGCATAGACCCTATACACCACGGTTGTGGGTTTGATCCCCAGTCAGTGCACATACAAGAATCAACCAATGAATGCATAAATAAGTGGAACAACAAATCGATGTTTCTCTCTCTCTCTCTTTCTCTCTCTTGCTTTCACTCTTGCTTGCTCTCAAAATAAATCAATAAATAAAAATTTTAAATTAATACTATGAACACTAGGTCAAAATATGAGGAATAGGCAGGATTTTATAGACTGATTTATCCTATCTTGGATTTCATATGGTGTTGCTTAAAAACCAAATGCAAAAGTTTCTAATTCAGTGATGTCATTTTTTAAACAAACAGGGTAAGTTCAAGGACGATTTAGGTTAAAACTTTATAAATCATTGTATAGGCAGTGCAATTGAAAACAAAACTTTTTATCAAAAATATCCAGATGACACATATGTTCAGCAAAAAATATTTCTTTCTCAAAAGAAAAACCAACTACATATCACAAAGTCACGTGCACTTACACATGTGCATACACACATATAACAAGAAAAACCAGGCGTGGGTCTGTGTTTAGCCTGTGGACTTTGGACTTAGAAACTATTTATAGAACTAGTGTTTCCGGATTGATGTTTTAATCATAGACTTTCATTTACTTATGAAAGTTGAGCAATTCCTTATTATAGCTTGCAGCTAAGTGTCCTAGTTACAAATTGAAGGCTAAATAAAAGGTAATCTATGTGCAGGAGGCCCATTTGAATCACATTCCTTCTGAAAACTGGTTTCTAATAAACTAATGGTAGGAGATGAATAAACTTGGCAGGAGGATGAATATACATAGCTCTGTCCATTTTGAAAATGAAAATCCACTAATTATTTTTAAAGCCATGACTTCTGCCTTGATTTTTTTTAGTTCCTCGATAAACAATTGCTTTTATTCTAGTAAAAAAAAAATGACAAAACAAGCACTAGTCTTATTTTTTTATATATATATTTTATTGATTTTTTACAGAGAGGAAGGGAGAGGGATAGAGAGTCAGAAACATCAATGAGAGAGAAACATTGATCAGCTGCCTCCTGCACATCTCCTACTGGGGATGTGCCCGCAACCCAGGTACATGCC
>NW_005370887.1:176723-185387 GCF_000412655.1 Myotis brandtii | reverse complement strand
CACATACAAGAATCAACCAATGAATGCATAAATAAGTGGAACAACAAATCGATGTTTCTCTCTCTCTCTCTTTCTCTCTCTTGCTTTCACTCTTGCTTGCTCTCAAAATAAATCAATAAATAAAAATTTTAAATTAATACTATGAACACTAGGTCAAAATATGAGGAATAGGCAGGATTTTATAGACTGATTTATCCTATCTTGGATTTCATATGGTGTTGCTTAAAAACCAAATGCAAAAGTTTCTAATTCAGTGATGTCATTTTTTAAACAAACAGGGTAAGTTCAAGGACAATTTAGGTTAAAACTTTATAAATCATTGTATAGGCAGTGCAATTGAAAACAAAACTTTTTATCAAAAATATCCAGATGACACATATGTTCAGCAAAAAATATTTCTTTCTCAAAAGAAAAACCAACTACATATCACAAAGTCACGTGCACTTACACATGTGCATACACACATATAACAAGAAAAACCAGGCGTGGGTCTGTGTTTAGCCTGTGGACTTTGGACTTAGAAACTATTTATAGAACTAGTGTTTCCGGATTGATGTTTTAATCATAGACTTTCATTTACTTATGAAAGTTGAGCAATTCCTTATTATAGCTTGCAGCTAAGTGTCCTAGTTACAAATTGAAGGCTAAATAAAAGGTAATCTATGTGCAGGAGGCCCATTTGAATCACATTCCTTCTGAAAACTGGTTTCTAATAAACTAATGGGAGGAGATGAATAAACTTGGCAGGAGGATGAATATACATAGCTCTGTCCATTTTGAAAATGAAAATCCACTAATTATTTTTAACATGACTTCTTCTGCCTTGATTTTTTTTAGTTCCTCGATAAACAATTGCTTTTATTCTAGTAAAAAAAAATGACAAAACAAGCACTAGTCTTATTTTTTTATATATATATTTTATTGATTTTTTACAGAGAGGAAGGGAGAGGGATAGAGAGTCAGAAACATCAATGAGAGAGAAACATTGATCAGCTGCCTCCTGCACATCTCCTACTGGGGATGTGCCCGCAACCCAGGTACATGCCCTTGACCGGAATCAAACCCGGGACCCTTCAGTCCGCAGGCCGACGCTGTATCCACTGAGCCAAACCGGTTTTGGCAGTCTTATTTTTTTTTAATACATTTTTATTGATTGCAGAGAGGAAGGGAGAGGGAGAGAGAGAGAGAACATCAATGATGAGAGAGAATCATTGATCAGTTGCCTCCTGCCCACCTCCCACTGGGGACCAAGCCCACAACCTGGGCATGTGCCCTTAACCAGAATCAAACCCAGGACCCTTCAGTCCCCAGGTCAACGCTTTATCCACTGAGCCAAACCGGCTAGGGCACTAGTCTTATTACTGGACTCTTGTCATCAATCTGGAATGTCTTTACCTCTTTGTCTTGTTCCACAATCTGAACTCTTTGTTCCAGGGGGTGGTACAGTAGAATTCACTGCTTTTAAAAAATGTAGGAGATTCTCATCAGTGATCTGTGAGATGATTTTAGTATATAGATTTATTTTTTATTTGAATAGTTATGATTTTATTTTAATATAACATAAGTATAAATTTAAAAGTCTACTTAAAAGTATTCTTTATGAAAAACATATTACTGGCACATCAAACCTAACTTTACAGATAACATTTCTTAAGACGAGGCTAGCATTTTTAATTAGTGCACCAGTTACAGTCAATTGAATGAAAAATATTAAGAGACGGTTTAGATAAGAAGCACATTAGGCAAAAATCATGAAAGAGGTACACAATGTCACAACCTGTGGAAGTGGCACAGGAAATTGTGTCATTGCCCCAGGCACCTCAGCTTCTCTAGACATGAGAGGGTTAGTCCAAAAATCCCTCAGATCAATTCTAGCTCTAATGGTCAAAAATTTTTTAACAGTTCTGCATTTTATTCCTTCTACCTTAGGCCTGTTTTCTGAATTTTAGGTCTCTTCAGCCTTTTCCTAACTTAGAGAGAACCTTCTTATCTCCCCTTTATCTTCATCACTGCCAAGCATGTATGCATTCATTCATTCACACATGTACTCATGACACAAGTATCCTATGTTGAACTTATATACCAAGAAAGATGAACATACAAGAAAGATTACAGAGTTTTGTACCTCTGACTTCTGTGTTAAATGAGTATAAATGTCTGTGATTCCCATTGAAGCTAAAGCCCTTGAAAGCCCTGGACTTCTGCCATAATCTTTTCTTTGTACTTCCTGAATGACTAAGAGATCTCCAATGGAAAGTCCCTCCATTGATAAAAACACATTCGAGGTTTATATTACAAATTTAAAACATGTGTGGTACAAATCCTGAATGGGATTATACATGAGAATGGACAAAGGGGTTTCTATGTTTCATAGCTAGAAAGGTCTAATTCTTGGGCCATTTTGAATACAAAGGGGCGGAAATTAGCACTGTCATTATTTTTGAGTAGAGAGTAATGCCTCTGTGGGTCAATTAGAAGTTTTAACAGGTCTGAGTCAAATGGGGAATTTTAACACTTACCAGGTTTTTAAAAATCAATTACATTGAGGGAGGAATTAAATTTCAATGGCCTTTATTGTTTTTTAATGTAATTTACTGCCCACAAGTAGTTTAGGTATAACTATTATTATCAATATTTTTTCTTGGGTATTTGTCCTTTAGAAACTGCAAAAATTTTGTTAAGCGACTGAGTGTGGTGAGTAGGAATTGTCACAATCATCTATATAATGTTAATAGGGCTGTTTTGTGCTTGCCAGTAATTCATAAGAATTTTCAATCGCAGTAAAAAGGATATAGCTGTGGTTTCCTGCTGGAGTTTCCATACAATAGTGAGAAAAGCATCAGAGGATGCAGTTGGTTGTGGTTGTTTGCTCACACACTGCTGCTCTTTTCTCTTTTGTAAAAAACAGGAAGCTGAAATGTGTTCTTTACTTAGTTCAATTGATGTTTAATGAGGACTTACCTGTGTGCCACTATGGGAAGATGTAAAGATGAAAAGATACATGCTTGATTTTAAAGACCATAAAATCTTTATATTAAGAAGTATTAAAGAGGTGTAAGCAGTCATGGCAGTATTTATCTATTTTCAATGCACATACATTATGATAAAAATTTATTAACTGAAGTTGTTTTCAAATTTTTAATGTCTGTGTTTTTCCATGAGTAGATAGAACTTTCTAAGTGTCATGTTCAAACATATTTTGAAAAAACAGCTAGTTAGCTCAGGGGGTTTTGAGCTCTAGTAATTGCACCAAAATTCAAATTAGTTTGTTAGTTTTTCTCTAATTTTGGACCAGACTCCTAATTTCCCAGCCCACTAGTTATGAGAATTGGGCAAAAGAGCATATTCCAAATCCCTTTCTCAAAAACAAGGTTAAATAAAACGACATACTTAGGCTTAATAAATCAATACTATTGCATTTGGGACTATCATAATTTTTTCAAAAAGGAAGCCATGCTCACACAAAAATATTTATAACCAAGTACATATTCTGAATGCAAAAGACTCACTGTAAGCCACATCAGTTTGGAAAACAGAACCATTATGATTATTTACTATAAGTTTTAAACCTCTCACAATTGTGAGAGCTCTTAAAGAAGTCTATGGAAAGCAGTTGCTTTTGTATCTGATGTTGGGCCTGAAATCATTGTAGGTTAGCAGAGCTGGCAATTGGGAAGAAATGCTGAATGTGAAATGGAGCTGAGCAGGAACTAACCGGAACCTGCAAGACAAACCAGAGCCTGTGTTGGACTTCTACCTCCTCCAACCCCAGTGGCCTGGGAGAACCATAGAAGGAGCTGGCACTATTCACTGGAACACTATTCATGCACCGACCAGAAGCTGGAGATGGGGATCTGGTGGGAGGCAAAGGACCATAGCCTGACTGCCATCTGACATCACCAAGGTGAGCTGGGAGATCAGCACACAGCACCTGTTGCACCACACTACCCCTCTGAGCCTAGTAACGTGGTTCCTTCCCATGCCTTCCACATCTCACACAAATTTCCCTGGTGGCAAACTCTAATGAAGAACCATCTAAGGAAGGGACTTCTGGGAATGGGTTTCCCCCTGAGCTAAATTGACACCTAGCACAAAATCACCACAGAAACTAGCCAATAGAAAGAGAAATGTCTACGGTCAGAAAGTCCCTTGTTTTAGAATTCTGCAAGATTCCTTTCTGCCACAGGACTCAGAATCCAGTCTGCCTATTGGTTATGTTTAAGACGTTTTCTTCTATAGATTTAAACAGATTTTCTCCTGTACACAACTTTAAGTTGTCGGTTCACTTCCATTTAAGAACTAAAATTTCAGAAGGAATATCTATTTTTGAAAGTTCCAAGATTCATGTCATTTAAGCCACTGAGCTCATCTCTTCAAAATATATATCATCTTGCGTTATAAAAATTAATGAGATTAACTCAGCACAGGGATTGGTGGTGTAACGATGAACATATTTTCTGCCAAAATAGATTCCAAACTCCATTTTTAGATTTCTGTAGGTGCTACTGAAGGTTCATACAATGTTAGAGAAAAGCAAAAGCTCAGTTAGAAAGCAGCTACCTTCCCATGTTTCTTTTGTTTATTTATTTTGTTTTGAGACTCTTGCTTATAAGGATGTATGCGGCGGTCCTGTATGAATTGGTGAGCTTCCAGGGGTGGAAGCATTCAACCAGCTGTTGTAACCAGAAGTCCTGCAATGACTGGGAAGTTGGCCGACAGAGCTTCTAAAACTCCTTTCATTTATTCTCTGAGTCTTTATCAGTGACTCTCAACCTCTTTTTTTTTTTTTTTTGCCCCAGCTCACTTGATAAATGATGTTTACAGGAGGGTCTCTCTGTAATTCCAACATTTTGTCTCTTACCTAAATAGCATATTGAAATGCAGGTGAGTGGCAAAAAACAAACAATTCAATTTTAAAACTGGTCAGAAGAACTGAATAGACATTTTTCCAAAAAAGACATTCAGGTAGCCAGAAGGTACATGAAAATGTGTTCAATTGCACTAGTCATAAGAGAAATGCAAATCAAAACCACAATGAGATATCATTTCAAGCCTATTAGAATAGCTATTATAAAAAAAATGAGAGCTAACAAGTGTTGACAAGGATGTGAAGGGTACCCTGGTTGTTGTAAATATAAATTGGTGCATCTACTATGGAAATAATATGGACGTTCTTCAAAAAAAACTTAATAGAACTACTAGATGATTCAATAAGTCTATTTCTGGGCATTAATCTGAAGGACACAAAAATACTAACTCAAAAAGATACCTGCCTTCCCATATTTACTACAGCATGATTTACAATAGCCAAGACATGGAAGCATCCTAAGTACCTATCAATGTATGAATTAATAAATAAAATGTGATCTCTATATTGGAATATTATTCAGCCACAAAAAAGAAGGAAGTCTTGCCATTTGTGACAACAGGAATAGACCTTGAGGGCATTGTGCAGAGAGAAATAAGTCAGATAAAGAAAGACAACACTGCATGATCTCACTTATATGTGGAATGTAAAAAAAAAAGAAAGAAAGAAAGAAAAGAAAGAAAGAGCTCATAGATATAGGGAACCAGATTGGTGATTACCAGAATGTTTGGGGTGCAAAATGGGAGAAGAGGGTTTATATAAACTTCCAAATATAAAATAAGTCCTGGAAGTGTAATGTACAGCATGGTGACTATAGTTAATAATATTCTATTGCATATTTGAAAGTTTCTAAGAAAGTAGATCTTAAAAGTCCTCATGATATAAAAATAATGTGTAACTCTGTGTGGTTACAAATGTTAATTGGACTTACTGTTGAGATCATTTTGCAGTATATCATAACTATCAAATAAATCATTATGCTGTATACCTGAAACTAATAAATATTATATGTTAATTATAGCTCAATAAAAAATACAAGTTAGTATTCTAATTTGTAAAATAAGTAAGTTATAATCTCTTACTCAAGTACTAATAAGAAAACATATTATCTTTCATATAAGCACAAGAAATCTGGTACTCAAATTTTTCAACATCCAAACCATATTTTTATAATTTACTCCTTGGTAAAGCAAGAATAGCAAAATCTACAACTTAGATAAATAGCCACAAAGGCGAATAAAAATGGAAATATCCCTGAAAATGAGGAAAGTACATAGTTTTATTAAAATTCCTTTGATATGCAACAATTGATACAACTAGGCAATGCTCTGTTACATTTTGGATGCATTAGTGTCAAGGGCAGAAGCATTTATTCCAGTAGCATGTGTTATTTGCCTGTTACAAATTCCTGCACTGGGGTGGGATAGCAATGCATCATATACATACAAAGATGGCAAAGATTTTTTTTCCTTATACACGAATGACTGTAATCTAGTGGGAAAGATAATACAAAGATCCAAGTGGGAAAAAAAAACAGGAGGAGGAAGTGTTGAGTGGGCTTAATATTGAAATGGAAATATCGTGGTTCTAAAAAGATAAAGTTTTAAAATTCCATCCCACACTGCATATCTAGAATGTCAAAGACCAAAAAAAAAAAAAATAATAGTTTTAAAAAAACTGACAATACCAAGTGTTGGCAAGGATGTGAAGCAACTGGAGCTCTCATATGTTCTTAGTGGGGATACAAAATGGAATAGCCATTATGGAAAATATTTTGATAGTTTCTTATAAAGTTAAAAATTCACTTACCATGTATCCTGGCAATTCCACTTCTGTTTGCCTGAATAAAATAGAAACCTATGGTAACACAAAAACCTATGTATAGCAGCTTTAATCATAAACGCCCAAAACAGGACATACTCCAGATGTTCCTCAAATAGGAAATGAATAAACAATGGCACATTTATGCATGAAATACTACCCAGCTAGAAAAAGGAATATACTATTGATACATACAAAAACACAGATGACTCTCATATACATTATACTAAATAAAGAAGCCAGGCTAAAACAACTGTGTACTTGTATATTTATAGGACCATCCGGAAAAAGCAAAACTAGAGGTGGAAAGCAGATGACTGGTTGAGAGTATGACTGCAAAAAAATAGTCAAAGGGAATTTCTTTGGGGGGTGATTGGACTGTTCTGTGATCTTGATTGTGGTTCTACAACTATGCATTTGTCAAAACTCATACAACTGTATACCAAAAAGAGTAAATATAACTGTTCATAAATTTTCTTAAAAAAGAAAATTCAACCTAGCCTAGATTCATGGTCCAGAATTTAGCATCCTCCTGGTTCTGGGGTCAGGAAAGCAGGCCATATGGAGAAGATGCTAATTCTATTCCGTTTATTGACACAGAAAAATGTGCAAATTGAACAGATTTGTACTCTGATGGCCAGAGATCTTGGGTTAGTTTTGACCTTGAAACTCTCTTTAAATGGACGGAGGCAAGTATCAGGGGACCCTGGATATAAGCTGAGAGTTCTGTTGCCTAAAATAATGTTATGTTAACCATCTGGTGTGTGTGTGTGTGTGTGTGTGTGTGTGTGTGTGTGTGTGTGTGTGAGAGGAGAGAGAGAGAGAGAGAGAGAGAGTAGTATGTGTTCCCTTTGTTCTCCACTTTCTGTGTGTGAATGGGGGTGGGGGAGAAGAACATGCTGCTCTCTCTTGCCCCAATCTCATATTCACAAACTCTGAGAGAAATTGTTTATTTCAATATTATTTATTGAGGTCTTATTATATGAGAGTTACAGTACATAGTACCGTGAGGACTAAATATTGTAATATTTAGAGTCTCTACCAAAAATGGAGATTACAACCTAGGGTGAGAGAGAAGACATGTGACTCAATAACTATAATTCAATCATGTTCTGATGACATCTACAATAGAGGTTCCTCACTCTGCTGTGGTTGTCGAGAGAAGGAAGTTATCACTTTTCTACAGGGAGTATCAGGGAAGGCTTATTTTGCAGAGTGTGGCATTTTCTCCTAAACGTTAAGAATCCAGTAGATCCCAAGCTCTTTGAGAAATGGATCCTTTCTGTCTGTATTCACTGATTTTCCCCAGATCTAGCCCAGTTCCCAACACACTTTTGATATATTAATGTTTTGGAATTAATTAATGAAAGAAAGAAAGCACAGATGGCATTTTCAAAGGCAGAGCAGAGGAATGCAGGCAAATGTTTGAGAAACAACTGAGTGAGGACAGTGCACTTTGGCTGGAGTAGAGTGTTGTGGGAAGCGATGTTCCAAAACTGTTGAAATCAAACTGTAGGAGGTCTTCAGCGCCAGGTTAAGTAATTTGAACATTTTCATTATAGGAAGGAAGCCACTGAAGGATTTGGAGCTGACAGTGATGTGATCAGATCTGTGTTTTAAAACAATGTCAGTTTGGCAGTGATTATGACACAGTGCCTATCAGGGATTTTATGAGCAGTATTGGAGCAAAGTAGACAGACTGTGCCCAAAGCACTGTGCCAGCTCTGGCATGACTTGGAGAAGGCGGTTGTTGGAATATTGCATATGGAAGACAGGAGTCAGAAACCCTGGCATCAAGTCCTAATTCTGCTTCTAAGTTTCTGAAGCCCCAGTCTTTGTATCGATGAGGTTAATGTGGAAATTATAAGAAACTAGAGGCCCGATGCACAAAATTCATGCATGGTGTGTGTGTGTGTGTGGGGGGGGTCCCTCAGCCCAGCCTGCACCCCCTCCAATCTGGGACCCCTCGGGGGGGT
>NW_005370887.1:170705-176640 GCF_000412655.1 Myotis brandtii | reverse complement strand
GGTGCTGCCACGGGGGCGGGAGGGGCTCCCGCCATTGCCACTGCGCTCGCCAGCCATGAGCCCAGCTTCTGGCTGAGCGGTGCTTCCACTATGGGAGCGTACTGACCACCAGGGGGCAGCTCCTGCATTGAGCGTCTGCCCCTTGGTGGTCAGTGCACATCATACCAGCCGGTCATTCTGGTCATTCCATCTTAAGGATCGCTGGGCTTTTATAGATATAGACTAGGGGCCCAGTGCACGAACTTGTGCACCTTGAAAGGAGCTGTGGGCTACGTGGCTGTGTTGGGCACAGGGGCAGGTCTCAGCCCATCCTCTGTGCCCCTGCCCAGCCCCTCCCGCTGCGGCCCCTGATCCCCTCTGCCGGCAGCCCCGCTCCCACCGCTGCCACTCCCACATGCTGATGGTGCCACCCCAATCGCACCCACTGATGGTGCGGAGTGATTGGGGCAGGCGCCAACACCAGGTGTGAGTGGGGCCAGCACCATCAGTGGGTGCAAGCAGCTGCTGCTGCCCTGATCGCCCCTCAGGAGCAGGGGGAGGTGGAGAAGCCCTCAGGGGCAATCAGGGTCAGTAGCTGCCGCTCGCACCTGCTGACAGCGCTGAGCAATCAGGACGGTGCTGGGTACCAGCAGTGGGTGCAAGCAGCAGCTCTGGAACTGGCTGTTGGTGCAAGTAGGGCCATCGCCAGCAGTGGGTGTGAGAGGTTGCTGCCAGCCCTGATCACCCCTCAGAAGCCAGGGGAGGTGGAGAAGCCCTGAGGGGTGATCAGGGCTGGCACTGGGCACTGGCAGTGGGTGCAAGCGGTGGGTGGGACCGTGGTGCGCAGGAGCAAAGAATTTTCAGTAACCACCAGAGGCTCGTTCCAATGACAGCAACCGGTGCCCCGCCTTGGTCTGCTGCCCCTGCTCACATGCTCCACTGTCTCGGCGTGGCCGACACCCACCATGTTCCGCACTCTGCTGCCTGCTGCCAAAGCCTGCCATGTTCCGCACACACCCCCTGGTGGTCAGCGCATGTCATAGCGACCGGTTGTTTGCTTGTTCCGCTGTTCACATATTAGGGTTTTATATATATAGATAGTATTTGCAGGAGCTTTTTATGTTTTAAAGAGCTACATAATGTAAGAGGTATTGTCATTTGAGTCCCAGTTATTGGAAAGGAAGTTGAAAATATTTCTGGCAGAGATGTGACAGGAATTGGTGACTGCATGATTATAGGGGCAAGAGAGACAAAGCTGTCAAACCAACCCCAGGATTTTTAAGTCAGACCCGACTGGCAGAGCGTTGGTGCCATGAACAGAAGTGGGGATGTCAGGAGGGAAAGTGCGTTTTGGCAGAATGATGTTGAATCCTGGGCTGGACACTGAGTTTGGGATCCTGGCACGGTACCCAGGTCAGATATCAGGCCTGCAGTTACAACATGGAGCAGGACGGGAATGTGAGGACAAGGTGATGCCTGGAATTACAGCGCCATTAGACAACGTGTGAAAGAGATCTCCAAGGACAGGAAAGGAGAGAACCCAAGAGGAGAATTCCTGGTAAAACCCGTATGTAGGGTCAGAAAAGAAATAAATTTGATCTAAGGCTACAGAGGGACCATCCAAAAGCAGAAGGAAAAATCAACAGCAGAGGAGAGGGGATCAATGGTGAAAACAGTGCCAGGCATTCAAGGTGGATAAGGAATAAAATTCAGTTTCCTCATTTTAAAATTGAGATCATTACAGTGTACCTCCTTGCTGGCTTGTTATGGAGAGTAAATAAGAGATAGCACTTAGTGCAATATTTTATACATAGCAGGTTAAAAATAGGAGCTATTTCCCAGCAGGTGTGGCTTAGTGGTTGAGGGTCGACCTATGAACCAGGAGGTCTCCGTTCAATTCCCCGTCAGGGCACATGCCCAGGGTTGCAGACTCAATTTCCGGTAGGGTGCGTGCAGGAGGCAGCCGATCAATGATTCTCTCTCATCATTGATGTTACTATCTCTCTGTACCTCTCCCTTCCTCTCTGAAATCAATAAAAATAAATTTTTTTAAAAAATAGGAGCTATTATTAATATTGTTGAAAATTAATTCTCATTTTAAATTGTAACCCAGACCTTGTAAGTTTTGTATGCGTGTGATGTTGCCTTTTTAAAAGATAAATCATGGGCTAAATTTGCAGCATAATAACATCTCCTGACCTTTAAAGGGTAAAATGTATTTCCACCCCAGTTTTAGAAGATCTCCATACTGTTCTGACAGGAGCTTATTATTTTTTGGTAACTCTCATGAGGCTTCCCTGTGTGGAAAAACAAATTTTTCCCATCTAGGCCAAAGCTGAATCATAGCAAGGTACCCGGGATAAGAACTTGCTCATCTGCTTCCCTCTGCTCTCGTGTGGCATGTATCAGTCACATGGAATTAATGCTAAATTTCAGTCCTGAAGGTGGCAGTGAAAGCTTAGTGGACCCAGAAAATCATTAGTTAAGGGAAAAGGAACTTAAAAGAATATGGGTTTGTATGCACCCTTTTTCATTATATATGACTAAGTGACTAAGACATCATAGAACAATCACCAAATCTACTTGTGTCACCTTGGTTATTTTTTAAATTTTTATCTGAGAGGCTGAGCATCTCTGCTTGGACTCATGTAACAGCCAGTTTGCTTTTCAAAGAGGAAAAGAAAAAACAACCTCCCTTCCAGGATCACATCTTGTGTTTCATCTCAAATTGGCCACCTTGAAAATGCTTGCAATTAGGGAAACAGTGGAAAGGCAGAAAAGGCTGCGGGTATCTGCAGTTACTCTGGGGGAAACTATCCAAAGCAAGGGGCAGGTTTCATGATCTTGTGGCTCTAAAATTTGATGACACATTATTCCATGTGTTTAAATGATTAATCAAAACATGTGGGCCCTAGCTGGTTTGGCTCAGTGGATAGAGCGTTGGCCTGCAGACCAAAGGGTCCCAGGTTTGATTCCGGCCAAGGGCATGTACCTTGGTTGCAGGCTCCTCCCGGGCTTGGGCCCTGGTCAGGGCTCATGCAGGAGGCAGCCAATCAATGTGTTTCTCTCACGTTGAAGTGTCTCTGTGTCTTTCCCTCTCTCTTCCTCTCTCTAAAAATCAATGGAAAAAAATATCCTTGGGTGAGCATTAACAAAACAAACAAACAAAAAATGTGTGGGAACTTGCAAAGAAATTGATAAACTTTTTTGTCATCATGTGATATAAGCTTGCCGAGTCAACACTGAAACCAGAACAGATTTTCTTCTATATTTGTAGCAATCAGTAAAAATCAAAATTATCATGGGGGCTAATCAAAATTAGCCAAGAAATCTCTCTTAACTTTAGAATTGAGTATAGTTTTCTTAATATTAAAAAATGTTTCTAAATATACATTTGTACTCTTTCATTCCATGTTTCAGTTAATAAAGTCATTTATTTGTCACTCATTTCAAGGTATAGAACTTTGAAATCATTTCTGCAATAAAATTCAATTTCTGAACCTGGCATTGAAGTCTATTCATAAGAAACTTGGGCCTAGAACAGTGATGGCGAACGTTTTGAGCTCGGCCTGTCAGCATTTTGAAAAACCCTAACTTAACTCTGGTGCTGTGTCACATATAGAAAAATTTTGATATTTGCAACCATAGTAAAACAAAGATGTATATTTTTGATATTTATTTTATATATTTAAATGCCATTTAACAAAGGAAAATCAACCAAAAAAAAGAGTTCACGTGTCACCTCTGACACGCATGTCATAGGTTCGCCATCACTGGCCTAGAACTATGTTTCCCAATGACTATCCCACCCCACGCCCCATTCACACCCCACTCCCGGCTCTCTCCCTTTCAATAATCTCCTGTCTTTGAACCTTTAATTGGGCTCTCCCCTCTGCCCCAAAGGCTCAGCTTTTTATTATTATTATTATTATTGTTTAAAGTATTACAAATAGTAGTACATATGTCTCCTTTTTTCCCCATTGACCTCCCCCTGGCCTCCCCTACCCCCCCGGCACAGGCCCTCAAACCCATCCCCCGTGTCTTGTGTTCATTGGTTGTGCTTATAGGCATGCATACAAGTCTTTCAGTTGATCTCTTACCCCGCCCCTCCTCAACCCTCCCCTGCCTTCCCACTGTAGTTTGACAGTCTGTTCAATGCTTCTTTGCCTCTGTATCTATTTTTGTTCATCAGTTTATACTATTCTTTATATTCCACAAATGAGATCATGTGGTATTTATCTTTCACTGACTGGCTTATTTTGATTAGCATAATGCTCTCCAGTATGGTACATCAACACAATGGAATACTACGCTGCTGTAAAAAAAGAAGGAATTCTTACCATTTGCCAAGGCTCAGCTTTTAAAACCCAACTCAAATCTTTACCCTGCACTAGAAAATAGCACCCAGCCTAATTTGGTCACTTTAGATGTATTAACCACAGCAAACTAACCTTTAATAAACTATAGTCCTAAAATTTCAATAGCTGAAGGAAATAGAATGATATATTTATATTTTTAAAAACCTTTACCTCTGAAAAGCCATTTAAGGTCCCTCTAGTGTTCACTGCATATTTGCCCTCTTGTACTCCCAGAGTACTTTCCTCTATGTGTGAGAATTGTTTTTAGGGGTGTATCTTTCCTAATGTTCAATTTTAGCCCAGCTAGTGTGGCTCAGCGGTTGAGCCTTGACCTATGAACCAGGAGTCACCGTTCGATTCCTGATCAGGGCACATGCCCGGGTTTTGGGCTCCATCCCCAGTAGGGGGCATGCAGGAGGCATCTAATCAATGATTCTCTCTCACCATTGATGTTTCTATCTCTCTCTCCCTCTCCCATCCTCTCTGAAATCAATAAAAATATATTTTTTTAAACTTTTCTAAATGTTCAATTTTGGAGTATTTCAACCAGCTTTTATTTATCTTCATATTGTATAGCCACCACCCCCCCCCCAAAAAAAAAACTTAGCACAGTGCCCAATACATAGGAATCCTCAATAAATATTTACTGCATTTAGTTCAATTTTCCATTGAGTTCAGTACTGAATTCTTTATGAAACTGAAACTAGAGAAAAAACATTTTTAATTTATTTTGTAAGTATTTTTATGGTTTTACCTTCCAAATCTTTGTGAGATTAACAGTTGGGGTTGTGTGTGTGTGTGTGTCTGTATTGTATCTAAGGTACTTATTGTATTTAACATGAGAGAAAGCACTTATCTTCCGTCTCAGTACTTGGTGATTTTTCTTCTTTGATATTTTTGTTTCCTAATCATTCCAAAAGTCGAGAAGTTCCTGGAACAAATAACAAGGAATAAACGAAAAATGGGAAATTGAGGTTTAAAAGGAGATTCACAGACGAAATGGAAATATATTGAAAATGGAGTCTCATTTTTAAAATATGAAGAATAAAGACAAAAGAACTATAGCTTTTTGAATATGGGGTGGATACTCAGATAAAAAGAAAGTACATCTGATGTGATAATGACAGAATATAGGAAAGCACCCATAAGAGGTGAATTTGGCTGAAAGGAAAATATCAAAGCTGTTCTGATGCAAGCCCCAGACAGAGAATAAGAAAATCAAAAAGCTGAGTACAGATTTGGTGGGTCATCATTGCACAGTGGCTATAATGAGCATCACTCACCTGATACTATCATCTGCACAGCTTTAACAAGATGATCAGCAAAAACCATAGTTTCATTGAAGCAAGGTGAGCTTTTGAAATGAACATATTCATATTTTGTAAATCGGTGCTCCTTCTGACTTCTTCCTTTCACAGCTCTTGTTAAAACATTCAGAGAATGTAACTACTCAAGCATCTTGTTCTCTTTAATTTTTATGTAAAGACTAGTGGCCCGGTGCACGAAATTTGTGCATGGGGGAGGGGGTGTTCCTCAGCCCGGCCT
Source organism: Myotis brandtii (assembly GCF_000412655.1). Lineage (NCBI taxonomy): Eukaryota > Metazoa > Chordata > Mammalia > Chiroptera > Vespertilionidae > Myotis > Myotis brandtii. The sequence goes on along the minus strand of NW_005370887.1, from coordinate 170,758 downwards.
GCACCCTCTCCAATCTGGGACCCCTCGAAGGATGTCCTACTGCCAGTTTACAG
>NW_005370887.1:158421-170113 GCF_000412655.1 Myotis brandtii | reverse complement strand
TGGCCAGCCTGGGTGAGGGGCTGAGGGCTGTTTTCAAGCTGGCCACACCCCCTTCAGGGTGGGTGTCCCCGCTGGGGTGCCTGGCCAGCCTGGGTGAGGGGCTGATGGCTGTTTGCAGGCTAGCCACGGCTTCTGGTGACCCAAGCTCCCAGCTCCTTTTTATTTTCAGCGCCTCCTTGAGCAGAGAGAAGCAGGTATCTGGGATTTATTTATCTTCTATAATTGAAACTTTGTAGCCTTGAGCGGAGCCCATGGCAGCCAGGGCAGGCGGGAAGCTTGGCTTCCTCCATTGCCGGGGGCAACCCAAGCCTCCTGTTCTCTCCAGCTCCATGGCCACTGCCATCTTGGTTGGGTTAATTTGCATACTCACTCCTGATTGGCTTGTGGGGGGGGCAAAGGTACAGTCAATTTGCATGTTTCTCTTTTATTAGATAGGATGGGGTGTGCCAAAAAATGTGTACACACTTTGAAAAATTGTTCATTCCAGTGGGTTAAATCTGAAAAGAGAGAAACATCAATTGAGCTATCGGGAAAAAAGTGTGTATACATTTTTTGACACATCCTGTATACATGAGAAAAACATACTCCTTCTAGTCAAAAAAATTAGTCTGATTGAAAAGAAAAGAAAATGTCAAAAAGTTAAGGGAAAATATGTGTTCTGCAAAAGAAAAGGGGATAGAGCTGAGGCTATAAGCAGCTGATGAAGTCAAGCTAGAAAGTGATTAATCTAAGTGAAAAACTCCTGCATCCCTTCTTTCTCCACGGAAGATAAATGAAGCAGTTGGAGCAGCAGATTGTAGATTTAGGCAAAGACTGGGCATTCTAACAAGCTCTTTGTCCATGGCGATTTTCTCCTAAACACCAGTTCCTCCACCATTCTTCTTGGACAGACAGATTTACTTTCTTTTTTAAATTTATTTTTATTATTTATTTATTTATTGTGTTTTAATTATAGTTGACATTCAATATTATATTAGTTTTGGGTGTACAGCATAGTGTTTAGATGTTTATGTAACTTATGAAGCAATTCCCCCTGTAACTCTATTACCCATCTGACACCATACATAATTATTACAAGATTATTGACTGTATTCCCTATGCTGTACTTTATATCTCCTAACTATTCTGTAACTACCAATTTATAATTAATCCCTTCATTTTTTTCACCTAATGCCCCCACCCCGTCCCCTCTGGCAACCATCAGTTTGTTCTCTGAATCTGAGTTTGTTTCTGTTTTTAGATTCCACATACATGTGAAATCATATGGCATTTGTCTTTCTCTGACTTGTTTCACTTAGCATAATTACACTGATTTACTTTATATACCTTTTCCCCATCAGTGTCAATTTCAGTTTACATACAGGTGGGTCATTAGTAATTTCTTTTAGGAATAATTATAGAAAAAGGACATAGTAAGAAACATAAGTAAGGACATTTGTGAAAATAAAAAGTGATGGATAACAGTAGAGAATTGAGATTTTTTTTGCAGTGCAGCCTGAGATTTCCAACACATTTTCAGAATTAAAATGTCAAGTTATGGACCAGGATCGAGTTTATTCTGTGCTTATGGAGTGGGTGGGTGAGGAAAAGACACTAGGGAATGAGCAGTGTACTTGAGTAGAAAATACACCTGGTGGTGAGTTTGTATTAGTAAGAAAGCCCAAGTAATTCTACTACCACTATCACTAATAGTACTGCTGTTGCTAACTCTATGTGCCAAGCTATCTTCCAAGAATTCACTGCAACCATATGAGGTTGATGCTTTGTTCATCCCTGTGTTACAAGTGTTATAAGTCCCAGGCAGTAAGGAAGTAAGTAATTTACCTGAAGCCACACAGCTCTAAGTGACAAGCTGGGTTTGAGTCCAAATCTGATCCCAGAAGCACACTCTTACCACCACGCTTACACAGCCTCTCCTGCAAACAAGTGTTTCCAGAAGGTGAGGGACGTGGTCATTCTGAATGGCTAGTGTGTACTTGAATGTGTTGTTTTCATCCTCCTTCCTCTGCTCATTCTGTTTCCCTTGTCTTGATGGTCTCATTCCACATGGCTAACTCTTCATCCTTCAGGCCTCAGCCCAGAGGTCATCCTGCTCTGCACAGCTTTCCAGAACCCTCCTCAAGGGGTGGGGTCCCTCTCGTTGCAGCTTTGCTTCACTTCCACTTGGAGGCCCTGGGTGACCCCTCTCTTGGATGCATCAACAGTGCGCTCTCATAAAGCCTGCGCCTCGCTCTCCCAAGGGGCTCACCACCTTGTCTTCTAATCATTCTTTTATGACTCTGCCTCACCCCCCAGATAGAAACTTCCTGTCATGCTCATTTTTGTGGCTCTCTAGAAACTACCATAGGCCTGGCTCTAATACATGTTTAACAATTTGGGATAGCCAAAAAATAATATGTTTCATGTTTAGAACTTCAGGTTCTTTATTTAGTTGCATAAGAGTTGAGTGACTAAGAAAAATAATTACTGCAATGGCCCTGCTTTAATCTCATCTCATAGCCTTCATTTAAGCACAAGGTTTTATGATCAAAACACAAAAGTCCTTAGCTAGTCTGAACATACGTAGATGATGTTCTTATCACTATTAGAAAAAATGTCCCCCATTACTATCTGAGGGTAATATAGTTGCATGTGTGGCAAATAATCAGATTAATGAATTCTTAAAAGTAAACAAGTCTAGCTTGTTATATCTTTGTTAGGTGAATTTCCAAAGATTTGGGAGGACTTTAACATAAACTCTGAGACTGATTCATAATTCCCATGATAACAACATGGAAGTAGCCCACTAAGCCACTTCAGGCCATGAGGAGATCATTTCTAGTGAGTAAAGTGCTGTTACTTCTGACAAGTGACTTCTCAGGCTAACCTTCTACACACTTAGGATTGATCCTTTTTTAATGAGCTCTTGTAAACCTGTGGGTGTATAAGGGATGCAGACCACTAAAGCAAGTGAGAAATCACAGCTGCTCAACGGTCAGGTTAACAAGACATGATGTAAACTTTCCTGACTTCCAGTTATTTTACATGGTATATTTTATTACTTAGAGATTCATATAATATTTACTTCTATTGCAAACTGCTAGTCAAAGCAGTAAAAAAAATGCAAAGCAAACAGTTCATGATTCGAAATAACATGAACACAATTCTCTTCATTGCTAGTGAATAAAATGAACTTCAGTAATGGAAACATCTTTTATGTTAAAGTAATTTTGTTGGCAATGCCTTGAGCATTATTGGTCTAATGTGAGATCTTACTTCCCCATTAACTTATAGCCATTCTACTTGATGATTTGCAATACTCCATTTGAAGGAAATAAAAATCACACTCCTTTTGAGGCATGTTAACATTCACCAAATGTTAACTGCACATCTTTTTTTTTTCTTGCCATTTTTGTGCAGGATACTGGGATTGCCAGGTAGGCACTCATTCTACTCTCTTGAAGCTTACCATCTAACAAAGGGAAAAACAACAACAATGATGACAGCATTGCAATGCATTATAATAGAGAGAGGCATAGTCAGAATGGAAGAGGCATCTGAATTAGGGGTTAGGAAAGGCAAGGCATAAGGAATGGAAAAGCATAAGGAAGGTTCCCCAGAGGAGATGCTGAGCTGAATTGAGGTTAGCAAGGGAATAAAGAGAGGAAGGGTGCATTAGTTTCCTAGATCTGCCATAACAAAATACACTAACTGGGTGGCCTACCACAGCAACAATTTATTTTCTCATTGTTCTGTAGGCTGGAAGTTTAAGATCAAGGTGTTGGCAGGGTTGGTTTCTTCCAGTGGCTCTGAGGGAGAATCTGGTCCATGTCCTTCTCCTAGCTTTGGGTGGCTGCCAGTAACCCTTGGTGTTCCTTGGTTTGTAGATGCATCACTCCAGTCTCTGCTTCTGTCTTCACAGGACCTTTTCCCCTATGTCGGTGTGTATGCCTAAATTTTTCTCTTCTTATACCAGTCATATTGAATGTAGGGCCCACCCTAACCCAATCTGCACTTGATTATATCTACAAAGACCCTATTTGCAGTTAAGCTCACAGATTCACAGGTTCTGGATGGGCCTGAATTTTAGGGAACAGTATATAACCTAGTACAGAAGGCATTCAAGGAACAGGACGCATCCTGGAGGAAGGTGGAGAGGTTTTGATCAACCACAGGTCCTTCTCAGTGGTTGGATTGAAAGGCAATGAGGATCCAAAAATGTTAGGAGGGTTAAGAGGTAACAGGAGCCTCATCACAAAGAGCTTGTGTGCCAAGCTCAGGAATGTGAGCTTCCTCAGGAAATCTGTGGGTGTTACTGAAGGATTTTGATTCTGAGAGTTCCATGATCATATTTGCATTTTAGAAAACCCTCCAACAGCAGTGTGGAGAATTGAAGAAGGTACAGATTGGAGGCAGAGAGATTATATAAGAAGCTCTTGAAATAATTATGGCAAGAAATGGTAAGTACCCATATTATATCAGCAATAGGAAGACTAGAGAGAAGGTGGTAGATGGAGATATTAAAAAGGAAAGACGTAGCCCTAGACTGATTGGCTCAGTGGATAGAGCCTTGGCCTGAGGACCAAAGGGTCCTGGGTTTGATTCTGATCAAAGGCACGTACCTTGGTTGCAGGCTCTTCCCTGGCGTGGATCCTGGTCGGGGCACGTACCGGAGGCAACCAATCGATGTGTTTCTCTCACATCAATATTTCTCTCTGCCTTTCCCTCTCTCTTCCACTCTTGCTAAAAGATCAATGGGAAAATATCCTCAGGTGAGGATTAACAAAAATAAAAAGATAAAAAATAAAAAAGAAAGATGTATAAGACTTGGTAGTTAGTTAGATATTAGGAATTAGAAGAGAGGAAAGAGTGGCTTTGAAGTTTCTGGCTTATGTGAGGATACGGAGGTGACATGCACTGAGATTACTAAGAAAGAACATGTTTAGAGGTAGAGTGGATGAGTTTTTGGACATATTTAATTTGAGGTATCACTAACACATAAGCAGAGAACTGCTATTTTGAAGATTGATAGACAGTTCTAGCTGGAGATGGATTTCATATTCATGACATATAAGTAATTGTATTCCCCAGGATGAGTATAAAGTGAGAGGAGCGAGTCTGGGAAATGCCAACGTTTAGGAAATGAACTGAGGAAAAAGAACCAAAATATGGCAATAAGGAGGAGACTTGAGAAAAGAGGAAAACCAAGTGAGAGCACATCAGAGATAAGATAACTTCCACAAAGACAGTGCTCAGAATGTCAAATGCTGGAGAAAAGTAAACACATATGAGAAGAGGAAAGTGTTTACAATCATGTATCACTTCACAATGGGGATATGGTCTGAGAAATAGGATGATTTTATTGTTATAGAACATTACAGAGTACTTCCATAAGCTTCTGGTATAGCTTACTACACACCTAGGCTACAAAATGTTATAGAATACTACTGTATGAATAGTGTAGGTAATTGTAACACAATGGTAAGTATTTGTTTACCTAAGCATATCTAATCATAGAAAAGGTACCGTAACAATACAGTGTAAAAGACAGGGCACTTGCTATGAATAGAGCTTGTAGAACTGGAAGTTGCTCTGGATGAGTCAGTGAGTGAGTGGTGAGTGAATGCGAAGACTTAGGACATGATGTGCACTACTGTAGACTTTATAAACACTGTACACTTAGGCTACACCAAATTTATAAAAAATATTTTTCTTTAATAATAAATTAAACTTAGCTTACTATAATTTTTTACTTTATAACCTTTTTAATTTTTTAACTCTTTTAATGACATTTAGCTTAACACTCACTTAGCTGTACAAAAATATTTTCTTTTTGACATCCTTATTCTATAACCATATACATATATATGTACATATATATACATATATATACATATATATGTACATATATATGTATATATATATGTATATATATATATATTACCTTTTAAACATTTTTGTTAAAAACTAAGACACAGACACACACATTAGCCTAGGCCTACACAGGGTCAGAATAATCAATACCACTGCCTTCCACCTCCACTCTTATCCCACGGAAGGGCTTGGGGAGCAGGAACACAATGGAGCTGTCTTCTCCTACAATAGCAGTGTCTTCTTCTGGAACACCTCCTGGAGGACCTGCCTGAGGCTCTTCTGGAGGAGGTGTCACTCTTCAGAACTATGTCCATGGTGGCTTGCTTGGTTTGTGTGGGTTTTGTGTTTTTTTTTTCATTATAGATTTGTTTATAAGCAGATAATAAACTGTGAACATTCTTCTCTATTCATGAAAAAATTTCAGTGTTGGAGTTTATGTTTTCAAACTTTTAAGGAGCTTGTTGAGGTCTGCAAAAGCTTCTGCTAACCCCTTCACTGTGAATTTTCTTGGGGGGAGTTCTTCTTTAGCTTCTCCTGCCTTTTCTTCAGTTATGCATTCTTATTCTAGTTCTAGCAACTCCTCGTTAGTCAAATCCTCAGAAACCATCTGTAGGAGCTCATCAACTTCATCCTCATCCACCTCTAGGTTAAAGTTGTTTGCCATCTTAAACACAGCCTTGTTAATTTTTGCAAACTCCTCATTCTCTGCAAATCCTTTGTAGTTATGGACAAACCTCTTGAGTGTCTTCTTCCAGATGCCATTACTGCACTCCTTGGCAACATCACCCAAAGCCTTAGCAAGGTTCCCGAGGCAGTCATAGATATTATAATCTTTCCAGAATTCCATCAGAGTCCTCTCGGTGTCCTCCTTGGTTGCAACCATAGCCTTGGCAAAGGTCCTCCTCATGTTGTAGGCCTTAAAAGTTGATATAGCTCCTTGATCCATTGGTTCAAATAGGTGGTATCTGGAGGGAGAAAAACCACTTTGATGTTGAGATAAAGATTACCAATATGCCCTGGCCGGTTTGGCTCAGTGGATAGAGCGTTGGCCTGCAGACTCAGGGATCCGGGGTTCGATTCTGGTCAAGGGCATGTACCTTGGTTGCGGGCACATACCCAGTAGGGAGTGTGCAGGAGACGGCTGATCGATGTTTCTCTCTCATCGATGTTTCTAACTCTCTATCCTTATCCCTTCCTCTCTGTAAAATATCAATAAAATATATTTAAAAAAAAAGATCAACAATAAAAAGAGGATTTCCGGAAGCATTATCAACAATAAGCAAAATATTGAAAGGTATGTTGTTCACCAAACAGTACTTCTCCATTTCACTGGCATAGCCATTGAGGAGGGCATCTTGGAAGAGGAGCTGAGTTATCCATGACTTCTTATTGCTTCTGTGGTATACTAGCTTAATGGAATGCTTGAAGACCTTGGGGTTCTCACGGTGCCAGATCACAAGGTTTTCCATTTGTAGCTTGCAACATTGCCCCCAAGCAAGACTTATTCTGTTCTTAAATGCCTTGAAACTTAGCACTGGCTTGGTCTCATTATGAGTGAAAGCCCTTCCAGGCGTCCGTTTCCAGAATAGACAGGTTTCATCCATATTGAACATTTGTTCTGGCAAGTAATTTTCCCCCATAATCAGCTTATCTAGAGTTTTCCAAAATTCTTCAGCTGCCTCCACATCAATACTCTCAGACTCACCACTCACTTTCACTTTATAAGAGTAACGATTCTGGGAATCATTTAAATCACCCAGAGCTAACAGTAAATTTAGTGTCATAACTGAGTGCAGACTTTTAACATTGCAAACAGACTTGTGCTTTGACTATGATCATCATGGTGCTAAGAGGAATACACTTCTGTGTCTGGTCTTCAATCCAGGCCATTAGGAGTTTCTCCACATCTCATACAGGCCCTTCTCAAATTTTTATTATTCTTGTTGCCTTCGATGAAGTAGATCCTTTAACAGCTTCTATCACTTTGTTCTCGTTCTACAAGATCAAAGCTATGGTGAAATGTGACATGCTTGACAGACAAGCAGTAACCATCAGTGATTTTCCATCTTCGTAGTCCTAATCACTGTTAATTTCATTTCCAGGTTAAATATTTAATGCAGCCTCTTACTGGCAACATTAGCAGTGAATTTTGTACACTTAAGGGCCATGATGAACAATACAACACGAGTTTAAATCAACCGTGAAAGAAAATGATGCAATCAAGAGACGCAGTAAACACAAGATGTATGAGGCTCCTGCCAGCATAAAATGGCATACCGTTTTACAGTAACCTTTTTTTTAATAAGTAGAAAGAGTACATTCTAATGTATCTATTTATAGCATAGTAAATACGTAAAACATTAACATAGTCATTTATCATTATATGTAGTGTACAGAATTGATGTGCCATCCTTTTATACAATTGGCAGCACAATACGTTTATTTATACCATTACCACAAACACGTGAGTAATGCATTGTGCTATGACATTTTGATGGCTATGACTAGGCAGTAGGAACTTTTCAGCTCCATTATAATCTTATGGGCCTACTGTTGTATATGTGGTTCATTGTTGACTGAAACGTCGTTATGTAATGCATGACTTTGTTTTGGCAAAATCCAATCATCGATGACTTTAGCAAGGGCAGTTAGTGGAATGGCAGGAAGGACAGGAAGAAACAAGGTGATAATAGATTTGGGAGTGACTGTGCAGGAAAGAAGGGGTATAGGGAATGTAGACTGTCTTTTTTAGAAGTTGGATTGTGAGGCAAATCAGAGATATATAGGAATCAATAGCTACATGAGGTTAAGGAAGCGTTTTCCCCTGATGATAGAGGTTTGAGCATGCTGTGAGCCAACTCAAGTGGGAAATATGGGCTCTACATAGTGGCCTTGGGGTAGGGTATAGGAGAGAGGAAAGAAGTAGAGACACTTCTTCCAAATAAAGGAGTCTACTGAGAACATATTCTTAAGGCAGTTGAGGGATTTTTCACACAGTTGCCATTGTGAACTTTTTAAAACATGAATAAAAATAAGGACACATATGTAATACCTTAATTAATAAAAAATATACATATTTTCTTCATGCTTTATGTAATGAACATTTTTTTGTTGCCCACCCACTTTTATCTCCTCTTGGAAAACTGAGTCTTCCCCTTGGTGTGCAGCCTTAGTAGAATTCTCAAAGTGTCCTGCCCTCACCTAGGCAAGGGCCAACTGAGCCTCTCTTCCAAGATATTAAATCTGGAGACTTTAACTGATACTAGGGTTTCAGAATGGAGTGTGGTTATTAGAGTTCATTTATTCCAGTGACAGTTCTCTTCTATGCCCTGCCCCTCAATTCTATGGCAACCCGTATACTTGGCTGTGGTACCTTAAATTCTGAACCACAAAACTTGGGTTCAAATTCAGGTTTGGACACATACTAACTGTGAAATCTGGATCAAGTTAGTTAACTTCTGTGTTCTTGGTTTTCATATTTGTAGAATGTGACTTGTAATAGTGCCTACATATAGTCATTTGTCACATGACAACATTTCAGTCAATTATAGACTACATCAAAAAACTAAATAAATGGAGAGATATTCCGTATTCATGGATAGGAAGACTCAACATTGTCAATATTGTCAAGACTCAAAAGTTCACCCCAACCTTATCTATAGACACAATACAATCCCAATCAAAATCCCAGCAAGTTATTCTGTGGATATCAACAGATTCCAACCAACACGATATTGAAGGACAACAAAGTTGGAGGATTGATGCTACTCAAGTTCAAGAGTTCAAGACTTATTATAAAACTACAGTACTCAAGAGTCTTATATTGGTGAAAGAACAGAAAAATAGATCAAAGGAAAATGTGTATGTCATCAGAGTCTGGAAATAGGCCCACATAAGTACAGTTAACTGATCTTTGACAAAAGAGCAGAGGCAATGCAAGGACGCAAAGATAGTCTTTTCAACAAATAGTGCTGGAACGACTGGACATCCACACGCCAAAAAAAAAAAAATGAATCTGGACACTGACCTTACACATTTCGCAAACATTAATTAAAAATGCAATATAGCCCTAAATATAAAATGCAAAATTATAAAACTCCCAGAAGATAAGATAGAAGAAAACCTAGATGACCAATGCTATGACAAGGATCTTTTAGCTACAACACCAAAGACATAATCCGTCAAATAAAGAACCAATGAGCTCGACTTCATTAGAATTAAAAACTTCTGCTATCAAGAGAATTTGGAAGACAAGCCACCGACTAGGAGAAAAATATTTGCAAAAGACATATCTAATAAACGGCTGGTATTCATAGTGTACAAAGAACTCTCAACACTATGAAAACAAGCAAACCAATTTTTTAAAAATGGCCCAAAGGTCTTAGCAAATACTTCACCAAAGAAGGTATACAGATAGCAAATAAGCATATGAGAATATGCTTCACATCATATCTCATAAGGAAAATGCAAATTAAAACAATGATACATCATTACATGGCAATTAGAATGGCTAAAAACCAAAAAAATCATAACAACAAATGCTGGTAAGTGTGGAACAGGAACTCTCATGTGTTGCTTGTAGGAATGCAGAATGGTGCAGCCACTTTGGCAGCCTCTTACCATGTGATTGAACAGTTGTGCTGCTTTGTATTTACCCAAAAACCTGCACATAGATATTTACAGCAACTTTATTCATAATTACCAAAATGCAGAAGCAACCAAGATACCCTTTAGTGAGTAAATGGATAAATAAACTAGGGCACACTCAGACAATGGAACATTATCCAGTGCTGAGAAGAAATGAAAAGACATGGAGAAAACTTAAATGCATATTACTACATGAAAGAAGCTAATCTAAAAAGGCTACATGCTTTATGATTCCAAATATATGACCTTCTGGAAAAGCCAAAACTAAGGAGACAGTAAAAAAGATCAGTGTTGCCCTGACCGGTTTGGCTCAGTGGATATGGCATCGGCCTGCGGAATGAAAGGTCCCAGGTTCGATTCTGGTTAAGGGCATGTACCTTGGTTGCGGGCACATCCCCAGCGGGGGGTGTGCAGGAGGCAGCTGATCGATGTTTCTCTCTCATAGATGTTTCTAACTTTCTATCCCTCTCCCTTCCTCTCTGTAAAAAATCAATAAAATATATATTTTTTAAAAAGATCAGTGTTTTCCAGGAGTTGAGGAGTGGCATGGGGAGAGGGATGAATTAAGTAAAGCACAAAGGATCTAGGGCATCTGTGTAATACCATAATGATGGTTACATGTCATTATACATTTGTCCAAACCCAGAGAGGAACGACACTATAGACATTAGGTGATTATGATGAGTCGGTTTAGGTTCACTTGTAACAAATGTACCTCTCTGGTGGCGGGGTATTGATAGTGGGGGAGGCCATGCATGTGTGAGAGAGGGGCATATGGGAAACTCTATACCTTCCTCTCAATTTTGCTATGAACCTTAAACAGATCTTTAAAAAGTCTTAACTTTTAAACAAAGATTAATAGTGTTTGGGGATGGTGAGATTAGGGATTTTTAAATTTTTTTGGTTAAATTGTTTGTATTCTAAAATTTAGTTATACTTATTGTTGGTGGTTGAAGTAATCATACTTCTCAACTGATTTTAGCTATGAGCACTGGTCTGTAAAGGACCCTGTCTTGTTTAGTTAATCTACACTAATAAAAGAGAAACATGGTAATTGGCGTACGACCGCTACCCTTCCCATTGGCTAATCAGGGAGATATGCAAATTAACTGACAGCCAAGATGGCGGCCGGCAGCCAGGCAGCTGATGCGAACAGGGAGGCTTGCTTCCTTCAGTGAAGGAGGACTCCAAC
>NW_005370887.1:146218-157562 GCF_000412655.1 Myotis brandtii | reverse complement strand
TGTGTGTGACAGGGGGCGGTGCCCTAACTCCCCTATCGGCCCTACTCTGTGCGTGACGGGGGGAAGCTCCCCAACCCCCTGATGGGCCCTGCTCTGTGCGTGACAGGGGTTGGCGCCGCAACCTCCCCATCGACCCTGCCTTGAGTGTGACAGGGGGCGGTGCCCCAACCCCCCAATCGGCCCTACCCTGAGCGTGACTAGGGGTGGCATCGCAACCTCCCGATACGCCCTGCTTTGTGCATGACAGGGGGCGGCGCCCCAACTCCCCAATCAGCCCTGCTCTGAGCCCGACCAGGGGCTGCACCTAGGGATTGGGCCTGCCCTCTGCCACCCAGGAGCAGGCCTAAGCCAGCAGGTCGTTATCTCCTGAGGGGTCCCAGACTGCGAGAGGGCACAGGCCGGGCTGAGGGACCCCCCCCCCCCCCCCGAGTGCACAAATTTTTGTGCACCGGGCCTCTAGTTTAATAATAATTTCTCTTCATTCTTCTACCTCACTTCTGTCCCTCTCTTCATGGGCCACCATTGGCCCATCCATCCTTTTTCATATGTTCTTATAAAAAGGACATAATATAAAAGTGTATGTATATTTTTATTGTATAAAATTTTTAAAAGAAACCAATTGCTGATTGTCTTTTTCAGATCATCTTTCTGCATATATAAACAGTTAAGGGAAATAAAAATTCTATGTAATAATAGAAGTGACTAGTGCAATAATAATTAATGAAAGGGATCTATAATTAAGAATAGATTGCATTAAAATATGAATTATAATATCATTAGCAAAAGCTATAATAATCTAATTAAAATAAATATTCTGAAAGGAATCAAAGATCAATATAGAGACCATCAGTAGAATAAACAAAAACAGGAGAAGTTGTATAAAATGCAATTATTCATGATCATACCTGGTACATAGAGAGTGATCAATAAGTTTTGTGAAAGAATGAATGGTATATTCAAAGTTTTTTTTAGTATCAAAAAAATACCTGACGTTATTTGCTGTGAGGCAGAAAGACAAGATAGCTCTGAGCTCCAAGACAGGGCATACTGTTTATCTCTTTTCTACTAATTTAAGCAAGAATTTCCTGGAATGCAATTCTCTTCAGGCAGGTTAACCTCTCAGAATCTTCCCTGAAAATACTCTGCCTGGCCTAGCTCAACTGTAGCCATTATTCATTATGTTGAGATCAGAGCACTCAACATAAAAGTGATCCACTGTTAAGATCAGAGAGGCAGCTTGGGGTTTTGTTTTTCTTTATGAAACGTGTCAGCAAATATTAACCAGTCTGATTAGGATCCCAGATTGCATTACAGTGACAATGTCACAGTTCGTCATTACTGGTGACGTGGACAAGGAGGCACACCAAGGTCTGTTTCACTGAGGAAGGAATAAAGAACAACCGAGAAAGGGGTTGCGCAATCATTTTTCCTGCCGCTCTGTGCAGCGCTGGTCGGAAATGAGTGAGGAGGAAGGAGATTGGCATTCTGCTCCTCCTCCAAGAATGGATGCAATTTATTATTGTGTTGCCGGGGCACAGACCTGCCAGAGCACATCTTATCCAACTGTCAGGGAGTCGTTCTGAAGAAAGAAGAGGAAAACTATCCTTTTTTGCCTCTGTTTTTATTCCTATTTTCCTACAGATTCCAAAACACTCAACTACAACCTAAGGTCAAAGAATGTGCTAATTCCATCTAGCATTGAGTGGCTGCTGGCTCTGGGCAGGGTGCTATTATTTTATTATTGATTAGACTATCTTGAATAGCAAAATGTAGACATCATTGGTAAAAAAAAAAATTTAAATTGGATATTCAGCTTTTGTTCTGTTACAGATCACAAGGTCAACCCTGCCTTGTATTTGAGCTGTCTTCTCAAAGACACTGCTTTACTTAAGTTAGTGCCTTCCACCCCACCCCCATGTGTGGATGCACACAGTGGCCACTGCAACACACACATACACACACACACACACACACACACACACACACACGCACGCAACATTTGCCTGGCCCCTTACTGGCAAATGTAGAAGTCACCAGGACGCAATACTTGCCGGAAATAGTGAAGCTCCTCTGGCCACATCTTTAGCTCCTATGCCTGACCTGCTTCAGTGGTCATATTGGATGCCAACCCCAGGCATCCATTCCTGCTTCATTTATCTGTCAATAATTGACTTTTCCCAGGTCAGCCAGCTGGTCTTCACTCTCCCATGTCAATGCTGATCTAATTAGCTGTGAAAGGTGATCAGGAAGGAGGGCAGCACTGGAAAGACAGGAAATTGGGAGAGATATAACTAGGGACAAGAGTAGTACCTTTTTACCCTCCCCCTTCCCCACCTCATAGCATCAGCTCGGGAGGCCCCAGTCCCTGCCTGGTCCTATAAATACCTGACCTTGATTCCTTATGAGCTGTTGCCCACCCCAGCTCCTTACACCTCTGTTCCCTGACCCACTGCCCACTCTCCAGTTCCCGTCCAGGCAACCAGCATTGTGCCCTGGCTGGGTGTTAAGGGAGTGCTGGTCTGGATTGCTTGCCAGGTGGGAGAGGGAGTGTTCCTTCAAGGGCTCCTTACCACAGGAAGCCAACTCACTAAGTCACCTGGGGCTGTGATCACCAAGTAACTACATGATGTTTGATTCTTCGTGTGTGTTTTATTGAGATTGTGTCTGCAGTGGGTGTTGATAATACCCTCTTAAAAAATGTGTTTGCAGCCATGCTTGATGGTCCAGAACATTTTGGAGCAGAGCCAGAATAGTTTTCTCAAGAAAATGTTGGCCCTGTGAGTAGCAGTCCCTTTGGCAGCTGAGATGGCCTATTATCCAGGCAAAAGGCTCACCAAGACCTGATATTTCACAAGAGGATGTAAATACCCCCTCCATCTTGGCTGGCTTTTATATGGAGCCATTCCTAATTACACAGATTGATTCAATAGAGCTGGGAAGTGGGGAGCACAACAACAATATGTAACTTCTTTAAAGCTTCCCAGATAATTCTGATGCCCAGCTAAGTTTGGGATCCACTAATCTAGGCCAAGCCTCTCGTTTGCCTTAAGGAGATACTGAGGCTCTAAAACTTCAAGCCTTGGATCTTCTAAGTAGCAGTGTTCTTCCTACTGCCTCATGCCATGTCCCTGCAAATTTCCCTTTGGAAATGTCTTCAAAGACACTATGAAATTGAACATGATTACTATCAAACAATTAAGCCTCTGGTGCCAAAGTGCAAATATCAACATAGCCAAAAAGGCAAGTAACTTCTTAGCGCTGTGATGACCTCATAGACCAAAGGGGCCCCCCCCCCCCCACAGACTATGCTTGGAGAACTTCTAAAGTAGACAATCACCTTCCTAGCTGTTACCCCACACCTTGGTAAGAAGAGCAGCATCAACAAGCAAAAGTAAACATGCATTGTCTTGGCCGGTGTGGCTCAGTTGGTTAAGCATCACGATCGATGTTTCTCACATCGATGTTTCTCTCTCTCTTTGTCTTCTCTCTCTCTAAAATCAATAAAAAAATTTTTTTTAAAGTAAGTAAAATAAAAATAAAACATGCTTCATCTTAATATGTAAAAAGAATGGAGAGTTTGTGGGGGAAAAAAGTGCTTCTGTAATCACTAGGCTCATTTTTAAAAATTAATATATATTCTGACCATTATAGCTCTCTTGCTATAAGTCTATTTTACTCTCAATTAACTTTTCTCACAACTTGCTAAAATTCTCTAAACCACTGTAATATTCTGATTAGATATGAATATGACTTTCTGGAGATTTAAATCCCAATTTATAGTGATTATTGGATTAATGCTACAATGGGAATTATCCATTAACTTGAATTTGGGACTTGGGAACAAATTTACTAAATTGATAGATGGTGAAAACATAGATTGCCACATAATTATTTTATTGAATCATTTTTAAATTAAGAAAAATAAGTGATTTATCAAAAGATGTGATTTTCTCCCGCTTTCTTGTTTTCAACATTTCCAAAGCTCTGTGTGCTAGAGTCTATACTGGGCACCAGAGGGCCCAAGGTGAATACATGGTTACCTCATATATGGAGCTCCGAGGCAAGCTCTCTGTTTTTCAGTCTGTGAGTCACTATGGTTATTAATTTGGTGGATTTCAGTCACCATTTTAAAATGGAATTAAATGGAATAGAAAGTATCAGGGGATAAGTATTGTTTTAGTAACATTTTATTTTAGTGGACTAGATAAACAGTTGGATATGAATGGTGTGTACTGGGTTACAGTTTTTGTACACTGAATTGTGTCCAAAGTGCTTGAAATTCACTAGTTTAGATATTATATTGACAGAGAAAATTTGTTGATATCTTAAATATTTCATTGAAGCAAAAATCCCATGAATCATAATTGTTTAAAACAATTACAAACATCACATCAGAAAAGTACCAACAAAACTGGGAGAAATGGAAGTTTGAGTTGAATACCCAAAGAGCAGTTGAGAATGTGAAAAGAAAATTTTATTTTCATAAACTTTAATATAGTAAGTGCTATGATAATCATAATTGCCATAATGGTATGAGCAACCTTGAAACTCCCAATGGAAATTCCTTATGGGATTAGCCAACCGAGGTGTGTGTGGTATGGTACATTGTGACCCATCTCAATAACTGAAACCAGCAATTGCCATCCGTGACTACGCCTCCCCCTTTCTACCCACCTCCCATAGTCTTTTGTTAGAAACCTAATTTTTACAGCTTTCTCACCAAGATATAGACTTTGTTTTCTCTATCCTCTTCCCTAACCAGTTAGAATCCAAGTCCTAGTAATTCTTTTATCAAAAAATATATTGCATCCATCTCTTTCTCTTTCTACTGCCCTTCTCACTGTTTGTCCAGACTATTACTTTAAACACCTGTCCATCTCTGTTACTTTGCTCTCCCTATATGTCCATATATCCCACGTACTGCCAGCTGGTCTTTAATGCTGCCATTCCTATCCTGTGCATTTCATTTCTATCCTAGCCCTTCCCAAGTGGAAAGATTTTGAGCTCTGAAGTCAACTTTGTTATTAGTTATTGACTTTGGGCAAATGAAATGTTCTGAGCTCCTGTTTTATCAACTATGAAATGTGAGTTAAATGAGTACTACCCCATAGAGTTATTGTGGGTTTTCATTAAGATCGTGTATATGAAGTCCTTAGGACATAAGAACATGTAGAGTTTAGTAAGTGCTCAATAAAATGTTTCTACATCATTAACCTATATGATGCAGTATACCCTCTTCAAGACACTACTTAACTTTCCTTAGTCTAAAATACTATATTTGTAATATTAGTCAACGCCTCCTGATTCACAGCCTGGCCCACCCTTAAGCATTGTAGCCTCTGAAATGTTTGTCCTCTCCCTCAATTGCTACTTCTATAATGCATACTCATCCTTTTTGGCTGCACCAAGTTCCAACTTCTACATTGTACTTCTTGTCTTCTTTCATTCACTTGGCCCTTAGCAATATATGTGATTTTTGTTTCTCCTATGTGTATTTTGATGTATGAAATTTATAGGAGAGATGCCATAGCAAACATAAAAGTATAAGTGCCAAATATGGTACAATACATATAGGAAAAATATATTTGAAATAATAAGAAAGAAGTGACCCATTGCTGTTCCCAGACTCAGTGAGGTACTGTGTTTGTCTGGCGACTTTCATAAGTTAATTTGATTCTAGGTAACTGACCTTTGTTTTCTTATCATAAAAACAAACTTCAGGGAGACACTTAATAACTGGATTTTATGTGGACCTCGGGGTTATCAGTATTAATCCTTCTTCATCCCTGAGAGGCTGTATGACCCCTACCAGATAAATGGGAGCCCTTTTCTCTGCTTTTCTCACTCCTTTTATCTTTTTTAGTAGAGGCCCAGCACACGAAATCACGTGCAGATAGGGTCCCTAGGCCTAGCCTGTGATCAGGGCCATCTTCTGCCCGTTCACCAGTCTCCAGTCCCACCCAGCCGCCAACACCCACCCGGGTTCCCCGTTCGCCATCTGGCGCTCTATCGGAGCTTGCGGGCAGTTCCAAGTCCTGCCCCATCACCAACACCCACCCTGGTTCCCCATGGTCCCCCGTTCGCCATCTGGCAATTGGAGCCTGCAGGCGGGGGGTGGGGGGGGACCAAGAGGTCTGCCTTCAGTCCACTCGCCAGTCCCCAGTTCCATCCCGCCACCACCCACCCCAGTTCCCCGTGATTCCCTATTGGCCATCCAGCGATCGGAGCCTGCAGGCTCCGGGGAGGGACCAAGAGGTGGTCAATGCATCTCACAGCAACTGGTTGATCAGTCGTTCTGGTCATTATGCCATTATGGTCGCTGGCCTTTCATTATATAGCATGGTAAATAAAGTTACCACATTTCTTCCCTCACTTCCTTTATATTGTTTTTTTGTTGTTGTTGCTTTGTATTCTGTTTTGGTGATTTTAAAATGGTAATTAATCAACACATGTTGTGAAATATTTTCTACCTAAATGAGAATTGAAGTTACTCAAACTAAGTGAATGAATATGCAAGATTTACATGCTATTGAGTAAATTAATCCAACATTTCTAAAATAAATTTTAAATGAAAGGGACATTTATTCCCTTACTTGCTCAAATATTTGATTTAAGGCTGGGTACAATGGCACTCTTCTACTACAGAAAAATACTCCTGTCTTTCTACAAACATTTTTGATCACCAATTGTGTATTAAACTACATAATGAGAGACTGGATTCTTCTGTAATGCCTAATAATTTTCTTGAGGATAAAATGAGAATCCCCATTAAATAATCTACAGTGCTTTGTTTTTCCCAACACTTGAATAGGCTTGAAGAACTGCATTTTGTCCTCTATGGGAGAATATGGTTCTAAATAATGGGTATCTTAATCATAATCTAACTAAAATGTTATTTAGGCATAATCATCTCTTGTATCCTGCCTGCTCTGGTTAACAATTTCTGAAACATATTTCACAGTTTAGATATTAAGCCTTAGAGAGGATTCATTATGAAAAGAATGAATTCAAACCACACTAGCCTTTTGGAGGAAAAAGGAGAAAGACCGGGCAGATGGGGTTGTTGTGGGGTGGGTTTAGACAATATAACACAGACCTAGTTCTAGAAAGGTGACCTGAAAGAGAAGGTTAGTGATGTACTATTTAGGTGCTTTCTAGCTCTTTAATAACTGCTCCACACATTCAGCACACTGGCCTGAAAAAAAGTCATTGTTGTTTAGTTGAAGTGCTAATCTAATTTGTAGAGGAAATCCAACAGAACTATTATAACAGGAGAAATGAGAAGCAAGAACCACTTACAGTTGTCATCTTTGAAAAATGTAATTTGTACCAGAGTATGCAATATTGTTTTGAAAATCAGAAGAAATGTTTCCCTCAAGGAACCAGTGACTAACCTAGAAATTTTTAGAGATCCCTTCTGGGTGGGAATAAATCCTGCCATTACACTTTTCGTTTACCTTAATGGCCATGTATATATATTAAGCAGACCTCAAAATCATATGTGCTCTTCCTTTTTCTCCTTCTAACTGATAGTCTTACACTTTACCTTACAATCATTTAAGGACTTAAACAACTTCACTATTTTTCTTACATTAATAGCCAATTTTTCAAAAGAGGTATAAATATTTAATAACTGACTCTCTGGGAGAACAACACCTGAGTTTGCCAATTTCTGTGGTGTAAATATTCCCACCAAGGCCAACTGCAAGTTACTTATATGATGTTACTGATTACGGAGTTGGAAAGATCACAATCAGCTGTGTGAGCCAGCTCCAGCACACTACTGGTTGTAGGCATGCTATTCCCTATCTTTCAACATGTATGATCCTTAGTAGTGGCTCCAGAATTTCTATATAAAAGGGAATTATAGGACCAACCTAACTGGAAAGGAAGGCTGCATATTAACTTCACTGTTTTTATTTTATTATATGTTTCTGTGCAGTAAATTAGGGGCATGGTCAAAGATAGCAGTGGTAAAAGTAGCTGCAGCTCCTCAGTCCATGCCATTCAGCCACCCTTAGCACAGCCACCCATTAGAAATCTAGTTCAGCCTTGTTCCCTGATTTTGAGTCATTTTGGAAACTTCCCCAACATTCTCTGAATCACTGTGGTTTGGAATATTGGGGTCATCCTTGATTCCTTCCCTAGCCTTGCTTCCTACATGCCACCAGTCATTAAATGCTGCCAATGCCACCACTGCCATGGTTTTCATATCCCTTTTCTTTTTATATTCTTAATCTAACAGCGCTGAAGGATTCTTCCCTACCTGTGGATTCTTCCCTGCTAGTCAGTGATATTTGAAATCTGCTTCTTTTGTAAACTTCCTAATTGTTTCATTGGCCTGTTGGCAAACCTCTAGTAGCTTCTTACTGCCTAACAAAAAGGCCCAAATTTTAAACAAAGCCATTAAGGCTTTTCTGTTTCACCCAATCTAACATCTCAGCTTTTAGCTCCTGGTAGCCACTTTTATGTAACTACATGCCAATATCAGTTATTGTACAAATAGCATCCAGTCTGAAAAGTCAGGCACATACAGGCGTGTACTAACTGATAAGTATTTCTAATGACTTAATTTTAAAATATTTTCATGCTCATGAGTACATTATGTTTAAATTTTCAGGACCACCCACCCTTCCCTGAATAAGTGTTATGTTCCACTCCCACTGCACCATTCTCTTTGTGGATTCCAGTGAATTCCCCCTCCTGTGCACTTGAAATCATTCCTATTATTCAGGGTTGGATTCAAATGCATGTAGCACTTATAGACATTAAAAACCAGCAAGAGGAGATAATACTTCTTAAAACCAGAAGTAAAAGAGAAGTGACTAGCATCTAAATGACTCAAACCAGAAGCCAGAGATTGATTGGCCCCAGGAGGAAAGAATGTCAAGGACCAATGAGGAGCAATGACAAGCAACTCCTAGAAAAGGCATGTGCATGCCATTGAACCAGCGCCATCTCACAGCTCAAAGTCGGGGTCGTTATAAATCTTCTAAAGTTGGTTAAGTACTCTAGAGCAGCAACATATAAGACTACCTCAGCTGGTCAGGATTAACCCCAGATATCTTCCCAGATATCTAGTGAGGTCTAACTGTATGCTTGGGACTCACGTGCAGAACTGGGTTAGACAATGTAAGGAGCTAATACGATATCTGAAAACTCAGAGAGTGCATCAAGGTAAAACAAGATCTGAAAGTGTGACTTCAGAGAGGAACACCGTTCCTATTTTTGCAGTCTGAATATTCTTAGCAACGGGACATGCAGGGTTTTAACATGGATTATAAAATGGGAAATCTCGGGGCTCTAAGGTTCAATTTGGTAGGAACCTTGTTTCTCCATTCTTACTCTTCTTTATGTGTTGGGTGTTTTGTCTCGTTTTTTGCTACATTTTACACAGTTGAAATAAAACTGTGTTTACTGGGTTTTTAAAAATACAAAAGAATAAAGTTGTCAAAATCACCCATAATCCCACCATATATTAACTCACTAATATTTTAGTATATTTCCTTCTAATATCTTTCTACATACATATTTTTCTCTACATATTATTTCAGATAAATATTTCTTGCAGCCCAGGACATCACAACTCATTGATACAATTGATTTAAAAAATTAGAGAAAAATAAGGAATTATAAAAACTATAATATACTAGAGGCCCGGTGCATGAAATTCATGCAGGGGGGAGGGGATCCCCTCAGCCCAGCCTGCACCCTCTCCAATCCGAGACCCCTCTGAGAGTGTCTGACTGCCGGTTTAAACCGGCAGTCAGACATTCCTCTCACAATCCGGGACCACTGGCTCCTAACTGCTCACCTGCCTGCCTGCCTAATCACCCCTAACTGCCCCACTGCTGTCCTGGTCACCCCCATTGCCCCCCCCTGCCAGCCTGGTCACCCCTAACTGCCTCCCCCACTAGCCTGGTCGCCTCTTACTGCCTCCCCTGCCAGCCTGGTTGCCCCACACAGCTTGCTGTTTGCTCGTTTGGTCACCCCTCACTGTCCCCCCTGCCGGCCTGGTCGCCCCATGCAACCTGTTCAGTCGTCCGTTCTGTTGTTTCGGTTGCAACGGTCGCTTAGGCTTTTATATATATAGATTCCTAAGATTCTTCTTTCAATTTAAAATATTTTTATTTGCATTATTCACTAGCCTTCTGATACAGGGCAGATGCTTTCTTGAGACTAGAACCACTGGTTGATGTTTTACATCCCCTTTCTTTCATAAACTCATAATGGACTCTCAATATTTTTCTGCTTGTTTTTTTTTTTACAGTGAAACAAAGCATTCCTAATAAAGACTAAAACTGTCAAATGTTTATAATTATTTCCCCTTCTACAGCTGTCTGACTCACTCCTAATTCAATAGCTACATTTTTTTAGCGGCCCATCTTTGTCAAGTCTCACCAAAGCATTCAACATAGTTTCAAGCACCAAAATCGCTTTTCCCTTGTTTCATCCTTTGTAGGTAATGGAGTTGTAGTCAAATTATGTGGTCACAAGAACAAGGACAACTGGCATGAACAAGTTCAGCAAGAGCCACTGACTCTTGGTCTCCATACAACATAAGTGGTAGGAGCAGAACTGGGCAGGCCCATCTGAGAGGGATCTACCAGCCACCAAGTCCTGGGCTTCAGCAATAAATCTTCCATTGGGAATGGAAAGCTCAGTAGTCGGGTGGAAGTTATCTAGAGAGCGTCTACTGTATAACCCTATGATGAACTTTATTGTTCACAAACCTACCAGTTATTTTGTTTAGTTCCTTAGGCTTAATTCCCAGAAGTAGAATTATTGGTTCAAAAGCTATACTAGTAGATACTTGTAATGTTCTGGTACTGTTCATCGATTTGTGCTCCCATAAGCAAGACTGAGGATGCCATTTTCACTCCGACCTTGCAACCATTGAACATTATTTTTAACCTTTGACAGCTAAATAAGCAAAAATCTGGTGTTTTGTGTTAATTCCCCTGAATATGGTATTATATAATGGGGTGGTTTTTAACTCTGCAGGTTTGTCAGCTTCACCTGGGGAGATTCTTAAAAATGTTTGTATCTTATAATTTTAGCTACAAAGTATATTACAAAAAAATGGCATTGATTTGTATTCTTGCTTTATACTCTACTAGTATTATAAAATATTGATAAATTATATTAGGCCTATACCAACAAAAATATATGGGAGGGGGGAGGGGAGAGGAGAAAGAGGAAAAAAGGGAAGGAAGAAAGCAAGGTAAGTCCAACAATAGTATAGAAAATAAGCATTAGCTGAAATGTTATTTGGAACATTTTAATGTTTTGCCTTCTATGAAATTATAGCAAGCTGAAATTTTAGTCTCAGCATAAGTTCCTA
>NW_005370887.1:99217-146187 GCF_000412655.1 Myotis brandtii | reverse complement strand
ATTAAATTGAGGAAAATATAAGAATATTTATGGTAGGAATATAACTCAGTATTTGGAGGGGTTTTTTGTTTGTTTTTGTTGTTTTCTTTTCATTTGTCTTTATTGTTGAAAGTATTCCCATTGACCCCCACAACCCCGAACCATCCCCTCCCAGGCCTCCACCACACTATTTTCTGGGCTATGCATATCCTATATAATAAAAGTCTAATATGCAAATTGTCCCCACGGGTGGGAGTTCAACCTATCGGGAGTTAGACATGCGCTGACCACCAGGAGGCGGCACTAAACATGGCAGGCATCGGTGATGTGGCGCTGGCAGCAGGCAGCAGTGGAGGCGCTGCCAGCCCTGATGGGCCCCGACAAGAGTAGGACCACGGTGGGATGGTGGAGCAGGTGAGTGGATGGCACCAGGCCAAGGCAGGTGTGAGTAGGGGCCCCGATCGCCCCGCTGGTCACCCCACAGATCGGCCCTGATCACCAGCCAGGCCTAGGGACACTGCCCATACATGAATTTTGTGCACCAGGCCTCTAGTATGCATATAAGTTCCACAGTTAATCTCTCCCCACCCACCCACCCACTCATGCCTTCCCTCTGAAATTTATCAGTCTGTTCCATGCTTCTATGTCTCTGGATCTATTTTGTTCATCACTTTATTTTATTAATTAGATTCCACATATGAGGGAGATCATGTGATACTGATCTTTCTCTGACTGGTTTATTTATATATAACTCAGTATTTTGAACTACACTTATCCATAAAACATCCAGAATGTATGGTTACCTTGCCTATACAAGTCCTCAAGGAAAAACCTATCCTTACTGGTAAATGCAGTCAGTAAAAGCTAAATGAAATCATAGAAGCCATGGCATACTATGAAAGCAGGCTAAAATGAATAAGGCAATATTCAACTCAGGTTTCCTGAGAGCCATTCACTGCCTAGGCACTTCCAGTGCATCAATGAGCACAAGTAGACAAATGTTGCCCTCTCAGAGCCTGCCTTCCAGCAGGGGATGATGTCAATGTACAATACTCACAGTAAGTGGGTAAATGTTTTGGTGTTTTAGAAGCTGATTAGTTATGAAAAGAAGTGACAGTGAGTGAAGTCAGAGGACGTCCAATTTAATAGTAGCTTGATCTACAAGGACCTCATTGAGGAAGTGACACTTGAGAGAAGGCCTCCAGAAGCCCTGTGAGATGCCTCCACCTTATTTCTCTACCCTCCCCTGCTGCTCAGCTCCTGCTGCCATGCTGAACGCTTCACTCTGCCCACCAGTTCCTGCCTTTGCCCTAACTGTGCTTTCTGCCTGGAGAACACAGCATAAGGCAAAATGTGAGAAGCGCCCCGAGGTTGGTAAAACAATTTTAAAAAACTGCTCCTGGAGATGAGAGATAGGACGATTGCTTGTTGTTGATGTAGTCAGAAAAGGCCTAGGGAGGAATTCTCTTTCAAAAATGCTTTTCAGATTTACCCCACTTGCTGGCTTGTCTTTTATCTGTCTACATCCTGAATTCCTTTTAACCTCCCATTCTGTCCTCTTGGAGGCAGTAGAGTTTGGGACTCAGACTCACCCAGTTTTGAATTTCAACTCCATCACTTAGTAAATGTGCAACTTTGGCAAACTGGATTTCTTTGAGCCTCGGTTTTCTCATCTGTAAAACAAGACAGTAATTCTTTGAAGCTTGTTGTAAGAAAACAGTAACATACAAGATCTGGCAAATGACAATGAGAGAGGATACCAGTCCTGAAAAGAAATGGATCCGATAGTGAAGAACATTTTTTAGACCAGGCTAAGGAGAATGTACTTTATTTTGCAGGTAATGGAGAACCATAACAATTGTTGTGCACAGATAAGGGACATATTTGTGTGTTTTAGAAAGATGACATTAGCAACAACTCTTCAGAACTGACCTTGCAAGACCAAGTGGTATGATAGTGCCATGTTATGATCAATTCAGTTAAGCCTGGTAGTGACAGAAAGGGTAGATTTGATAACTAGCCATTAAAATATGTTTCTAAACTTTATATCTAGACATTCAGTCAATTCTCAAAATATAGGCAAAATAAATAAATTATTCTTAATCATTTTTATTAATGTCTTAACCCAATTTCATGGAGCTTGGCTTTTCCTTAGATTTACTATTTGAGGGATGTATGATTTGAGGACCAACTGCTAAAATTGCCAAGAATAGAAAAGGGGGGGTGGGGAGAGAAATCAACTGATAAACAGGAGTCAGCGAGTCTGGGAAAAGAAATTTAAGTAAACTATTTTGTGGCCCAACAGATATCACTTTAAAAAGAATTTCTCAGCTGTTGACTTTGAAAAATAATTGCATTGCCTAGCTTTTAGTTTGTAGATAACCTAGATGGATAAGAAAATCATGATTTCCTTTTACTAGTCGAATGGCTAGGCTGACCCCCTTGCATAGCAAAGAGCAGATGGGAAGGGTATGGAAGGAGAAACCAGCATAAATCCATCACCATTGATAGAGGAGCTTGAAGGTGCACACATGTTCAGTTTTGCCAGAGTGAGGACCACCAGCTTTTCAATTGGCAATATATTCATATAGTTTAACATTCAGAAAGTACAAAAAGATATAGAGTGAAAAGTCTTCCATGCATCCTATCCCCCACACTTCCAGTTCCCCTCTTCTAAGAGCAATTTCTTATTTATCCTTCCAGAGATATTTTATGTATATACAAGCAAAATATATTCATTTTTCCCTTTTTAATACAATGGTAACCTATTAAACACACTGCTTTGTATCTTAGGGTTTTTTATCATTATCATTGGTTTTGGGGGTTTTTAGTTGTTTTACTTAATATATTTTGGAGATTGTTACATATCAATATATAAAGAGTTTCCTCATTATTAAGTACGGCTGCTTAGTATATTATTTATGGAAGTAACTAACCCCTTCCTATTAATAGGTTTTGTATTTTTGTAGCTAACCCTCTCCCTATTAATAGACATTTAGATTGCTTCTAATATTTTGTTATTTCATACAACGAATAGTCTTAGGTAGAATTGCTGAGTCAAGCTGTGTGTGACCATGTATTTCTGACAAATACTGCCAAATTGTTCTCTATAAAAGCTGTACTAATTTGCATTCTCACATGTAGAGTATGAAGAGCACTATCCTTGACTTGAGAGCTGAAAACTGTATCATCAATTGCTATCTAGGTGGAGTAAGTTCAAACTCTCTGACATCAACTCACAAGTTGTCATTCTAAGGGTTTTTCTTTCTATCAAAGGTGAATATACTCATCTCCAAGATCAGTTGTCGCCTGGGGACAGTTTAGTCTCCCAGGAGATATTTGGCAATGTTAGGAGACATTTTTCTTTCTTTCTTTTTTTAATCTTTATTGTTGAAAGTATTACATATGTCCCCTTTCCCTCCCTTGACCTCTCCCAGCCTGCCCCCACCCCCCACCCCAGGCCTTCACCACTCTATTGTCTGTGTCCATGGGTTATGTATATATTTACATAAGTTCATTGGTTGATCTCTTCTCACCCACCCACCCGTCCCTGCCTTCCCTCTGAGTTTTGACAGTCTGTTTGGAGACATTTTTCGTTGTCACACCTGGGGTGGACATGTAGTGGGCAGGGGCCTTGGATGCTGTGAAATATCCTGCAGCGTACAGGACAGTACACCCCTCTTTCTCTCCACAAAGCATCATCTGGTCCAAATGTCAGTCGTGTGGAGGTGGGAAAATCTGCCCTACAAAACCTCTGTTTCCTCTCAATCACGTTAAATAACATCTTACAAAGCCTAAGATTCTCAAGTAAAATAACAATCCCCTCTCTGTGTTTCTTTTACCACATTTATATTGTACTGAAATTAATGATTTGCAGGAACTGTGAGCTCCTCCAAAACACGAATGTATCTTAATTTATATTTGCATCCTGAATATCTGGCACAAAGAATGCACTTAATTATTAAATGAATGAATAGAGGTTATCAGTGTTTCATAATTGTCTCAGTGTGATGACTTAGGGGATTTATTTATTTTTTAATCAAAGACTATTCTTTTGGAAATGTCAAATGAATAAGAAGTATTTGAACTTCTATAATAAACTGTAGTTTATTACACAGTATCAGTCACTTAATTGTATACTATCTTGCTCATGGGGAGCTTTTGATTGAATTTGTCTTGTCTCCTCCAATGGATTGCAACCTCCTTACCGGCAAAAATCAAAACTTTTAAGTATTTCCTGATGACTTAGTGTTTTACAGACTATAAAGCAAGGAGAGTGATAGGTTGTTTAATTCTCTTTCTTTTCTTTTCGTTTCTTTTTTTAATCACAACTCATAGGCCAAACCCAAAGAGCTGGACCTCGCAGAGAAATTATTCATTCTCAAGAGCAGAGCCCTCCCCGCCCCCTTTTCTCTCAGTCACTCAGGTCCTCCTTACAAGGAGCAAAATAGTAACCCCGCAGAGGGTTCCGACCAAGCCCTGAGGAATCCGTCTGCTTCATAACGTTGCCTTCTCTCGGTTTCCCTGAGTTCTCTTGAAGTAAAAGAACCCCAACTCACCAGCTCCATGCCCAGCCCCCTGTTCACATTTATATCCATCACATCCATCACTGCAAGTACTGCCACCAGACACCTTCCCAGCGTTCAATACAATTAAGGACCCAAGTGTGGGAACCGGAGCAGGGACTGGCTGGTGCCTGACATGAGCGAAAAGCAGAAACGACTAACAAGCTTTCACCTGAGGCCAGGTAGCAGGGGTCTCCGCTTAGGTGCCCACCTCTCCACTTCGGAGCCACCTCTGCCAGAAGGAAGGCAGGTGGAGTGGACGCCTAGTTTTACTGAGAGCGCCATGGTGCGGGGGGAGTGTGGCAGCCAGGGAAAAGAGCAGCAGATCAGCAAGGTCAGGGAGGAATGAGGCAAGGTCAAGAATGCTTTTTCTAAGGCTGAGTGGCGCTAAATATATGCTGCAGAAAGTTGGGATGCAGGGCAGCTTTGATCACATTTAACACAGGGTTGTAAAATGCAAATGCAAAAAAAAATGCCAGTGTAGAACTGCCTAGTCTACTTCTAATGGCTTTTTAACCACCGGTTAGCCCTGAGATCCTTGTGCATTTCTTTGCAGTTAGGATAAGCTTACAGTGGTCCTTCAAGCGTCAGCTGCAAAAGAAGGAAAACATTCTAATATCTGACAGGTAGACCAAGTAACTGATGAGAGCCAGCTTGATTGAAGAAGGTTAAAAATAACAAAACAACTATTTTAATCATTTCTTCTCTAGAAGAGTTCAATTTTTTAAAAAAATAACTTAGTTAGGCACTTTTAAACAGCAACATTGATATTTAGCCATGAATTATCTCCACAGGTAGGCAAATGGAGCTATTGAGGGGTGGTTTTTTATAGTTAATAAAACTTGAGTCTTTATTTTGCTGAGAAAAAGAAAACACGAAAGTCCACATTTCCCACCTGATCCAAAATAAATAGAGCTCATTATTGTGTTAATCTTCAAGTTAGCTAAAAGTTTCTTCTCTATCTTATAAATGACAGTCTTTAGGTGGGTGTGGGAGAATGTAAACTTATTTAAGTATTGGACCATTTAAAGATGAGCTCTCTATAAAACATATTGCATAGATCCTGCCTTCGTAGGTAAGTGATGTCAAAATAGTAATTCATGATTATGTATTTTTTATCTTCCAAAAACCATACTAAGTGTCTAACTTATTTCATTTAAGCTTTATACCGACATTTTGAGGCAGGATATTCATGTGTGGTCGTGGAAAGGTTTCCAAGCATGAACTCCCTACAATTAACTGCAAGCACATAGGTGCGTGCACTTCTGTGTTTCTAGAAAGAAGGTTCATAGTTTCCATCAGCTTCTCAGAAGAATCTGGGACCCTTAAAACATCCACATTGGATTCATCATTATGAAGAGCAGCAACTTCTGTCAGGATTACCTCTATTAGCTTGAATTCGTAAAGGCAAGGCTATCTGTTTTTAGTTTTTTGTTGTTTTCCTTATTGTCTGATTATGCTTCTTGCCCCGGTCATGAAGCTTCACACACACACACACACACACACACACACACACACACGCCCCTGACTCTCCCTTCTGTAAAATTGGTTAATAATATGGACTCTGGAGCCAGAGTATCTGGTCTCTACCACTTCCTGCTTGCGTGGCCTGCCTCTGTTTCCAGATCTGCCAAGTGGAACTCATAGTAGGTACATCCTCATCGAGTTGTTCTGAGGATTAAATAAGTTTACATAGAGAACAGTGTCTGGAACTTAGAAAGCAATAAATAAGTGCTTGCTGTGCCGTATGATTCCAATCTGTTGTGAATTTAGAAGCCGTCTGTTCAAATTGTATTTGACAAAAGAGGAAGGATACATTTGGGTTCTTCATGTTTCTCAAAGCCCTTTTTTTATTTCTTGGTTTTTGTCCAGTCCTGCTTACAATGGAATTCAGTGAGATAACAGGCCATGCATTCATTTCTCTAGAACAGTGTTGAACAAAAGAACAGGGTAGGGAGAAGGGACGCTGATCCTGTCTCATGAGCCCTCATTAAAGTAACCATTATCGCTGACCGTCCACAGGACACTGTTTCTGGCGCTCAGCAAAGCAGCCTTCTCTTCTCTTCAGCCCTTCTGATTTGCGTTAGACTCCGTCTGAAAGGAAGAACCAGTTTTTCTGCTAATATCTTTGAAAAATGCATTTGAGGCAGCTATTCGTGTGAGGGTGTGATTTTTTTAGGAATGTAGGAACTGCTTTTTGTGGTCTGTGGGTGCTTTGTGGGGTCAAATCGCCTCTCCTTAAAACTACACTGACAGGACCTGCTGGGTTCAGAACGCAAATGATCTAGGCTATGGCTCCCAGTTAAAGGAGCAAATAAAACAGAATGGAGCAGGATGGCAGGTGGCATTTTTTAATATATATTTTATTGATTTTTTACAGAGAGGAAGGGAGAGAGATAGAGTTGGAAACATCGATGAGAGAGAAACATCGATCAGCTGCCTCCTGCACACCTACTGGGGATGTGCCCGCCACCAAGGTACATGCCCTTGACTGGAATTGAACCTGGGACCTTTCAGTCCACAGGCCAATGCTCTATCCACTGAGCCAAACCGGCTAGGGCGGCAGGCAACATTTTTAAATAGTCTCTTCTCTTGCCTCGCTGTTCTCTCAGGGTCTTTGCACCGTCCGTCTGAAGGCTAACCGCTCTGTCAGATGGCTGGTGACAGAGGTGCTCACCCAGGTGCCTGTAACACTTGCGTAACATTACTAAAGAGCTGCAATGACATCTGGGAGCCCTTGTCCTAGCAAGGTGGCAGTCCTGAAGTGGGCAAAGGTCATTGCTGCCCGCAGGACTACTGCCATGACCTGCGGGGATCAGCATCCTGCCGGTCCAGGACTGCCAAGCCTCTCTCCAGCCCTTCTGTCCAGTGCTCTTCCCACCAGAGCAGCTTTGGTGCAAGTCACAAAGGGATGAGATCCCCTGCTGCCTGTCTTATTAAGCATGAGCGTCTGTTATGAAAATAGGCAGCGTGGCAGAGTAGTGGAACCCACTGTTTTCAGTGGTGTCAGCCTTCAACAAGCCAGGCCTTTCATAAAGGGACCAGTTGTGAATGTCATCATAGTCGGTGTTAATGCCATCCAGGCTGCCCTGCACTTGTGCGTGCACGCGCGCGCACACACACGTGGCAAAAGTAGGTTTATAGTTGTTCATATGGAAAATATTTTAATAATAAGTAATATTACAAGAATAAACTGTTTTTGCATACTTGGAACTGTAAGCCTACTTTTGCCCACTATGTATTTTTTGTTTTGTTAATCCTCACCCAAGGATATTTCTTCCATTGATTTTTAGAAGGAGTGGGAGGGAGGGAGGGTGTGAGAGTGAGAGAGGGAGAGAGAGAGAGACAAATGTTGATATGAGAGAGACACATCGATTGGTTGCCTCCCACACATATCCTGACCAGGGCCAGGGAATGAACCTGCAACCCAGGTATGTGCCCTTGATTGGGAATCAAACCGGCCATCCTTTGGTGTAGGGGGGCTAGTGCTCTAACCATTGAACAACACAGACCAGGGCTACCGTGTATGTTTAAATTTGTCCTTTCTTTCCATTTCCTTTCCAGAGTTACAGATAATAAAGAAGAAGCACAGAAAGAACCAGGATTAGCTTGCATTAGAATCAGTTCAAAGGGCATTCTAGGTTTTCAGCCTTGAGTAGGTTACTTGAGGTCTGGGCCTCAGTTTCCTTCTCTGTGAAAGGTGGATGTTTACCTTGCAGGCTTGTGCATTGCCAGAACAAGGCTTTAGATCTTTGCTCATGGTTTTCAGGGCAAAAACACCAAAGGGATCTGCTATCAAGAGTCCAGTTGCCATCCCACTTAAAGAAAACTCATTTTGTGACCAATTCAGAAAGAATTCATAATGCTCTAGCCAGTCTTATAAGGAAATCCCTATTCACTCGTGCAGGGACAAAGACTCCCATTTGACCAAACTTTAGTCAGGCTCTGAGCTCTCTCCTGCACTAGAGCACAATCTCGAGCTTCATGTCTATCCTTGCAGAGTCCAGTTTTAGCAAGAATCCTACTAAGCCAGTTAGAGAGAATCCTCCCAACCTTAATATCTGATCACCCTCAATATCTAATCAAATCCCCCACCAGCCTCCAGGTGACAGCTGATCACCTCGCCGGCCTTCAGCAACAATCCTATTAAGTGGTTTATTAAGAATTCCCGCCAAAACCGGTTTGGCTCAGTGGATAGAGCGTCGGCCTGTGGACTGAAAGGTCCCAGGTTCGATTCCGATCAAGGGCATGTACCTGGGTTGCGGGCACATCCCCAGTAGGAGATGTGCAGGAGGCAGCTGATCGATGTTTCTCTCTCATCTCATCGATGTTTCTAACTCTCTAT
The DNA here is from genome assembly GCF_000412655.1 of Myotis brandtii. Taxonomy (NCBI): domain Eukaryota; kingdom Metazoa; phylum Chordata; class Mammalia; order Chiroptera; family Vespertilionidae; genus Myotis; species Myotis brandtii. Next base: position 137,298 of record NW_005370887.1, on the reverse strand, counting down.
TTCTCTCCCTTCCTCTCTGTAAAAAATCAATAAAATATATTTAAAAAAAAAAAAGAATTCCCCTACCCTTGATGTGTCCTTTTAGTAATTTTCCATCCACTGACCCCCACCCTTAACCTGCTCCTTGGTTATAAATCCCCATTTGTTCTTGTTGTATTTGGAGTTAAGCCTGGTCTTTTTCCCTTCTCTTTCCCTTCCTTTTTGAAAATTCTTTTATTTTTAATATGTTTTTATTTTTGGAGAGAGAGGGGGAGAGAGAAAACATTGATGTGAGAGTAAAACATGGATCCGATGCCTCTTGCATGCACCCTGACCAGGTATCGAACCTGAAACTTGGGCACGTGCCCTGGCTGGGAATGGAACTGGAGACCTCTCAGTGCATGGAACAACACTCAACCAACTGAGCTATACAGGCCAGGGCTTTTTTTTCCAGTTTCTTTATTGAAATATATTTGACATATAAAATTGTATAAATTTAAGGTATACAACATATTAATTTGATACATTTTTATATTGTAATATGATTTCCATTGTAGTGATAATTAGCACCTCTATAACATCACTTATTTTTCATTTCTTTTTAGTGGTTTGAATAATTAAGTTCCAGTCTCTTAGAAAGTTTGATGATTATAATACAATATTATTGTCTAATTTTACTATGCTGTGCATTAGCTATGTAGGATTATTTACTGCTCATTGCAAGATTGTACCATTAAACATCATCTCTCCTATCCCCCCAAGTTCTCCCACCCCCATATAACTACCATTTTACTGTTTTTATGAGTTTGGCTTTTTCAGCTTCCACATGTAAGTGATGTTATACAGTATTTGTCCTTGTTTGACTTATCTCACCTAGTGTAATGTTCTCAAGATTCACCCATGTTGTCAAAAATAGCTGAATTTCCTTCTTTTTCATGGCTGAATAATATTCCATTGTGTGTATATGTCATATTTTCTTTATCCCTTCATCTGTTGATGGGCACATAGATTGTTTCTGTAGCTTGGCTATTGTAAATAAGGCTGTAATGAACATGGTAGTTTATTTATCTATTTGATATACTATTCAAAACAGCTTAAATATCTGATAAATTTCTCATCTAAAATAAATACGTATGCCTTAGTACAACAGTTCAATTATAAGTCGTGAAATTATAGTCTGCCATAAAATAAAATACTAAACATATTCTCCTCCTGAGATCGTCTTGACACCTATCACAGTAGTCCTAACTAAAGTCTTCCTTACCATTTTAACAAGTGTCAGAATAAATTTTTCACACAGATCAGTGCTTACTAGTATATATTGATACTTTTAAGGAGACTAACACATACCAGGTGCTTAATATATGCCAAGATGCTATTCGTTCTAAATGCCAAACCTGTTCCCTACAACATCTCAGTGAGGCAGTCCTCTGACTGTTACCCTCAAGTTATAGATTAAACTGAGGCTCTGAGAGGTTATTTGCCAAAATACATAGAGTTAGAGTTAGGGAGTGGAACTGATACTCTAATCCAGGGATTCTGGCCCCTGCTTCCATGTTCTTAAATGCAATGCCAAACTGCCTTCAGAGGACTAGAATTAGGTTGGGAATTCTACTCTGTCAGTGCTTTTGGGGCAAAGCTCTCAAACTCAGCTGTCCACAGGAGCCCAGGTAAGTAATGTGAAGGAGTGAAACAGGGCAGGTGGAGAATGGGCCATCCAGGGGAACAGCCAGTGGTTCTCAACCTTCCTAATGCCGCGACCCTTTAATACAGTTCCTCATGTTGTGGTGACCCCCAACCATAAAATTATTTTCATTGCTACTTCATAACTGTAATTTTGCTACTGTTATGAATCGTAATGTAAATATCTGATATGCAGGATGTATTTTCAGGGGTCGAGACCCACACGTTGAGAACCGCTGGAACAGCCCTTATCAGCACCTTCTGGTGTTACTTTCTGGAAATGCATACCTTCCAAGTTTTTAAAGAGAAGCAAGAGGGAAATCTGGATTTTTATGAAAGTTCTCTTCGATTCAAAAAGACAAAGAAAGAAAAGAAAAGGGAAGGAAGGGAATGGAAGTTAAAACCATGCAGGACACTCACTCACACACACACACACACACACACACACACACACACACACACACTCACACACACACACACTCAGACACCTGCAGGAAGAATTCAGTCAGTATGTGGGCCACCTGTTTGCAACCTCTAAATTTTTCAAAGTTAAATCTTATCTTGGACTCTGGTTGATATTTTTTACACTGATTGATTTTAAGACATTCTCATTCTAAACTACTGAGTAATTACACTTTTTAAATGTCTTATGTGTCTAATCTATTGGAGACTAATGATTTCTGCTATTCGGTGGGTGAGGGAGGGGAAAATGCTCAGGGTGGGGGCGAGGAGGTGGAGGGTTGTGGAGGGAAGATTGTCTCAAAACGTAGGCAGCCTCTCCCAAGCACATGGAGATGCTGTGAAAATTACACCAGCGTCTGTGTAATCCAGTGGTGTTGACTTCCTATCTGCTCATAAATCAAGAGATTCTTAATTACAGGTGTTAATCTGGGCTTTCCATCTTTATTCCTTAAATGATGGGTAAATTAACCTCAATTAACAAAGCAAACAAACCCTTTCAAAGTTAAACGAGTACAATTAGCTATCTATAGGACAATGGAAGTAAGCTCAAGGACTGAGTTTTATGAAATCCCTCATCTTTTTCTAAATCTTTCAACTTTCAGTTGCTGAACTTTGAGCTACTCAAAATTTATAGTCCTCTTGGCAAACCAGGTTTCTTGGCTCTAGGCCAAGGTATAATGTAGGAGGCATTCTGTATTCCTGGCTTTATGAGACCTTCCAGCGTTTTGTAGCAGGTGTCCAATGTACTTATCTTTAATTGTCTAAACCTACATTGCAAATACATAAAATTTAATGAGTAAGATACAACTGTTTTCTTACTTCCAAACACAGCATTCTTTTTTATTGTGTTTTCATTTTTATTTCATGCCATAGATTTAAATTTCCTATTATTTTGAAGTTTGGTAGGACATTAATAGTGGCCATTTTGGAAAGAAATGGGATCAATTAATATCTTTTTTAAATACATTTTTAAAATATGTTTTTATTGATTTCAGAGAGAGGAAGGGGAAGTGAGAGAGAGATAGAAACATCAATGATGAGAGAGAATCATTGTTTGGCTACCTCCTGCACACCTCCTACTGGGGATCAAGCCGGGCATGTGCCCTGACCAGGAACCGAACTGCGACCTCCTGGTTCATGGGTCGATGCTCAACCACTGAGCCACACCAGCTGGGTCAATTAATACCTTTTTATGCACAAGATCCTGCAGTGTCCTGTGAACGGAAAATAATCAATAAGTTTGTCCCATTCCCTCCTGAGGCTTAAAGTACTTTGGGATAAATAAGGCATTTATACAAGGAACAACGGTACAAAAACTGCATTAATAAAAGCATAATACAAAAGACCCAGGTTAACATAGCTATAGGCTTTTTAAAAGAGAGAGATACTTGACCTGGTGGGCATGCCTCAATAGTTAGAGCGTCAGCCTGTGCACCCATGAGTCATGAGTTCAATTCCTGGTCAAGGGCACATACCTAGGTTGCAGGTTGATCCCCACTCCGATCCCCCGCCCCCTGTTGGGTTGGGTGAGGTAGGCAACCAATCTGTGTGTTTCTGTCACATTGATGTTTCTTTCTCTCTCTCTCCCTCTCTCCTCCTCCCATCCACTCTCTCTGAAAATCAATGAAAAAAATATCCTCTGCTGAGGATTAACACAAAAAATAAAGAGAGAGACTTTATGATTTGAAGGCTTTAGAGACCTTCAGAAAGTAAAGTAAGTGGGGTTTAAGTGGGACCATGAAGAGTATATAAGCTTTTTCAGGAGGGAGAGGGCAGAGAGTGGAAGGAAGGGTATAATAAAGACAGATACAAAAGAAGGAGAGGGAAAGATGTGGTTGGGGCACAGCAAGTGAATGCAATAGAGAATTGCAGTAAGGAAGAAATGGACTATAAACCTGAGGTGGGGGGACTGTCATACTTTCAACAAGATAAATTTAAATATAAATAAATAAACAAACAAACAAACTGAGGACATGGTCTGAATGAGCAGGAAGTAGTAAAAACCAAAGATGGGAAAATATTCAACCCATTATCATTAATAATGAAGTTAGCAGGAAGAACTGATTTAGGGGAGAAGAGAAGTTGGATTCACTGCTAGATTTCATATGATTATCGGTCAGCCAAATACCATTAAACTAAAAGATAAAATTATGTATTTTCAAAATCTGGGCCCAACCAAATTTGCCTTATTTTGACCCTTTATATCCTGAGTCAAGAGTGTGCTATTTGATTTATTATCCATCACATGCAAATATGTAAGATCCTTGAATTTTGATACCACAAAGCTCCTCTGAAATCATTTATTTTTTCAATGAGTTAATTAGGAGTCCAGAAAGTTTAAGTGATTAGCATGAGGTCACAGACTCTATGAGAAAAAGAGGTAATACCAAAACATAGTCATCCACTAGTTTCTGAAACATTGCTTTATTCACATCACCTGGTTATCTTTTCTTAAGTAAAAAAAATGTTTATGCATAAAGGCACACAAATAAATTTTTAGATATACTTTTTAAAATTTAGTATTTTCCCACCTTTGGGTACCTCCATCTCTCCCTGTCTCCAACTCATCACACTCCTTCTACTTAATACCTAATATGTCTTCTGAATATTTTTAGAATTTATATAATCACATACAAACATATCTGTACACACACACACACACACACACACACACACACATACAAACAGCACATACATATGTAGTGTTTTAGGTCACTGCTTTACAAGAATTAAAACTTACATACTCTTTTCTGTACCTTGCTTTTCTCATTCAACCATACTTGGGGAAATCTCAAGTGAAAAGTTACAGCCTAATTAGTATTTTTTGGGGGGGGAGGTTAGCTTTAATTTTTTAAAAATCCCCATTCGAGGATATGTTTTTATTGATTTTAGGGAGAGGAAGATAGAGGAGGAGAAAGAGAGAAACATTAATGTGAGAGAGAAACATCGATCAGTTGCCTCCTGTACACACCTTGACCGGAGATCGAACCCACAATCTGGGTATGTGCCCTGACCAGGAATCAAACCTATACTTTTTGGTGTAAGGGACAATGCTTCGACCCACTGAACTATACCGGCCAGGGCAATGGTTTCTTTTAATGGTTGCATAATGCTCTCAGTAGAGATATGTCTTGATTATTTTTGCTATTCCCCCATTCATGGAGATCAGCTTGTTTCCAGTTTTTGCCTCTACAAATAGTACTTCAGTAAACATACTTGTACCTAAATATATATGCTGGTATTTTGTTTTGATTGGGATCACTGGATCAATGATATGTTTATTTTTAGTTATAAACATTAAACTGCTTTCTTAAGAAAGCTGTAACAATACACATTCATACCTACAGTTAAGAAAAATACTTTCTTTAGCTAGGTGTCTCCCTAGGCTATAGTGTTATAACTGTTTTTTGAAGTTTTTTTAAGTACAATTGGTACAAAGTAAAATCCAATTGTTACTTTTTTGCATTTCTTTGACTACAAATGAATGTGATCAGTTTTTCATAAGCTTGTTGGTTGTTGGACTTCCGATCTTGCAGATTGCATTTTCATGTTCTTTACCCATTTTTGCAATGAGCTATTTTGTCTCCTTGTAAATTTTTAAGAGCTTCTACTGTATTATAGATATTTTTCCTGTCTCCTAGAGCTGCAAGCATTTTTTTTTCAAATCTATTGTATTTGTTTATGGTATCTTTGCCACACAAAATTTTTTTATTTTATTTAGATAACTATGCTTATATTTTTCTTATAGTTGCTGTATTTTCTGCCTTCCAAGGGAAGTTTATCATCCCTGTCCCTAGATTATTTTATGGTTCCTAGATTCCCTTACAGGACATTTATTTATTAATTGATCTATCTTTTTGTTTTTTGTTTATTTTATATTTTAACCTTTAATCCATCTAAATCCATCTAGGATTTCTTTTTGGAATTGGTGTAAGATAAAGACCTAGTTTTCTTTTCTTTCAGATGAATAAATAGTTTGACAGTCCCTTATATTAAGTAATCCATCCTTTTGCCACTAAATTGAAATGCCTCTCTTGTTATACATCCAATCTCATTTATATGTGGATCAATTTCTAGATATTCTATTTCACAAGTCTGTGTAGGCCCTATATTCAATACTTATTGATTTGATCACAGTAGCTTTACAGGATTTTTGGATTTTCTGATATCTGGTAAATCAGATTACACAAATGATTTTTAAGGTAGTTATCAAATGCTTAGGCAAATACATTAAAAACCTATTTGCTAGACAGCAGTGGAATGCAAAATCAAACTAATATATCAAAATAGCACCTGTATAGTTTTTAAAAAAATTCCAAAATCTACTTTCCATGATCTATATATTTTTATACAAACAGATTTGGAGAAGCATGATTTTCAATGCACTTAATAGTCCTTATATAAGTAACAGGTGTATCTTCAATCCTTAAATTCCCTATTATATTAATAGTACTGTTTCTTTGATTCACAGATCGGTCCTTCAGAGAAATCATCCCTGATTGTGTCTTCACTCTGACCTACGACAGCTTCCCAGTGGGAGCACTGCTCAGGGGAGAGCTCTGAGGTTTTCCTGAAGAGAAATCCCATGGGGACTGTACCTGACCCTCTAATATTAGCTAAAACTTCCCTGATCACAGCTACCGGAAAAGAAGAGGACCTAGGAGAGGTACAGGCTGCCTCACCTCCGCCTCAACCAGCCCTCCTGTGTAAGAACACCGATGGCCTTTCCAGCAAGCCTCGGGAACCAGCCCTCAGCCCCCGGGCAGCTTCGGAGGCCCTGATGCAGGCCTGTGAGCATGAGGCCGCGCGGCCGGACATGTCTTCTCCTGGCATCTTCAATGAGGTGGAGAAAGCATCTCCCACACTCAACTCCCCTGGCAATACCCAGCGGCCAGGAAACAGCAAGCCCACAGCACCAACCCCGTGTTCTGCAGCAGTGAAGGATCTTATACACACAGCGTGTACCATGCCAGCCAGTCAGCACAACCACCAGGCCATCCCAGGGGGCCAGCCCAACGCCAGCGCCTCCTCGGGATCTGAAGAGACCCTGGGGAAATCACAGAGAACCTCAGATGGAGAGCAATCTGAGACGCCGAGCTGTCCTGTGGGAGGCACTGGTAGCAGCAGCCAAGATCAAGTGCCCCGTGATTTTCCTTCTCAAGACACAATCCCGGGAGTGGTGCAGACTGCAAACACAGCGCCCAGGATGCTCAGTCGTGCCGCCCCTCCTGCCGGCGGGCCTGAAGGGGACAGGCAGGGAGCCATGTCCGACGCCAAGACCAGGGCCTGTGACTCTCCAGCCGGAGAAGACGGATGTTCAGGGAGCACACAGCCCTCTGCCACCACCGCAGACACCCAGGCCGTGAGTCCTGGGACACCTCAATCATCCCACCTCTCCAGCAAAGGTTCGACGTTTCCTCCAGAGCCGGAGAAGACGCTGCTAGCAGCACAGCACCAGGCGTCAAGGTTCAAAGAAGCCAGTACGATGACCAATCAGGCTGAAAATGAGATCAAGCAAGTTCCCAACAGGGCTCAGCAAGATGCGGAGGTGCAGGCCGTGGCCAGTGTCGAGAGCAGATCCGTCTCCACCAGCCCCAGCATCCTCACTGCGTTCTTAAAGGAAACCCCTGCTCGTGAGCGTTTGGAACAAGAGCAGCTACGTGTGGTTTGCCACGGCAGCAGTGGGAGCCACACATTGGAGCTGTCAGTCAACAAGCTATCCCCCCAGGAGTCGGGGCGGTGCCCTGGCATCATGCCAGAGGCGCACAGCCAGGCAGCTGCAGCTGTCTCCACGGTTCTCCAAGGGGATAGTAGGTGGGTGAGCCTGCCAGGGGAGGTCCCCAATACCTCATCCATCAATGAGGCATCCAGCAATGCCCAGGACAAGCGTACAGATGATGGGCGGTCAGCTGGAATGACCCCAGGGAGGGCAGAGCCCACTTCTAAACAGCTTTCTGCTAATTCCAGCTCCCTGAAAGCTAGCCTCACCGACCAGATTTCCATCCGTGCAGGAAGTCAAGACGAAACCAGTCAGGGGTTGGGGACATTTGGAACCAAGCCATCTGAGCTGGCAGTGAACACCACAGGTGGCCACAAAACAGACCCTGATTGCAAACTCTCCGCCTCCTGTGGGCCTGCCAGCCAAGCTGACCAGTTCGGGGGCTCGGACCCCACCGATAAAGGAGATGCAAGAGAGAAGAAGCCTGCATCTCTTCCGGTAGGAAAAGAACAAGAATCGAAAGGCACGAATCTCCTGGATGGGAAAGCAAGGGCAGAGGGCAAAAGCCTACTGCTCAATCCTAAAGCTCAAGAAAGTGGAGGCTCGGGGTCAGCTGCCAGTCCCATACCCTCCCCCGTTAGAAATAACCAGGAGGGCACCGTGGAAGAACACAGGCCGGCCAAACCAGCCACCAGCCTGAGCCTGCCGTCTGAACCCATGGGTGACTCCAGTCCTAGTTCGGGCAAGAAGACCCCTTCTCGCTCGGTCAAGGCCAGCCCGCGCCGGGCCAGCCGGGTCAGCGAGTTCCTCAAGGAGCTCAACGTGACGGCGGCCGCCCAGGTGGGACTCACCCCAGGAGAGAAGAAGAAGCAGCTTGGCGCCGACTCCAAGCTGCAGTTGAAACAGTCCAAGCGGGTCAGGGACGTGGTGTGGGACGAGCAGGGCATGACCTGGGAGGTGTACGGCGCTTCCCTGGACCCGGAGTCGCTGGGCGTCGCCATCCAGAACCATTTACAGAGACAGATCCGGGAGCACGAGAAATCCATCAAAGCGCAAAGCAGCCAGGCCCGGAGGTCCATTTCCTCGGATACGTCTTCGAATAAGAAGCTCAAAGGCAGGCAGCACGGCGTGTTCCAGTCCATGCTGCAGAACTTCCGACGCCCCAACTGCTGCGTCCGCCCTGCCCCGTCCTCGGTGTTAGATTGACGGGGAGCGTGTGTGGGAGCCCTGGTACACCTTGAGGGTCTTCCTACGTGTCCGTCCAGGTCAGAGCTTGCTCGGTTTCCTCCCACCCCCATCCCCCAGAGACAAAGAAGAGAAAGCGAGTATTAACTACAGGAAATTGCTACTAAGAATTGTTGGGTCCTTTGACTGGAGCTCCATAAATTAAAATATCTTTTCAGTTCGGGTCACACAAGGGAAACGAAGACATTTCACTCTGCAAGAAGGAACAAGAGAAAAGCAAGCTTCCCTGAAAGTTCTCCACCTCAATCAAGAGGAAATAAGATTCACTGGGGTTTTTTTTCATAGGTTGTTGCTTAGAGAACCAGCATTGTCATTATACGTGTGTCATTTTGTGCCACTGTTTCAATTGAACCCACTATGGTATTTCCATTAAAACCCCGGCTTTGTGTTAAAAATACCAGAAACGCTATTAGCAAAACCACCGTTACACTTTCTAGTCCTGTTGCAACAAGAATGCTGTTACCATGCAAAATTTAAGTAGCTGATAAGAACTATAATGGAAAAAAGGTAAAACAAATTTGACTCATTCCTAGGCCAGAGGACATGAAGTAAAAGCATTTAAATGCATACGATACCAAATATGAATTAATATTTGTAAACGTCTACAGATAACCATTTTTGTAAACCTTGTTATACCTCTTCATAAATTTAAGAAAGTTATAGGAGGGAAATTAGCTATGCTTTCGAATATGAATACTGCCCACATAATACATGAATTTATATATACAGATTTTCCAGCACCAAAGGCAAGATGCATCTCTGTGATTCAGACTAGATTAAATTCTCATTTCCTTACCCCAGAGGAAGTACATGTGGCTGAATTCTTGAAAAGAGTCATCAAGTTATTGATAATATTAAATTTTATGTTGTACGGGTGTTCTCCAAAAACATTCTACTGAAATGTTAAGGTTTTGGTAAGGAATCATAAACAACAAGTTAACAAACACTCTTCTCTCTGTGTTGAAAAAAAAAAGGAAAATTTCCTGAGTAACAAAAACAATGGGTTTAATTTAGACTCCACTAAACAGGAGGCAGTTTGTGTGTTTCTTTTGGTCTGGTTCAGTAACTTCTAATAGGAAATGTAGTCAACAGCAAATAGAATACCAGCTTCCTTACAGTTTTTGGATGTAGACTAATATCATGTAATTGCTTACGTTTCTAATCTATAGCAATAAGGTAACCTCTGCAAATGTTGATTTTAAGAGAAATACCGTCATATCTCATTCTTCAAACCCAAGAAAAGAGAGGCTTTTACTAAAACACAGTTTGAGCTTTGGTCCTGGAGAACATAGGCACCTGTTTGAGCTCAGCCCCTTCCTGCTTCCAGAAATTGACCCTGTCCATGTGATCCATGAGTGTCTTGCAGGCACTGGGCTAGGATGACCAGCAGTGGCTTGAGAATTGGGGTAGCTAGGAAGAGGGGAATGAGCTAGGGCCCTGGAAAGGCTTCCCCTCCTGGATTCAATGTAGGGAGATCGCTGCTCACCACCTTGCATTTAGAAAATCAGGTTGTTAGATGTTGAAGAGGCACTGCTTGCCTTCACTAAACTCACTCTCCTAGATGAGACAGATGGCCATGTATTCTCTCTCCAGAGACTCATAAATGCCATTTTTGCATGAACTCAAAAAGTCCCTGTTCTGGCTTTTTTTTTTTTAATTCTTTTTGGCAGATGCTGAAAATATTGGAGGAAATCATACTTGAACTTTAACACAAGCTACACTGGACACAACCTAAATTAGTAATAGCCATTGATTTCTTTCAAATCAACTGGACTGTATACAAGGCCTGCATAGGAGACCACAGTCACAGCATTCTCAGAGCCTGAGAATGGTACTTAACAGTGCTTGTATTTGGAATTTATAATGAATTTTTTCATGATACAATTTTTAGTTTCTTAACAGTTGGCCTCTATTGAGAATGCTGTCTGAAGTAGAAATTACCATCAAATTAACAATCACATTATTATTTAATGATTAGAGATTTGGTCTAAAACTCTCTTTTGGCCTTAAATATCCATTTGTAGTAATGTTCATGTCACTTCTGTCAGAGATGCCTTTTCCGGGATGTAATCTCACTCCTGTCTCTCGCTCATGTTGTTGTCTCCCTCACATGTCGCACGTGCTGTGTACACACAGAGAACACCCTGTGTACACAATGGCAGCTGTCAACAGCACCCACTGCAGCTGGGTGGGCCCCAGGTAATCCTCTGTGCAAAGTGGCTAGAACAGGCTGTTCCTGCATTCACATAGGAGAAAAGGAAGAATTCAGCATCTGGTAATAATATTTATTTTCATGCGTTTGGAGTAACCACATGATTTATAAATAGTTAAATGAGACAGAGGCCTCAAAGAGTTGTAGGCATTTGTTGCACATTAAATAAATTTAAAATTAAATTAATTAAAACTAAACTTGGTATAGTTGTGCCTCTCAGTAAAACTTAATGTTTGAGATAGTAACTTTAACTGGTTTTCTTTGGTGCTGGCACTAACCCTGACTTCTTAATCTTTAATTCTTTATTATTTATCTTTACTTCTGCCATACTGTAGAAATTGTCAGAAAATATTTCAAAAGCTTTCTTGTTTTGTTGTTTATTGAATCTTATAGAAGGAACAGCTTTTAAGAACAGTAACAGAGGCCGACTGGCATGGCTCGGTGGTTGAGCATCAATGTATGAACCAGGAGGTCACAGTTTGATTCCCGGACAGGGCATATGCCCAGGATGCAGACTTGATCCCCAGTGGGGGGCATGCAGGAGGCAGCCAATCAATGATTCTCTCTCATCATTGATGTTTCTATGTCTCTCTCCCTCTCCCTCTTCTCTGAAATCAGAAAATATATATAATTTTTTTTAAAAAAATAGTAACAGAAATAGATCATCAAATGGATAAATAAGATAGGAGCCTGTTCAAGACAGCCATGTTTTTACATTATGATACCCTACGTACTCTCACAATAAAACCTTGATTTGAAATTTTGCCTTCACTTTGGTCTGTGACACAGCATAAACATTCACTCTGTCATTCATGACTCCTTAGGCTCACTCAGTAAATGGGGTTGCAAAACAACTTTAATGGCAGACTCTTTGAACTTGTTTGGCTATTCCTTACCTGCAGGACACACATTGGGTTGAAAGTTGTTGGTTTTTGTCCTTAATTTCTTTGGTTATGGTTTGATTCTTCTTAATGCATTTTAATTATTGAAATAAATGAAGGAAGTGTTTTATTAAGTAAATAAATATAAAATATTTCTTGAACCAATAGTAAAAGAAAAATGAGTTAGAACACAGAGTCTGGGAGATAATGAAACATTTAAAATGTTAAGAGGCCTTGCAGCCTACCCAGTAAATAATAGATTTTTAAAAAAATATATTTTATTGATTTTTTACAGAGAGGAAGGGAGAGGGATAGAGAGCTAGAAACATCGATGAGAGAGAAACATCGATCAGCTGCCTCCTGCATACCCCCAACTGGGGATGTGCCCACAACCAAGGTACATGCCCCTGGCCGGAATCGAACCTGAGACCCTTCAGTCCGCAGGCCGACGCTCTATCCACTGAGCCAAACCGGTCAGGGGAAATAATAGATTTTTTAATTGAAATCATGATTTTTCTATTTTTAGGATGACAAGAAAATGTCATCCCTTCAACTGTCATATGTTTATCTTTAGTGCTTTTCTAATTTTGTCTTTCTTGATTATTAGTTTTAATGCACAGACCAATTACTTCACATATAGTAAGTTTGTAATCAACCTCTGTATGTTTTGGATCTGTGGCATGAGTTGAACATTTTATTAGGTTAAAGCTAACCAGAAACCTTTTTGTTTGCATCCAAAATGATATATTTATACCCTATATGAGTATTATTTCCTACCTTCGTAAGTTCAGACATATTGAATATCATTTGATTTTATTATGGTTTTTTTAATCTTTAGAATTATCTGATACTCATTCCAGATACCAGTGTTCTACATGCTATAGGTTAAATATCAAAATTTAAATGAATTTGACTGAATATGCATGTATAACATATAACCTGGAGCTTGAATTTTGAAACTAAATCTTAATAGGGTTGAGCTTGTCATCTTAAAATAGAAAGCCAGAAAGAAGTTCCTATCATTCTGGAATACTGTATATACCACGTGAAAAATATACTATGACATGACTTTAAAATGTGTTTACAGGGGATCTATATGAGTATGCTATTAATGTAAATTATTTGGCCTTTGCTATATCTGCTCTGTTTTACTGCCTAAATGTGAAAATGTTTCTCCAACATATTGTACATGTGTTAAAAGATTTGTCCACTTCTAGTACCATATAACTCACCACATCCCTTGTCTACTTGTTAAGAATCAATATAAAGAAAAACAGTGCATTAGAATAAGGTTTGCATATATGTACATGTGTTTTTACTGAAAATTAGGTACTTGCAGACTTTTGTAGGCCTCTACCTGTCTGATTTATCAATCATCTACAATGCTGCCATGGAGATGATGCTGTTTATTCTCTCCTGCTTTGTCCTAAGTGGTGTTTGAGAAATGAGGCCTGTGAATTCCCCTTTGTGATAATTATACAGTGAACTCAGCAGTATCTTGACGAATGAACTGACCATCTTGTCCCCACCCCTGTTTTTTCTATACAGTAAATCAGAAATCTTGTCCACGTTTGCTTCTGTATTTACTATTTTATATTCATATCTGAGCATTTGTTTCCTGTTAGCAATGTTCCTTGTGTGAAGCCCTTTTGGTTGAATCTCTCCAAATGCTGGCCAGCTGCTGCCCCTTGGCAAACGACAAGTGATATGCAGAAGCTCCTGTCCCTCCTTCCTAATGAAATTCTGCAACTGGCTGAGTAATTATAAATGTCATCTGTGCAGATGCGTGGACTTAGGGTGGCTACAAAATTTTAGACATTTTTGCAAAAAAGGAAAAAATAGTCTTGTAAATATTGAAATAGATTTTCATGAACTTTATCCTAGTCTTGGGGAAAAAACTCTCCTTGGCTACAGAAATAAAATAAACTTGATTTGCAATGACCAAGGACCTAGATGAAGTGGATGAAGGTGGGAAAATTCTGTCTCACAAGTAACCAGAGGTCATGACAACTACTTTTAACTGTGAACACTCACCAGCTAACCTACTCACTTGCCACAACCAAAAAACCTCTCTAAGTAAATCCAATACATCGGTATATATGTGTAGATAGAAATAACAAAATAGCCTAAAAAATTACTGTTGGCTCTTAGGTAATCAAGGTGATGATCATTTTAAAGGACATTTAAATAACCATGGGCCTTGGTGAAATGACTGTGGAGGCCAGAATGGTGCAACAAGATGTTATTTACAAGTTTGGTGTGTGTGTGTGTGTGTGTGTGTGTGTTTTAAGTTCCAGATATTTCAGAAACTAATCATGAGAATAAAGACTGTTGAATATGAAATTAAAGCCAAGCAATAATGTGCCAAAAAGAGGCAGTTATACCAGCAAGTGCATCTACTATGGGCACACCACTATATAGTCATGGTCTGCTCCATGAAGACTGTAACCCACAGGATAAAGACGTAAAGGCTTCATTTCTCCTTTCTTACTGGAAAAGCTTGATTATGAGCTTATGACAGAGGTACAACACCAGTGAGCATTATTAGGGACATGGTTAACAGCCAAGACAGGAAAGGAGTCAGAAAGTCTTGCTAGCTTAAAACTCAAGACAGCTCCAACCGGAAACTTGGAGAAATGGAGAAATTAAACATATGGTCATTACTCTTCCTGGACACTTGCATGTAAAGCAATTGGATTAACTCTGCCTGGAGGATTGCCCACCTTAGCTATGAAAAAAATGGTTTTCCAAATGTAAAGTAACTAAAACATGAGTACTCATATCAAAAGGGGCCTCAAATAATGCCTTACAGAAAGAAAATGATGTTCCAGATGGGCGTTCCTAAATACTACTTCTTCATCAAGTATCTTTTTGGTTTCAAGCTCAACTCCACTGGCTGCAAAACAGTAGGAATAAAAGTCAGATAATTTGCACTTCAGAAAAAGGTACTGATGATCAACCAGCATGCTGACAATTATGATGATACGGCAGTGATTTAAGTGTGTTAAGGAGAATTAAATGGGAGAGAAATGCTGACTTCTCTTTTGATTTCTTAAGATGTGGGGATGTCATCCACTTATTTCTGGGGTGAAAATTATAGCTTGCTTTTTGACATTGCTGCTAGCATTACTCTTTATTACTTTAAAATTAAATTGTCTATTCTTTAGAAAGACTTTTAAGCAGTTACACAATTTTTTTCTGATTCTTATTGCTTTTAATATCAAGTAAAGACTACATATAGAGTAAACTATATTAAATGAGTAAAAAAGCTTATCCAGGTTTATCAGTATCTTTTAATGATTTTTAGATTAGATTCCTTAACATTTATTTTAACTGCATCTTTGAGTAAAATTATTTTTCATAATGTTTTCCATCATGTCTTAAAGTGATGTTAATAAATCGGGAGATTGCAGTATTATAGTCATACTCCTGAATCCCAGAGGAGAGGAGGGACTAATTCTTGTTTTAAGGGCATCTTGAGATACCTTAACTAAGGTTGAGAAAGGTCAATGGGGCCTGGAAACTCAAGAAAGAAATATACTAACAATGACTAAATGTCTAAATGTATTTATCTCTGCTGTACTAATATGTTGTGAACAATATGTTGTGCATAATACTGTAGCTGGTCGTGGTATGTCAATACTTCTGTAGGTGTGTATGGTCTGCGAGTGGTTGGTTTTCTATTTTTATGTGTAGAAAAAAATAACATGCCGTATCCCATTTTAAGGCCAAGTTCTGTCATAAGGTAGGCACATGCACAAAAGTGAATAAAGCCAACAAAAGTGTGCATGTGTATTCAGTAACAGTCCTTTCATTTTTGAAGGTCAGAAAGGGCTGTTGTTTTTTTAATCATCTTCAAAAGTAGATTACATAATTATCACAAAGACTGAATATAGTAATCAGTACATTGGCATGTTACTAAATACGCCAGGGCTAATTAACCATGCCATTAGTCACAGGTAAGGTCAGTTCTTTGACCACTGGGATGATTTCCATTCCTCACACATCCTCTCCATGTTAAGTGTGTGACTAGGATGTACATACTATGGGTGTGATTGTGTACATACCTCGTATGAATTATCTAAATCCTCAAAGCAGCTACAGGAAAGCAGGAAGAAGAAACAGTTGTTCAAAAGCCTCAAAAGGGCTAATCAATGTGTATTTTTATTTTCTACACATAAAAATGTGTACATAACATACTGTAAATAGCTTACACACATATATATGCACACATAAATGCATTTTATTCATACTAGGATATTTAAGTAAATCACAAAACAACTCATTGAAAACTGCATTTTTCTATGGTTGTTCTGTTTTACATATATTAGTATCGGGTCAGATTCTCCATTAAATGGTGTTACTCCCTGGTAGCAGATTTAGAAAATTAGGAAAGCTCCACTGGGCCACAAAAGTCTACTTAGCATCTTACTGAGGCACACACTGTTCCTGAGCAGCTAAGAGGTTTAATGCTGTTTCTTTAAGCACCTAATTTTATATCTGAAAATGACAAATACTGGGGAAAACCCATTATGTTTCATAGACTCTGTTTGTACATTTATTAGTGTATTTATTTGCACAGGCTGATAAAAGACCTACTTTTTTTTAGAGATATATCCATAGATTGCAAGAGTGTTATAATCACATGAAGTGAAAAATGATTGTAGACATTCTTATTTTCCCCCTTATGATCAGCCAAACAATGTTTAGCAACACCAAAGAAAAGTCTAGAGTAAAAAATTTGTTTTAATTATAGATGATGTTGGTAGGACAATGGGATACGAACAGTTGTGAATTCTTTAAGATGGATTCAAATAAATGACTATTATTAATAACAGGTGATGCTGTGTGGACTTGATAACATAGATTAGAGTCATTAACCAGCAAATGTCAACACTGGACAACATTTTTCAATTTGTCACAATTCCAGTCTGTGAACTGATGTTGTTTGAGTTTCACTCATTTCTTCTGAAAGGAAATACACTATTAAAATAAAAAAGTCTGATCTGGTTCCTAAAACCTAATCTGATTTGACCCCAATTCCTTGACACTAAAACTTATGTTGACTAAGTATTCGGTTTAAGATATGAATGGAAAATACCAGAATTTCCCATTAACAGAGAATTCTGTATGGTAAAGTACAAATATAACCACTTCTCAGTAGAAAGTTAATGATACCATTTAATACGTATTTGTATTTTAGAGAATGAATGTGCCATCTTTATATGTTAGATAAAAATAAAAGGTTAACCAACCATAAGAACACTATAGTTACAACTATAGCTGGCTGTGTTTTTTAACTAATAAAAACATACTTGTTTATAAGAACAGCATACCCGAATTCTTGATTTTTTTGTCAATATTTACTGTTGCTTAGAAGATAAATTTAAGTAATTATTTTGGAAAATGTGTATTAATTTAAGTGCCACCCAAAAAAATTATAGCTATCAATGTGAGAATCATTCATGTTTGTAAATACTCAGCTGAGAAAGACCAAAAGTGTAGTGTAGGGTTAAATCACTGAAGATATAGGAATACCAAAATAAATTCCATTTATGAATGTACCAATATTAACATCTAAAATTACCTCCTCACTCTAGCGGGTTTGCTCAGTGTGTAGAGCATCAGCCTGAGGACTGAAAAGTCCCGGGTTCGATTCCGGTCAAGGGCATATGCCCAGGTTGCAGGCTCAACCCCAGTGTGGGGCATGCAGGAGGCAGCCAATCAATGATTCTCTCTCATCCTCTCTCTCTCTCTCCCTCTCTTTCTCTCTGAAATCAACAAATATATATATATATATTTAAAAACACAAAAACCGGCAACAGTTGACGAATTGAGGGCACACAAAAGTGAACGAAATGATTCTTGATGTTTGCGATTCCATTGTTTCACATTCATGATGTCTATATACAATACAAAAGTCATAAAATGGTTTATTCGAGAAAGTCCCCATCCTCCAGAAATTGACCTACCAATTAAATTTTATTTCCTAGAAAAAAGATGAAATGTTATGATTTGTAGAAGGATAGATCAAGACTTTGGGATTATATACACTTCCACCTTCATTTTGGATTTGATTTTTGAATGGATGAATGAATGAAATTCAACTGATGACTTAGTTTTACCCTTTAAAATTTTCAAATATTTTTTGCATTTCACTTTCCATAATAAACGTAACATAGATGAAAATTTACTGTGTTTTTTTGTCATTATTGTTACTGATTTTGCCACTTCTGTTGAAATTGTCCTAGGTGTTTATAATCAATTAATTTTCAATGTGACACACTTCTACTAAGAACCTGCAGTGGAGCGGAAGGTAATTTTACAGTGAAAGCAGAATTTCCATAGACTCAACAATACATACCTGCAGTCACAAGAAGCAGTGGTTTTTCCTGCTCCTGATGGCACAGCCGTGTGTGTGTGTGTGTGTGTGTGTGTGTGTGTGTGTGTACATACTTTTGCTCTTGTTTGGTGAGAATGATGAGAGGTTGGCATGCATAAAAATACAGGAAGGGGTGAAAATTACAAGGCCCATCTACTCTTGTGGTGGCACAGACCACCTGTATTCAAGCTTCTATTGTCTCATGTCTGGGCTTAGCTGCCTCTTTTCCAGAACCATTCAGGTGTGTGCTATGGATTTCCAGACTCTCTGTCTACTCCTCGGCAAAGTCGGGATCCTGCTGTCTAGATTCTAGGAGATAGAAAGCCCAGCCATGCCTTCCAATCCAGCTTAACCATTAATAAAACTAAGACTATAATTGGACCCCTTTTGCCTGCATGAGTCTGATTTCAATTCATCGAAGAACTGTACAGCAGGAGGGTTACAAGATTTTTGAACCCCAAATCTCAAAAAATGATTTAGTGAATTTTCTGTGAACTTTCAACAGTAGTGGTTTTAAAACTTCCAAGGGCCATACACTCCCTCAATTACTCTGTGTGTATAAATACACACTGTTTCAGACTAAAATAGTGTCCT
The DNA here is from genome assembly GCF_000412655.1 of Myotis brandtii. Taxonomy (NCBI): domain Eukaryota; kingdom Metazoa; phylum Chordata; class Mammalia; order Chiroptera; family Vespertilionidae; genus Myotis; species Myotis brandtii. Next base: position 118,141 of record NW_005370887.1, on the reverse strand, counting down.
AGGGCTGCCTTTATCTAACTCATACTTAGACATTCATTCTTGGCAAAATTCAACCTCAAATGTTTCCAAAGGTATGAATGCTCTTCGTAGAGAAGTTAGATCAAGCAAGAGTCCTCATGGGGCTGAGATTGTTTGTCTTCGGCTGGTAGCTGATTATGTCCCACCAGCAGGTGTTTTTCCCATTAGGTGCCATTTCCAGCCAACTGTTCTTACTCATCCACCTCTTTCCTGTGGAGTAGTAAACACAAGAACAACCTTCTTGGCGTAACTGGGTTTCCCTGGACTTACTGTGAACTCAAAATACTTCTTGTTTCTTGTGAAGGTTCTGCCTTCGGTGAACCACACAGGATCTCTTTCAATCTACCACACATCCTTAATGAACTCAAGAACACAACATTCTTTAATCTTCCTCACAACATTCTCTAATCTTTCTCAAGACCATCCACAACTGTCAGTGAGCTAAATTACAGAGTTCTAAAATCTTTAGACCCTTAGAATGATCCAAATGTTCTGCAGCCAGTTTTTCTAAATATATCACAGAGGACACACATAGTCAAAATTCAAATTGTCAGAATGGAAGCTGAAAGTGCTCAGAGAGATTTATGGTGGGAGTATCGGCATCTCAGAGAAATTTCCCAACTTTTTTTTTATTCCTCTTGACACCTCTCAATCAAACTGCATAAGAACATTGGCCTGCTATTCAAAACAGGAAAAAACTAAGCAGAATGTCATTGTCAAAGATATTAGAGGTATTTAAAAGCAAGATAAATTTCTTAAAGGGCTGGAAAGTATTTGCTTGTTATTTATATTCTTTTTGTCCAAAGTCAATACAAAGAATAATGGCTGTGTGCCAGACATTCTGCTGGACACTTCCATTTATGTCTCAACTTTGGCAGGTATTGTATATAAATGCAAACTGTTTTTCCAGCAGTTTTTTTTTCAGTGGTAGGTACTGGAGACATATGAATTGGATGTTCAAAGAAATATATTAGTAAATACCTAGGCTTAGAACAAAAGAACCCTGAATTCAAATTTCAACTTTAAATATATTTTTATTGATTTCAGAGAGGAAAGGAGAGGGAGTGAGAGATAGAAACATCAATAATGAGAGAGAATCATTGATTGGCTGCCTCCTGCATGCCCCACGCTAGGAATTGAGCCACAACCAGGCCATGTGCCCTATCCAGGGGAATCAAACTGTGATTTCCTGGTCGATGCTCAACCACTGAGCCACGCCAGCCACACTCAAATTTCAACTTTAAAGCCAAATTCATTGGCAAAATTATTTAATGTTTTTGACCCTCAGTGCATTCATCTGTAAATTTCAGATAACAATACATACATTGCAAAATTGTGTGATTGAATGACAGGTCCTCCCCCTTCTCCTTTGAGTTTTGTTTTCTTATTTGCTTGAAATTGTTGATCTATTATAAATAGACTGGCATTCTGCCATTTCCTTCCGTTTAGTAACCTTTTCTATAAATCTAGGTAAGTACTAAGAAAGGTTTTAAATATGACTGAGATAGCTAAATTGTGACTTTAAATGTATTTCCCTTTTTGTTTAAAGCATGAGGATAATACATTCAAGCATTTAGAGTTGTCAGATCTTCAAGAAGTAAAGATTTTTATTAAGTTTAATTTGTCACACCAAATATGATTTTTAAAACATATAGTTAAATGCTAATAAAATATTACTAATTCAAAAAAAGGAAAACAATTGGTAACTTTACACTAACATTTAAAATTTACATATGATAAAAGGTTTCATATGCAAATGGAAGTCATATAACTGACAAAATAATAGAATCTAGAAAACTAGGAAGAATACCTACAAATCAGTTATAAAAAGATGAGCAATACAACAGAGACTTGTCAAACTGTATAAGCAAGCATCATGAATGTATGAAAACATGCTCCACTTCAGTCACAAACCTTTATCCCTCACAGTTGAATCCTGTGGGAGGAGAGACCTTCCGGATTCATGGGGCTGAGTTAGCAGCTTTATGTCCAAGAGCTGGAAGAGAGAACCTCGCCTGCATTAAGAGATCTGCAAGTAGAAGATCCTGGTGATGTGTGTGTGTGTGTGTGTGTGTGTGTGTGTGAGAGAGAGAGAGAATACCTCCACACATGTCCATGAGCAGCACACATGCACATCCAAGGGAGAAGGAAAAACTGTGGGAAGAGGGCTCTCTAAAGAATCTACAGAAAGCCCAGGAGAGCAGGTTGGATGTGAACACCTGCCAGAATAAACTTTCCAGGTTCCCTATTTCTCCCCATAATCTTCAGCCAGATTAGTTGGCAGAAACAGAATCTCTAAGAAGTGGAAAGAAACAAAAATCCAAATGGTGTTGTAAAAAAGCTGGCATTTTACCATTTTCTTCCATTTACTAAAGTTTTTATGGATCTGGGTAAATACTGACCCCCCTCCCTCTATGTATTTGGGTCTATGGGGCTGATTAGGAGAGCACTTTCATTTATAAGTAATTGAATAATGATTATCACATGACACTGGGCATTTTGCATTTGAAATAATGAGATCGCATTTGCAATTTTGAATGACCTGTGCCTGTTGAATCCAGGGGGAGGCTCACCAAAGTGAAATAGATGATGACTTTGCCACCTGACAAAGTTTTGTGTGGACAGAAAATAATGGAAGTTCATAAGACCGAGCCATGCTACCTGCTTTGCCCCTGACGGCTTCTGCATTTGTAGCTCCTGCTAGACCAGTGGTTCTCAACCTTGGCTGCACATTAGAATCGCCTGGGAATCTTTTAAAAATCCTGATTTCTGGGCCTCACCTCCGGAAATTCTGTTTCTTTGTTACTAATGTTGTGGCCCCACCCCATAACAAAGAAACAGAATTTCCGGAGGATGAGGCCCAGAAATCAGGATTTAAAAAGATTTCCAGGTGATTCTAATGTGCAGCCAAGGTTGAGAACCACTGTGCTAGAGGCTCCAAAGTTACCTTGGGGCTTAGAAGTCAGCGACATCAGACCTTCCCGAGGTTGTGAAGGGAGAGCCCCAGGTGATCCCACCTTGATGTGTTCAGGCCCAGATTCCAGGTCCCTGCTGCACACACACCTTCCACCAGTTATTCCATCAGCCACTGCTGTGAGGTGATTTTGCAGGTGTAGTCATTCAGATCCCAAATCAGTTAACCTCAAGATGGAGAGATTATCTGCATGGCCCAGACTGAATCACATGAGCCCTTCAAAAGCTAGTTTTCTCCAGCTGGCCCCAGAAGAAGTCTGAGAGACACGCTCCAGCCGGCCAGGAAATAAGCAAGCATCCATTCTGTGAACTGCAGATGGAGGCTGCCCAGCAAGGAATTGCCTCTAGGAGCTGAGAAGAATCTCCATGTGACAACTAGAAGAAAAACAGCAACTCAGCCCTCCGACCTCAAGGAAATGAATTCAGCCAACAACCAGTGAGCTTGGAAGAGGAGCCCCAAACTCAGGTAAGAGCTGTAGCCCTGACCAACACATTGATTTTAGCAACTCAGGACCCAGAGCAGAGAATCCAGATACACTGGACCCATACTTCTGACTGACAGAAATTGCCTGATACATTTGTATTGTGTTAAGTTGCTAAGTTTCTGGTAATTTGTTGCATAGCAATGGGAAACGAATACAGCATTCAATTAGGGAATTGAAATGGCCAAGATCAATTTTGCAGGCAAGGACTTGTTTATTTTTATGCTACCCAAACCAGGACACAGGAACCCTTCCATCCTACCCGTTTTCCTGAAACATCTGATGGAGTTTTCATGGGCAGGTACTTAAGTCACTTTAATATTGAAGCAAATATAAATGTATAGTTGCTTTTGGCTGTCCACTCTTCCTCATTCTGCCCTGTGCACATGGAGGCTGACTTGTACAGGCAAATTCCGCAGGCTCCCTGCCAGGCTGCTGCCCATTGCTTTCAGTCTATCAGAGGTGCAATGAGGAGAGTGACTTTGGAGCATTTATTTCTGGATCCCCCCGCACCGGGGTACCTTGTGTTGGCTGTGTCATACTCAGCAAAGCTGGAGCCCCTACTGGGCAGACCTCGCCATTAGGATGGGTCCTGGTTACCCCTTTCCTACACTCCTCAGGCCCCTATGTTATACGCTTCACCCCAACTTGTCACTAGACCCATGATACTGTACTGATACTTTGTGATTGCCCTAAAGCCTACCTACACCCTTATAAATCATCTCTTTATAATATTCTCAACTACCAAGTTTGAAAATACCAACAGTTTCCTACAAGAATCTGACTGATAGAGAAGTCAAAGAGCAAATTTATCATCTTTAAATGATACAACATGAGACTTCAGGTAGATTTCTCTCATTTGGCTGGCTTCTTCCAACTCTGCCCCTTTACCTTCCAGTATTATTAGCTTATTATTCTCACCTACCTTTGGGAATAATACTGTATAAAATTTGAAAATTATTGTCTGGTGTAAATTATGTAGATAATATGCACATAAAATTATCTTTACTACATGATAGTGTCATTTTCTGCAAAGGAGAAGCTTTCTGGTGTGAAATAGGCACTAGGTTGTTAAAGATATCTTCAGGTATAGTGCTTATGTCAGGGTTCTTAGGATAAACATTTAATAAAATTATATGTTTCAGTTTCCCCATTTACAAAATGGGACAATTGGTATTACTTGTCCCTTGCTCATAATTAAATTTATATATGAATGATTATGCATTAGCAATTTTTTCTAGACTGTTACTATTAATAATAGTGAAGGTACATTGAATATTTAGTACACACTAGTCTGTTGCAGCCAAAGGTAAACTGAGTCGGGGGGTGAAAGGATTAAGGAAAGACAGATAAGAGAATGAAAGCTGGGTCTCGGTGGGACGCTGCTCCCTGATGAGGAGACAGCGCCAGCGCCCACAAGCCATGTCTTTATTTTATAGCAGATGCCACGAGGCAAAGCAGGGGCGTGATCAAGTTGTTTACAGCATTCTTGTGAGTTTCAGCCCTACTCAACTATATGCACCTGAACTCTACCACAAGGCACGTGGGGCCACGTGTTTGGACCATAGGTTCAAGCTTACAACCATAGCTGTTGGCTATAATTGTGCTGGGAGGGCCCTGCCCTCCAGCTGGGACTTGCACGTGGCAATGAGAGGACCCTGTCCTTTCATTAGTCCGAGGCTTGGACCTGGCCAAAATACTGTAGCCGCGCCCCATACTAGTCATTATTCTAAGTTTCTTATATACATTACTAGAGGCCCGATGCACAAAATTCGTGCAAGGGCGTTGGCCCTCACAGCCCTGGCTTCATCTGGAAGGTCATGCAGAAGGACATCCGGAAGGTCGATCAGCTGTCTGGTCTAATTAGCATATTACGATTTTATTATTATAGATGTTACTACTCTTCACAATAACCCTATCATTATTATCCTGCCCATTTTACAGATGAAAACTGAAATGCAGAGAGAATAAGTGCATATAGCTAGTTAGTGATAATACCAAGACTCAAACCCACTCAAGCCTGGCATCGTCTTCTTACCTAACTAGTTCACTGTGGCTGCCTTACTTTACAAGAAATGCTAATGACAAAAAAGGGAGATTATCAGGATGGCAGATCTACTTCAATAAAACCTAATGGTTTTCTCATTATGACCAAACTTATTCTTCTATTAACCCTTACAAAGTTTTATTAACTCAGGCTACTAGAGTATTATTTTGATGCATCACTAATAAAGTCACAATTCTTCCCAAATCATGGGTGGAATATAAAAGAGGGGGAAAATCACTTCTAGAAAAAAATGACATTCACTCAAATATATTTTCTCTAGTGTGTATAATGGAAGGAAAAAATAAACAGGTGAAGATATCAAAATGTCCATTCATACTCTATGCAAATCTCATATTCATAATAACAATTCATTTTATGCAAAAAGATAGAGGAATACTTACTGAAACTATATAGAATTACTTGCCCTTTTCTAGGAAAATGGAGAGAAAAAGATCTGGGTGTATGAAGGCATTATTTTATGTGCAATCAGAAGTACAGTTGCATAAATTGACTCAAAGCAATTTTTTGTCTCATAGCAAATGAGATTGTTTTCTACTCCCACAGAATTTTAATAATTAAATTAAATTTGTATGAACTTTATGAATGGAACTCATAAAATATATGAACAAACCTTGAGCATATTTAAAAATAATTAATAAAATTATTGGAAGGTATGAATTTTTAATTGTAGTCTCCTTTATAAAATAATCAAGGCCTTGTATAACTCCTTTTTTCCTGGATGGTGAAATGCTCATCTAAAGATACTAACTCTAGTAACATTGGCCAAATTATGAATCAACACATTTGAAGTAATTAAGAATTTATAAGTGATGTAATCATTTCATTTTGAGAAGGTTTTTTATTTATTTCCAAGGAGATATATCACAACAGAGCAGGAATCATCAACATATTTGATGTAGATAAAGAGTGAAAGAAAGCTACAGACACTCTGTATTAATATTTCCTGTCTGAGAAAAATATTGGAAATACTTAAAAAATAAGCATAGACTCATGATTTGGCAGATAACTTCTCAGTTTTAAAAAAGCAGAAGCAGATCATATCTCATTCTAAGAACTTTCCAGCTCCACCTATAATTGGGAGAATTTTTCTACACTAAGTCAAATGTCAACCAGAACCTTATTCTAAGAACCCAAAATAGATTTCAGCAAAATGACATCAAAAGAACCATTCTTTCATTCTGTAGATGTAAATTAAACCCCTGTATTAAGCACATGTATGACAAGCAAGTATTCAAAATGTGAATGACCCACAGCTCTTACACTTCAGAAGTTTCAGGATATGTAAGCCACAAAACAGCAATATCAAAAGGGCCACAATAGAGTGATTATCAGTTACTATAGGAGCCCAAAACTGAAGCACTGACCCCTGCCTATAGCGTTCAATCAAAGAGATAAAGAATGGAAATAGGGAAACAAAGTATAGATAATATCAGGTTATAAATTTGCACTCCTGTGTGCATTTATATTATTCTGTATTATATTGGTAAATTTTAATGTATTTTTAGTCACATATTGTGAGATTGATAGTTTTAGCTGCTGCTAGTAGCATGAAAAATCATTCTGTGAATGAACACTGAAAAGAAAAATAGTATAATATATTATACTAGGGGCCCAGTGCACAAATTTGTGCACCTTGAAAGGAACTGTGGGCTGCAAGGCTGCAGTAGGCACAGGGGCAGGTCTCAACCCATCCTCTGCACCCCGCCCATCCCCTCCTGCTGTGGCCCCGGTCCCCTGTCTGCCGGCAGCCCTGCTGCTGCCTCCACTGCTCTCACGCGCTGACAGCACTGGCCACGCTCACACCCGCTGCTGCCCTGATCGCCCCTCAGGAGCAGGGGGAGGTGGGGAAGCCCTCTGGGGCAATAAGGGCCAGCAGCCACTGCTCACACCCACTGATGGCGCCAAGCAATCGGGACTGGCGCCAGGCACTGACAACGGGTGCAAGCGGCAGCTCTGGTGCCAGCTGCGGGTGTGAGCGGGGCCAGAGCTGGCAGTGGGTGCGAGTGCCAGGCGGGACCGCGGCACATGGGAGCAAAGAATTTTCAATAACCACCAGAGGCTCACCCCAATGACAGTGACCAGTGCCCCACCTTGGTCTGGTGCCCCCATCCCTGCTCCACCATCCCGCTGCGGCCAATGCCCACTATGTTCTGCACACACACCCTGGTGGTCAGCGTATGTCATAGCGACCAGTTGTTCTCCGTTTGGTCTATTTGCATATTAGCCTTTTATTATATAGGATAAAATATCTATACTAATAAAAGGGTAATATGCTAATTAGACCAGACATCTTCTGGACGTCCTTCTGGACAAAGTGACAGTGGTGAGGGCCAAGGTAGAGGCAGTTAGGGGTGATCAGGCTGGCAGGGGAGAGCAGTTAGGGGCGATCAGGCTGGCAGGCATAGGTGGTTAGGGTGATCAGGCAGGCAGGCAGAGGCAGTTAGGGGTGATCAGAGCAGGCAGAGAGCAGTTAAAGGCATCAGGCAGGCAGGCAGAGTGGTTAAGGGTGATCAGACAGGCAGGCAGAGTGGTTAGGGGTGATCAGGCAGGCAGGCAGAGTGATTAGGGACAATCAGGCAGGCAGGCAGGTGAGCGGTTAGGACCCAGCAGTCCTGGATTGCGAGAGGGATGTCCCAGATTGGAGAGGGTGCAGACCGGGCTGAGGGATCCCCCCACACATATGCCCTGTGCACAAATTTCGTGCACTGGGCCTCTAGTGTATATATAAAATATGAGGAGATGATATATGGTGAGATATGAAAAGAGAGATAAACCTCCTTTATCTTAAACCTCTAAATCATGTTTAAAACCAATAGTTGAAGAAGGTATATCTGATCCAAAATAATTTTTAAGAGTACTTTTTTTCTATAAAACATGTGGGATCCATTGTTTCCTTTCACTTTTATGTATTGTGTTTGTGATCTTTGAAACATCAGAATAGCAAAGAATGCCAGATGTCACTGCACAATTTTAAAAAAAAAATGGCCTACCACTTCTATGTTTATTAATACAAAAACAATAAATTGCATGATATTCTTGAGTGGAGAAGTCGTGTGGGTCAGCACCAACTGTGTGAAACAGGAGTGTTTACTTCTTATTATGCTCGGCATGGGGTTCTCTACTGTAATTCAGCCCTACGTGCTCAGTATGGCCCCCCTAAGAATGGAGGGGTGGGAGAGACATCAGGAATTGGGTGTATGAGGATCTGAGTCCAAAGCAATGTAGTGACTGAGCTCATGTAATAGACAACACCAATTCATGTTAGCAGGCCTGTTGTCACAACAAAGCTCCTCACTGTCCGTGTCTTGCTTGTTGTTGTTGAACCCCAACATGAGATGCTAAGGAGCCACAAAAATGATTGAGAAATGATGCCAGGAGTCAAAAACTCTCTAACATGTCCTTTCAAGTTCTTGAGAGACAGCACAGTTATTTTCTAACTTCAAACTAAAGGTCAAAGGTTGCACAGTACTAGCTCATGACACTTATCTCATATGTAATGCATGAAGAAAGGCAATGTTCTGTGGCCTAGCTTGCTTTCTCAGTCTCTACTTCCACTCTGGGATATTGGAGAACCTTCAAAGTGAAAACTCTCTCAGTCTAATTTAAAAGGGCCAGGGAGGAGTATACCTTCTCTTTTCACTATTTGACTCTTTAATCTATACATTTCAGGGAATTTCTGCTCCCATAACAGGAATTGGATTAATATCTAAGTCCTCTGAGCCTACATGCTGCCTATAGCATAAACTGGCACTACAAAAATGTCAGAGTTTGTAGCTATTAACATCATTCCTACCTCAATGCCCCCTACACCTGGGCAGCAACCCCTGTATTTCTCTGGGAGACAGAGAGGCAAAAACTGCATCCTTTTTATGATCTAGCATCCCCTTTTGTTATTTTTAACTACAAAGTTCATTAACAAAAAGTTATAGACTATGGACCTGAATAAATTATTGTAGGGAAGGAAAAAATAAATTTCCCTCTACCCTTCTGAGTTCTTAGCTGATACCCTTTAGTAAAAGACAGATTAACAAGAAAAAAACCAAACAGAAAGTAATTAACATGTATACCTCATGTTACATGAGAGAAACCCAGGGGAAAATGAGTAATTCTTTGCGGTGGCTTAAAAGTCAGGCTTTAATACCATCTTAAAGGGAAAGGGGAGAGGAAATATAGACCTTTTAGGGAAGAGTAAATGATATTTATGAAAGATGAATGGTCTCTTAGAAGAATAGCTGGGAGTTATGTTAGTTTGTGACAAAGTTTATCAGGTATGGTGTTGACTTCCAGTCTCCTTTCCTATGATGAAACTCCTAGGGATTTAAACCTTTAACTATCAAGAATCACTAGCAAAATAACTATTTGAATAATAAGTGCCTTTCAGGTTTTTTAAGTCTCTTATATGGGGGAGGGGGTGTCTCATAAATTTCTTGAATCTGTTAAGTACTTTAAATTTTCCACCTTTAATCATCTATAATTTTCCTCTCTTGCAAGAAACTTTTAGTTAAGTAAACATAACTTCAGTCAAGCCTTGGTCAAAATCATATTGAATTCTGAATGATATATTCCAAAAACAGAGTTGATCAAACTTGACAGCAGGGAAGCAAAAAGAAAATTTATGTGGATGGACCTTCATTTCCATGCCCTGCATGAGAAAATGTAGCTAGGTTTCCACCAAGGTCCTCTCCAGACCTCAATAAATGCCCTTCCTCTCTATGAATTGTTGAAGACTCCCCTGCATAAGAAATAGAGCTGCCTTATGCCATACCCTGGGATCCTGAGTCAGCTCAGACCTGGAGGTGAAACCCAAGGATTGAAACCATGGGTTGCCTGAGAAAAAACAAGCTGTGGCTGCCCTCTGTTGGAAAGGCCTGGATGACCAGCCTCTCTGAGATTCTTTGGTAGGACCCAGATGCCAGTTCCTCTCCAACTCTCCCTCCAGCCAACTAAGGCCATAAATACTCTCTCTAGACTAGTTCCTATAACCTCTACTCTACCAGCCCCAACTTGCCACCACAATGGTTCTTTCTTCTGTGTTCTGTATTGTGGCTTCTTAAGTAGTGTTAAGTAAGTAAGCCTTGAATTTTTACTTCCCCTAATTATTAGCCAAGGTGACATTCTGCCACAAGTTTGAGACATCTCTCTCCCAATTTTGTGCTGAGCCAGCACACCATGGCATACTCAGCCCCACGTTGGGCGCCATATGTGCCGAGCCAGCTCAGCCAGGTTTGGTGAGCCTGAGAGTGGGTGGTGAAGGATTGGGAAAAGACAGACAAGAGAAAAAAGCTGGGTCTCGGTGGGACACTGTCCTCTCTGATGGAGAGCTAGCGAAGCACCACAGCCTGAAAGCTGTGTCTTTATTTTATAGCCAGATTCCACAAGGCAAAGCAAGGGCTGGTCAAGAGGTTTACAACATTCTCGTGGGTTTTGAATCTACAGTGGGGCCTTGACTTACGAGTGTCCCAACTAACGAGTTTTTCGAGATATGAGCCGTCTCTCGGCCGATTTTTTGCTTTGAGTTGTGAGCTAAAATTCGGGTTATGAGCCAGCTTCAGATACCCCACCACTAGTTGGCGCAGCGAACATCACAGTGAACGCCACATCAGCCCAGCATCACGTGTCTCACTCGTTCACTTTAAGATTTGACATACTAGTAATTTGAGTTACGAGCTCCGTCACGGAACGAATTAAAATGTAAGTCAAGGCCCCACTGTACTCAATTACATGCACCTGAACTCTATCAAGCCCACACCACTCAGCCACGTGGGCCCAAAGGTTCGGACCATAGGTTCAAGCTTACAACTATAGCTGTTGGCTATAATTGTGCTGGGAGGGCTCTGCCCTCCAAGCTGGGACTTGCACGTGGTTTTGCCATGAGGACCATGCCCTCTCATTAGTCCGAGGCTTGAACCTGTCCAAACACAGTAGCTGCTCTCCACACAATTTTACCAAAAACATCAAAGTACTTCATCTTTAGAGCAGAAATGAGTGAACTGGGCTACAGTTCACTAACTGCTCTATACATTTGCTGAGTTACCTTCTTGTAATATACAGCTATGGGCTATTGGTATTAAAAATGACAAGGATGAGTGCAAAAACAGAAAAACACTGGATTAGAAAAAGTGCTTAGTTCTACTACTAGCTTTATCACTTTGGGACTCATCTATATCTGAATGAAAAGAGATGCACTATATTACTATTGCCATTTTAAGGTCCTTAGACCCCCAGAAATTCTAGCATGTGCTAAAAAGAATCTATATACTACAAGGGATCTATGCACAGATGGCAATGCATATGATAACTATAACATCATATGTCTAAAGACTTTGATTCTAATTATTGTAAAAAAATAATTACTACAATTATTATTTTTGTCCTAAATTAATATTTGCTTTATTAATTTGTAGATTATTATTTACATAATTCAAAAATCTTGGAACCTCACTTTTCTGTGGATTTAATGACTTTACATTATCATTTAAGCCAAATTTTATCTGATTCATCATCTTCATTACTATAACTATCAGGTACCTCCTTAATCCTCTCTCCCACAGTTACTTCTGAGAATACCTGGGGAGGTATCAAATGCCCACAAACCAGTGAAATTCTATTCTTGTCCTCCTGTCAACTAGATGGTGTCTGCTGTCTGCAAATCCATCTAAAGTTGTAAATATCACTAAACAACTGGTTGCAGACACCTTCTAGAAATGTCTGCCAAGCCCATGAGTTGTCTCCTTGATAATCCAGTGTTGCAAAACCCTTGAGTTTCTGCTGACAAGCTCATGTGCCTTTTACTATTTACTGCACTTAGGCTAAGCCAGATTCAGCACGGAAGGAGGGAGAATGGCTTCTCTATATAAAGTTCACATAGTCATTGACACTTGCCAAGTTGAGAGTCCACATGCTCTCAATCTATCTTATAATCACTGAAGCCTCACCCCATCTCCTCTTCATTCTTTGAAGAGGAAAAGGGGCAAACTTTTCTCCTCTCCAGACTCTTTCTTCTAAACAAATTCGTTCATTCACTGGCACATCAGATCTCTTGGTGAACAGATTGACTCAGTGGAGTCAGTGGGGGAAAAGGTAACAAAAGAAAATCTTGGTGGTGATAAAATTTGAGGACTGGTGCTTAAGCCTCCTTTCAAGACTTTCTTGATGGCACAGCCCTTCTGGCACCAACTCGTCCCTACCAGGAATGTGGGAGTTTTCCTTATCTGGTTTTCCTGGAAAACTTCCTCCTTATCACCGTTCCTACTATCACCTACCACCAAGCCAATACTTGTTCCCAGTCATTTCCTCTCTTGTTCTAACAAGCATCACATATCTTATCTATGAAGTATGATCTTTATTGTCTATTCTTTTTATTTTTCCTACTATCAGATATCACCAAAGAGCAGTTTGAGACTTTAATATTGATCTTTTTATCTATATACTAGAGGCCCGGTCCACAAAAATTTGTGCACTCGGGCGGGGACGTCCCTTAGCCCGGCCTATGCCCTCTTGCAGTCTGGGACCCCTCGGAGGATGTCCACCTGCTGGCTTAGGCCCGCTCCCTGGGGGATCGGGCCCAAGTTGGCAGTCAGACATCCCTCTGGCAGCCCGGGAGCCCTCGGGGGATGTCCACTTGCCAGCAGGGAGCAGACCTAAGCTGCAGTTGGACATCCTTAGTGCTGCTGAGGAGGTAGGAGAGGCTCCCACCACCACCGCTGTACTGGCAGCCATCAGCCTGGCTTGTGGCTGAGCAGAGCTCCCCCATGTGGGAGCGCACTGACCACCAGGGGGCAGCTCCTGCATTGAGCGTCTGCCCCCTGGTGGTCAGTGTGTGTCATAGTGACCAGTCATTCCCAGTCGTTCTGTTGTTAGGGTCAATTTGCATATTACCCTTTTATTATGTAGGATAGAGGCCTGGTGCACGGGTGGGGGCCGGCTGGTTTGCCCTGAAGGGTGTCCTGGATCAGGGTGGGGGTCCTGCTGGGGTGCCTGGCCAGCCTGGGTGAGGGGCTGATTGCTGTTTTCAGGCTGGCCAAGTCCCCCAGCGATGGAAGCTCCCAGACTCTCCTTTTTTTTCTTTATTTTTTAATTCTGGGATTTATTTACCCTCTATAATTGAAACTTTGTTGCCTTGGGAGGAGCTCAGAGCAGACCCCCCCAGGCCTCGCTGTGCAGAGCTGCAGGCCCCGCCTCCACACTGCACACACAACATCAAGCCCCCACCCACCTGCATGCTCATGCAGCCCCGCCAACTCCTGCGCGCCTGCTGCACACACAGACTCCTGGTGATTGCTCATTGCAGCGTGAGGGCATCACGGCGTGAAGGCATGATGACCACAGAGGCTTTTATTAACAGGATGACATAAAAAAGATATCTCTAAAGCATGTATTACAAGTACTCAATAAATTTGTGGATAGTATTATCTTTTTTATAATATACTAGAGGCCTGGTGCACGAATTCGTGCACAGGTTCCTCAGCCTGGTTAGCGATTGGGGCTGATGAGGGCCGTCTTGCCCAGTTCCTATTGGGGTGATTGGGGCTGGCTGACGGGGGGGAGGGGCCGATTTGGGCCAGGCAGCCGGGGGGTTGGGATTGCGGGACCAGTTGCTATGATGCTCACTGACCACCAGGGGGAAGATGCTCAATGCAGGAGCATCTTCCCCCTGGTGGTCAGTGCACTCCCACAGTCAACATCCCGCAATCCCAACCCCCCGGCTGCCTGGCCCAAATCGGCCCCTCCCCCCCGTCAGCCAGCCCCAATCACCCCAATAGGAACTGGGCAAGACGGCCCTCATCAGCCCCAATCGCTAACCAGGCTGAGGAACCTGTGCACGAATTCGTGCACCAGGCCTCTAGTATATTATAAAAAAGATAATACTATCCACAAATTTATTGAGTACTTGTAATACATGCTTTAGAGATATCTTTTTTATGTCATCCTGTTAATAAAAGCCTCTGTGGTCATCATGCCTTCACGCCGTGATGCCCTCACACTGCAATGAGCAATCACCAGGAGTCTGTGTGTGCAGCAGGCGCGCAGGAGTTGGCGGGGCTGCATGAGCATGCAGGTGGGTGGGGGCTTGATGTTGTGTGTGCAGTGTGGAGGCGGGGCCTGCAGCTCTGCACAGCGAGGCCTGGGGGTCAGGCAGCTCTGCGCGGTGTGGAGGCCAGGCCCACAGTTCTGCGCAGTGAGGCTGGGGGGTCCCGCAGATCTGCGAGGCAAGGCTTGGGGGTCCTGCAGCTCTGTGCAGTGAGGCCAGGGGTCCCGCGGCTCCACACAGCATGAAGGCGGGACCCCTGGCTCCGGCCTACCTCTTTGGGGCAATCCATCGAGGAGCCAAAGTTGGGTGTTCAGGGCCTACCTCTTTGGGGCGATCGATTGCAGGGCTCCCGCACTGTGAGAAGACACAGGCCAGGCTGGGAGATTCCCCCCCCTCCCCCGAGTGCATGAATTTCGTGCACCAGGCCTCTAGTACTATGATAAACACATACCTTTTCCTATTTAGCGGATAAGGAAACTAGAGTCATTTGTTCATAGCCCATTAAATGGCAGAGCACGGATTTAAAACCAAATCTGTCTGTCTGCAAACCCAAACTCTAAATCTGCTCAGAAACAAACTAAGAACAAGGAAGAACACAAAAAGAGGCCTCTGCAACCGAAATAAATTTCATATCATTCATGCACTGAAGCTTATTAACTCATCTCCACAGGAATCCCTCAGGCCCTTAATCAGAGCCTAAATATTCAGTCTAAAATAATCACAATTCTAGATTATCTGTTTTCTAAATCTGTCAGATAGGAAACAGCATGTTGAAAGCAGTGAGAAGAATAAAAGATACCATTGGCAGATTCAGAAAAACACAGACTATAAAAGTCTCACAAAAATTTCCAGCAGGATGGGGTAATTGAGAGGCAAATAGCTCTACATTCCAACATCAGATTAGTGCAAAGTTGTTGTTCATAAATTCAGGGGAATCTTTTTGTCACCCTTACATCCCACTTATAATAACTCCATTAAACCTTTCAAAAGACAAGAATCAGAAGCTAAATGCTCTCACTTATATACTTTTTAAACTTAAATACAACTTTCTGCATTAAGTATTTTATTACACAGTTGAAAAACAGTTGGTTTTACCCAACATAAAAATTGAAGTTATGAAGCCATTCAAGATTCAATTGGTAAAGACTATACACATTATAAATTTATTTTTGCAAGGCTCAAGAAGCAAAACAAAAAATGCATTGTTTAGAAATACATAATAAGAGGATTTTTTAAATGCAATCTATAATAATAAAAGTGTAATATGCTAATTAGACTGGAATACCTTCCAGACAAAGCCAGGGCTGTGAGAGAAGCCTGGGTCCCAGGTGCCAGAGGGAAGCCAGGGCTGGCAGCCGGGGGAAGAAAGGCCTACTCTTGCACGAATTTCATGCATTGGGCCTCTAGTACATTATAAACAACTATTTTTAAATGCAAAGGAATAATGGTTCTAAAAGGTAAGATAGTGCTTCCCTCCAGGAGGAAACAGAGATGAATAGCAAATAAACAATTTAAAAATGGACAAAGGATTTGAAGAGACATTTAACCAAAGAAGCAATACCAATAAACTGTACCAATGAGCCACTAGGAGTGTGAAAAGGTGCTCAACATCATTACTCATTAGGGAAGTGCATCTCAAAACCACATTTTTCACCCACTAAGATGGGTAAGTAAAAAAGACAAACAATGACAAATGTTCAAGGATGTACAGAAACTGGAACCCTCATACCCTACCCTGCTGGTGAGAATGTAAAATGAGGTAGCCACTTTAGAAAACAGCTTGGCAGTTTCTTAAAAAAGTAAAACATACTTCCAATATGACCCAGTAATTCCACTCTTAGGTGTCTACCCAAGAGAAATAAAACCGTATGTCCACACAAAAACATGTACACAAATATTCATAGCAACGTTATGCACAAAAGCCAAAAAGTAGAACTAACTCAAATGCCTATCAAAGGGTAATTAGATAAACCAAACATGGTATATCCAGAGGGTGGATAACTATTCAGCAACAAAAAGGAATGAAGTACTGATACATGCTACACCATGAAGGAACCTCTAACCCAGTGGTTCTCAACCTTCCTAATGCCGCGACCCTTTAATACAGTTCCTCATGTTGTGATGACCCCCAATTTCATTGTTACAAATTGAACATAATTAAAGCATAGTGATTAATCACAAAAACAATATGTAATTATATATGTGTTTTCCGGTGGTCTTGGTGACCCCTGTGAAAGGGTCGTTTGACCCCCAAAGGGGTCTCGACCCACAGGTTGAGAACCGCTGCTCTAACCCATGCTCAGTGAAAGAAGCCAGATACAAGAGAACACCTACTGTATGATTTTATTTCTATGAAATGTCCTAGAAAGGCAAATATAGAGAGAAAGTAAATTAGTAGTTGACGGAGGCTGAAGAATAGAGAGTGACCAAATGGACACAAAATTTCCTTTTAGAGTGGTGGAAATGCTCTAAAATTAGATTCCGGTAGATAATTGTACAACTCTGAAAACATACTAAAATTCATTGAATTGTACATTTAAAATGGGTGATTTTATGATATGTAAATTATATCTCAGTAAAACTCTTCTTTAAAGCACAACAGATTTCGACTTTTTCCTCTATAACATTTTAATAGACTATCCACATTATTCAAAGTCATGAAATTTTTCTTAATTGAAGCAACACCTAACTATGCTGCTCATCTTCTCGTTCGTATAACTGTCAGGTGGAAAAGAAAGGCTTAATTACCCACAAATTACTCTCATTATCGTTCCTTCCAATTTAAACAACCACAGTGTGGTTATGAGTAATGTCACTAAAAATGTGCCAGTTTGCAGTCCCATCAACAACAGGAAGTATTGACGGCTGGTGACCTTTGAATCATTGTCTGTGACAACAGTGGCTGTCCCAGCTTGCAGCCTTACCTCTGCATGGGTCATTACAGGATATGTCACGTTTTATGTTAGTTGAAGAAAGGAAGGTGCAGTAGCTCTTTTATTTAAAAAATATCAAATTTTCTTGATTCAACATTAAATTATGTATGTCATCTATATTATCTATATAATCTCTATCTACAGAGCAAGATGGCAAAGTGGATGAATATGGCTGAAAAGCATCAAATCTGATAAGAAAAAAGAAAATTAACTTAGAGACATATTTGCTCTTCCTCTGAGAGAAAGGCCTCTTGGTTCCTTACATAGAACTTGGCAAGGTTCAAGATTTCCTGTCACTCATATTTCTCCAGAGACTCGAGCAAATATTTCTGTCATCGTTTTTAATGGAGAACTACTCTTTTCATTTATGTTGAGTGTATTATTGCTCTGGAGGGTTTGTGGTGGTTGTTTTTTGTGGTTTTTTGTTTGTTTGTTTTTTGTTTTTTTAATATGGCTGTTTTGAAAGCCTTTTAGAAGACCTAGGATGAACTTTAATGGCTTTGTTTATCCTTTTTTGTAGAGTGGGTTCTCTCTATCCTGCAAAATGAAAAAGTTATTTGGGGAAACACAGCACAGACTGGCATATTTTTCTCAGCTCTGTGTGGTATGTTGCGATGAGGCCAGAACTATCAGACCAAGACAGAAAAGCCATTGAGAGTGCATTAGCACTGCAGTGCGCACAGCCTAATTTTCTATTACGGGTGATGCCAAAGGAAAATAACAGCAGTGCAGCAAGGGAATAACACGAATTACTTCCCTCTTTAGTTATCACTATCTGTTCAACCAGACAGAGCTGGCTGACAGGAAGGGAAACAGCAATGGAGAATTTTCCACTTGTTAGTAATTTAGGTTTAATAAATGCTAATGATCATCTTAGAAGTGCCCTGGGCTGTATTCGTTTTCATTGTTCAAGGACTTTCCTTTTCCTGGAATATCTTCCTCTTCTATCTTCTCCTGATAAAATTCTATTCCTTGGAGACTGGAACAGAAAAAGAACATTGATGAGAAAAGTGGGAAAATCGGAATAAAATCTGTAGTTTACTGAAGAGTATTGTAACAATGTTGATATACTACTTTTGACCATTGTACCAAGGGTATGTAAGATGTTGACATGAGGGGAAATTGAGTGAAGGGTAAAAGAGAATCTTCTGTACTGTCTTGGAAACTCATCTGTAAATCCAAATATATTTTACAATAAAACTACTAAAAAAAAAAAAAAGAAAAAAACTTGGAAAGGTTGCTAAACTTAGAACAATATAACTCTACTCCTCATGTAAAAGCTGAACCAATATCTTCTCCATGATGTTTGCGTTTATCTCCCACAGTGAGAAGTAAAACGTTATATTATACTAGAGGCCCGGTGCACAAAAATTTGTGCACTCGGGGGGGGGGGTCCCCCGGCCCGGCCTGGCCCCCTTT
>NW_005370887.1:88421-97552 GCF_000412655.1 Myotis brandtii | reverse complement strand
TTGCAGGAAGATTCCTGCAAGAATAGGGCTTCCTGCGGCTGGAGCAAAGCAGAGAAGGGAGCGAAACCCGCTGAGGCGGGCTTCGCTCCCGCTCCCAGCCGCTGCAGCTGGGTTTGCCCTCCCGCTCCCAGCTGCTCCAGCTGGGTTTGCCCTCCTGCTCCCAGCTGCTCCAGCTGGGTTTCCCCTCCCGCCTCCTGCATCCGCAGTCTTGTCTCCGCCACCTCTACTTTGCTCCCTTCTGTAGCGCTTCGCTTCCACGTTGTCTTCAGTCTTTGCTCCCAGCCAGTATATGCAAATTAACCGCCATCTTGGGTAATTTGCATATAGCCACTCTGATTGGCTGGTGGGCGCGGCTTAAGGCGTAGCAAAGGTATGGTCAATTTGCATGTTTGTCTTTTATTAGTGTAGATGTTTAAATCCTAGTTCAACCAACCGTGAACAAATGACTTCAAATCTCTGAACCTTAGTTTCTTCATCTAAAAAGGTGAAAATAGCCCAGCCAGCATGGCTCAGTGGTTGAGGGTCAACCTATAAACCAGGAGGTCATGGTTTGATTCTTGGTCAGGGCATATGCCGGTAGTGGGCTTGATCCCCCATGTGGGGCGTGCAGGAGGCAATGATTCTCTCTCATCATGGATGTTTCTATCTCTCCCTCTCCCTTCTTCTCTGAAACCAATAAAAATATTTTTAAAAGAAAAATACATAAAATAATAAAAATTAAAAGGTGAGAATAATAAGTTAACCAGTGATGAGTTTCTATTAGATGCATAAAAATCTGTGGACAAAATTTAGCACATAACAGATGCTCATAATATGCATTTATATTATGGTTCCCATTACCATTGCTGTTAGAGTAAGTGTCATGGCATCAGTGACCTTCTTGTTCACAAAAGCCTTAAATGTGGATGCTCAATAATGGATTAGTGACTTAAAGTGGTCCCAGAATGTGATTTTCAGGTTTATATGTTTGTCTAACATTCTCATTTTACTCCATATTCTGTTCTAAATTGTAATTGTCCTCTTTATAATGCTTTTAGTTCTCAGAATTACACATTTATTCTACTACTAGAGGTGGGGTCCCTCAGCCTGGCCTGTGGAGATCGGGCAGAAACTGGCTCTCCGACATCACCCAAGGGGCCCCGGATTGCAAGAGGGCAGTTCTCGGGTGACACACCCCGGAATCAGGCTCCCTCCTCTCTTCTCCCGATATCTGTCTGTATCTGTCTTGCTTCTTTCATCTCACTTTACCCTAAGTTTGGCAGTAACTGACGACTTGTGGGCATTTAGCTGTAAAATGCATTTATTTAGCAAAAAGGATTTACTTAGCCTGGAATCTAGTCAGCCTAGGGCAGGACCCTGCTCAATGCCAGGCTCCCACCCAGGCACTCCTGCCCGTGCCCTTCCACCCAGGCCGAGTCCTGTAGCAGTGGGAACCTCCTTCTTCCCACCTGAGCTGCTCCTTTGCCTCCTTCCCTCCTCGGAGGATTCCTGCTGGCGCTACTGTACGCCCGGAAGGAGGGAAGCTGCAGCCGGTTTCCCAGCCAAGAGCGGTAGTAGGAAAATTCACTGCCTCCACTGGAAATCGATATGAAGCAGATGGGCCAGCGCAGGCGCCAGACATCAGGGCCCCAGCCAGTAGGTCCTGCATGTCTCATCATTTAGCTAATCGAGTCACAAAGTTTCTGTAAGGGCCAGACCCATGACCTCGGCAATGGGTGGGGAGCTCAACCCAAAGTGGGGAGCCAATGGGCTAGAGGCTCAGTGCACGGATGCACCGGTGGGGTCCCTCAGCCTGGCCTGCAGGGATTGGACTGAAACTGGCTCTCCAACATTCCCTGAGGGGTCCCAGATTGCAAGAGGGCAGTTCTCGGGTGATTCACCCTGGAATTAGGCTCCCTCCTCAGGATTGGGCCTAAACCGGCAGTCAGATATCCCTTTCACAATCCGGGACTGCTGGCTCCTAACTGCTCACCTGCCTGCCTGCCTGATCGCCCCTACTGGCCCCCCTGCCAGCCTGATAACCTCTAACCACCTATGCCTGCCGGCCTGGTCACCCCTAACTGCCCCCCCTCGCCAGCATGGTTGCCCCTTACTGCCCCCCCTGCAGGCCTGGTCGCCCCTAACTGGCCCCCTCTGCCAGCCTTGTCATCCCTCTGCCCCCCTCTGCTGGCCTGGTCGCCCTTAACTGCACCCCCCTGCTGACCTGGTTGCCTCCAACTGCCCCCCCTGCCGGCCTGGTCACCCCTCTGCCCCCCTGCTAGCCTGGTTGCCCCTCACTGCCCCCCTCTGTCAGCCTGGTCACCCCTCACTGCCCCCCCTGCCAGCCTGGTTGCCCCACACAGCCTGCTGCTCAGTCGTTTGGTCGTCCCTCACTAACCCCCCTGCCGGCCTTGTCACCCCACTCAGCCTGCTCGGTGGTCCGTTTGGTTGCGATGGCCCATGGCTCTTTGTATATATAGACATATATATAGATATCTAGCTCAACCCATTGAAGTTTCTTATCAAATTACATGAAACAGGAGAAAAGATGGGGGGTTTTTTCCCCTACAAAGTGATTGAGTAAACCCTAAATGTTTCCCTTTTCTATTTCTCTTTTTGAAGCAAGACTTTACCTCTCACAACCAACTCACTAGCCAATGTCACATTCTTGGGCCTCTCGGTACCCTTTGAGGGGACCCTGCTCAAAATCTTCAGTGCATTTACTGTTTTTTAACATCTTCATTACAAATCACAAAGCAGACTTTACTCTAACTCTACTCACGCCTATGTGCTCTGGGACTTTTAAAAAATGGATAGTGTTGAAGTAAAAGTAGATGCCATATTTACTTACTTTTCATATGAATATTCTGAAAATGTTTATTGGCATAAGTTTAGTTATTGTCTCATTCCTCCTTTCTTTCATAAAGGGTGATGGATTGTTTAGTACCTACTGGACACTAAGCTAAATACCAAAAATACAAATTTGGAAGAAAAAAAAGAAAGAAAGAAAATACAGTTCCTACCCTAAACGAGCTCATGTTCTCTGGGAGGCAAGCTTATAAACAGCTCATTATACAATAATGCATTGCGGAACGTGCAATAATAGAGTTGTCACAGAACATTATGGGGTCGTAAAAGAGCATTCAGTCTGGGGAGGAAAGGAGCACCATGACTCTAAAGCAGTGTTCTGAGTCCTCGCTGTCACAGAAATCCCCTGGGGAGCTTTGAAAGGACTGATTCCTGGGAGCTGCTCACATAAATTCTGTGGCAATTGGCCTGAAGTGTTGCCCAGGCATCAGCCTCCTGTCCTAAAGAAAGAGTAAGAAATTAGCAGGCTGAGGGCAGAGAGGATGGGGCAGGGCATGGAGAGAATGAATGTGAAGCAAAGAACAGCATGAACAAAGGCACTGAGGCCAGAAAGAGCTTGGTGTGTGATGGTTAAGGCAGGAGTTTCAGTTTTGTGAGAGGGCCCTGTTGTCAGAATGCTTTCATGGTTACGAGAGCAGTGGTGGGTAAGGAAGTAAGAGAAGTGAGCAAGGAGGCCATGTGCTACTTCCAGGATAACAGATTTGGGGCAAAGGAATGACATGATCAGATTTACATTGTAGATAGCTTTCTCCGCTAGCTGAGTAGAGAGGGGATTTTAGACAAGTCTGGAGGCAGGGAGTTGAATCAGGAGATCTAAATGAGATATGACTAAGGCCAGAAACTTGAAACTGCATTAGGAAGAGATTACTAAAAGCTGTTTAGGAAGTCGTGTTAGCTGGTCTCAGATATTGTTTGGATGTGGCAAGAGAGGTAGAAGAAAAAATATGGTGAACAGGTGGATGGAGATTAATACCTACGGAGACAAAGAGGATAGTAATGGTAGTAGGTTTCGGAGGAACTCTAATATGCTCAGCTGGAACACAGTACATTTGAGATGCCTGTGGAGTGTTCAGGAGGAGATATTGTGCTAGGCCACCTGGTCCAGGTTTAAGGATGGATGAGAATATCGAGTTGGACTCATTCAAGATTGCTGCTCTTGCGGATATGCTGGTCCCAGCCTCATCTGTAGCTTATTTTTTAGTAACGGTACAATATATATCCAATGAATGCTGTTAAACTAATAATGAAAATAGTATATATAACATTAGATTGTTGCCTGTCTGTGTCATTCATTTAAATTACAAAATTGGCACCCCTTTGCATGCCTTTGATTGGCCCAGTCCACCAGTTCCTTTGTGAGGGAGATTAGATTAGCAGCAAGCATGATTTTCCACCATTGTGAAGATGAAACAAAGTGACCAACAACAAAGTAACTTCCAAGGACAATAATGACAGGAATTACTGCAGTGCTCAAAATCTGAAATTTATAATACCCTTAGCTAATGATCACAGTGTGTGCTTGGCAGACTTTTCCTCTTCTCCTTGACCAGAGGGCAGAGGAAACAATTGACCTTAATTCTTCCAAAAGAAAAGCTCCATGTGCTAAATGTGCTACCAAAAAAAAAAAAGTAATTTTTTAAAATTTATATTATGGCCCTAACCGGTTTGGCTCAGAGGATAGAGCGTCAGCCTGCGGACTGAAGGGTCCCAGGTTTGATTCCAGTCAAGGGCACATGCCCGGGTTGTGGGCTTGATCCCTAGTAGGGGGCGTGCAGGAGGCAGCTGATCAATGATTCCCTCTCATCATAGATGTTTCTATCTCTCTCTCCCTCTCCCTTCCTCTCTGAAATCAATAAAAATATATTTTTTAAAAAATTATAATATGGACATCATTGGTGAACTTTATACACAGTAGTATATGATCGCCTATAAGTTACATTCTTGCTCAGCACCTAGTCAGAATATTATTCCCAAATTGGGTTATTATAATCAAAGTTTGTGTGAAGAAGGACCAAAAATAGTTCAAGAAGCAAGGGAATATATGAACAAAGAAGTAATGCCACAGACTGCCATTTACTGGTTATCTTGCTTTGTTGCCTAGTAAGTTTGTTGCATATTGAGGCTATTGTTTGTCAAGTGTGAGCAAAACCTAAATAGAACGATCCCCTTACTTTAAGTGTGCTTAAAACAAATATGCATAAGTACTTTCATTTCATTATTAGCAAATATGTATCAAGAACTCATATTTTAGCCTGGCCTGAGTGGTTCAGTTGGCTGAGCGTCCTCCTGTACACCAAATGATCCCTGGTTTGATTCCTGGCCAGGGCACATACCTGGGTTGTGGGTTCAATTCCCAGTCAGGGTACCTATGGAAGGCAACAGAATGAAGTCTTTTTCTCCCTCCTTCCTTCTCTCTCCTCCTCTCTCCCTTCCTTTCTCTAAGTATGTCCTTGGGTGACGATTTTTTAAAAAAAAAACCTTATATTTTAATATCAACATTGTAAGCCATAGTAACCCAGATTTCTGCATCTAAAAATGCATAAAAAGGTAGGTGGCACAGAGTGCTTGATAAAATAGTTGCCTTGTCAAAGACTCCTTTTATCCTCTTTTCATATGCACAGACACCCATTTTATATTTACTTTTCAGCATGAGCAGATAATGTGGTAACCTCTTTGCCTTCAGGCCAAGTAACTTGTCTCATGAGACAAACATCTACTTGGCAGATCATCAAAGGTCACATCAGCTTAGCCATATTGCAAGAATCCTTTTTTTTACAAACAGAATTTCCTCTTGCTAGAAAAAGATTTAAGCAAATTCACAGCAGGGTCAGAAGAAAACACTTTTTTCCTACAGATAACACTCTAACTTAGTTGCCTAAGGCAATGCAAGAAAACACACCCTCTTTATTTCAATCTATTTGCCTTTCCTGGTTTCTTTGGAAAGAGGGGAGAAAGCAGGTGCCCTACTGCTCATTTGTGTGCGGCAGTGTTTTTCCAGGAGGGGAGGAAATGAGGAAGCTGTTTCTCTTTGAGGAGTTTTCAGTTTAAAAACTACTTCTGTATAAAGGGATTAAGATAAAAGGGGAGAAAATGTTTTCATCAACCCTCTTCAGGTCTTGGGCTGGGTCTGAAAATTAAACTAACAAAGACAGATGAGCAGGAGTTAAGCATAAAATTTATTTAATAGAGTTTTACACAGTACAGGAGCCTTTATGAGGAAAGTGTAGCAAATTGGGGGAAACTTTTGTTTGCATTCTCCTTGGAGTCCCTTTGTCTCCTTTTCTCTGGGTATAGGGAGGGCACCTCTCACTAGAGGATTTCATGACCTATTTCAGGAAAGAGGGTGAGAGGGAAGGTCACAGTGACCTTCCTGCTGCTGGTGTTTTTCTCAAACTCCTTCAGCTGAAAATATTTCAATAGGCCAAGGTGCCATATTTTGGGGTAGCATGTCCTGAACCCCAGCATCATAAAAGGAATTTGTCTTCATACAATTTCACCTTCTCCACAAAGAAGAATTTGATTCAGGCTACATTGGAAAGGGAGAAGAAGAAGAGGAAAGGAGAAAGGGAAGGGAGGAGAGAAAAGGGAAGAAAGGAAGGAAATGAAACAATAATAGGACCATTCTTGCTGATTTCTATTCAATAAGAAAAATATCATATCTGTATGCCCATATATCATCTCACTTAAGCCTCACAATAACCCTATGAGATAGGTACACTTTTATTCTCACTTAACAAATGAGCAAACAGGCTTAAACAGTTGAAGTGTCCTGCTCAAGGACATATGACTGGTACATGAAGCCTGAATGATTCTAGAACCCATATTATTAACTATCACAAATACAGCCTCTTTAACAGAAACAGTACATCATCCTTTCAGGTAGTGGTGTATCTAACAACATAGCCAGTTCATGAAAGGTACTGAATAAATATTTACCGATTCAGTGACAAATAAGCAATCGTTTCTTAACACAATCATATTTTTCCTAAAAAGTATTTGTCCTCAATATGATTCCCAAATAGGTGTACCCAAAATAATATTTAGTCAAGGAGAACCTGACAATGTTCTTGCAGTGTCGTGAGGAAAAGCATTTCCAGGGACCCATTTCTAGGGATGATTTATTCGGGAAGCAAAATTAAAGGAGTCCCCCAATGTCCCATCTCTGTCCATCTTACCAAGAAAATCAGGGACAGAAATAGACTCAACGTCCTGAGAGTCTGTGCCATATTAAAGCTTAATTCAGTCCAGCATCCGGCCAGCTTAGCTTGTGTTCCCGGTTGCAGTCAGTTGCTCTGCTGCTACTGTACTCACGCTCTAATCTGTAAAGACTACATACTATATGATTGCAGCTGTCAGACATTCTGAAAAAGACAAAACTAAGGAAATAGTGTAAGTATCAATGGTAGCCAGAAGTAGGAGGGATAAATAGGTGGAACACAGGAGTTTTAGGGCAGCAAAGCTACTCTGTATGATATTATAATGATATATGAATGGAGTTTCATCGATTGTAACAATTGTACCACTCTAGCAGGGAACATTGATAGTGGGGGGCCCTGTGCATGAGTGGGTACAGAGATTTATTTATGTCCATATTTGATCCAGATCTAGACAGGGAGGCAGATGCAGATGCAGATACTTAGACATAGACATAGTGTGTGTGTGTGTGTGTGTGTGTGTGTGTGTGTGTGTGTTAGAAACTGTTCTGCAGGGGATGATTATTTTCTTGCATCTCTCTGATGGCATTTTAAAAAAATATATTTTATTGATTTTTTACAGAGAGGAAGGGAGAGAGAAAGAGAGTTAGAAACATCAATGAGAGAGAAACATCTATCAGCTGCCTCCTGCACACCTCCTACTGGGGATGTGCCCGCAACCAAAGTACATGCCCTTGACTGGAATCGGACCTGGGACCTTTCAGTCCGCAGGCTGACGCTCTATCCACTGAGCCAAACCAGTTAGGGCTCTGACGGCATTTTCTTAAAGTTTAATTTGTCAACCCTACTTCCAAAGGTGTTTGATTTCCTTTTCTGAAATAGTCAGGTTTTGACTATTACCTAGAAATTCTCACATTCTTTCTCTTTCTCTCCTTCAGCTGTGATGAAGTTATAAGGGGCCTAATTTGGGAGAGTGGTAATTGTCCAACCACCCAGGAATTATGCCTGCTACCCAAAGTCTTAGAGTCTAAATTACGCTATTAAGAAGTTAGATGGCTTCGTTTTTCTTACTTAACTATTGTACATTCACCTTTATAGGCTGCGTATGTTAACATATAGTTAATAGTTATTACTGAAGAAAAAAAATGGGATTTATTTCATTTCCCTTCATGCATATTGGGACTCTGATACTGACCATTTTTCTTCCAGTTCTGAGATAATGGTAAAATTGGGGAATTCACTAAATGTGGTTTATATAAAGTGTTAAAGAAACAAGTATAAGAAAAATGGCACTGGTTGATTTTCATTCCAGTAGTTAAAATCCCATTGCCAAAGTTCTTGTGAGCTATTTCAGTTTCTAAACACAACTTATTAAACAATTCCATGCACATTCTCCAAACATTGTGCCAAGCACCGTGCCTGGGGCTTGGAAAAGGAAGACACTAAGACTCAGTTCATTTCCTCAAGGAGATGAGAGTCTAACCAAAGAGAAAACACATAAATAATTAACTCATCTTAGAAAAATTAATGGGTAAGACAGTATTCGAGAGAAGTAGGGGTTGTATTTTATTATGTATGATCATATTTATAAAACTAAAATAATTTATTTTCAATTTCTTCAAGGCTTTGCTCAAACGAGGCCTACACTGACCACTCTATTCAAAAACTGCAATTCACATGACCCCTTGTTCTGTCCACTTTTCCTTTTATTTAATAACTAGAGGCCTGGTGCACAAAAATTTGTGCACTCAGGGGGGGCATCCCTCAGCCCGGCCTGTGCCCTCTTGTAGTCTGGGACCCCTCGGGGGATGACCACCTGCTGGCTTAGGCCCGCTCCCTGAGGGATTGGGCCTAAGCTGGCAGTCAGACATCCCTCTGGCAGCCCGGGAGCCCTCAGGGGATGTCCACTTGCCAGCGGGGAGCAGACCTAAGCTGCAGTCGGACATCCTTAGTGCTGCTGAGGAGGCAGGAGAGGCTCCCACCACCACCACTGTACTGGCAGCCATCAGCCTGGCTTGTGGCTGAGCAGAGCTCTTCCCATGTGAGAGCGTACTGACTACCAGGGGGCAGCTCCTGCATTGAGCATCTGCCCCCTGATGGTCAGTGTGTGTCATAGTGACCAGTCATTCC
>NW_005370887.1:67715-88067 GCF_000412655.1 Myotis brandtii | reverse complement strand
TGATAGGGACTGGGGATCAAGCCAGCAACTGAGGTACATGCCCTTGACTGGAATCGAACCTGGGACCCTTCAGTCCACGGGCTAATGCTCTATCCACTGAGCAAAACAGGCTGCAGCTTAATTCATTTACTTTTAATCTCTATGTGTCTTTATATTTAAAGTGGGTTTTGTTTTTGATTCACCCTCATAATCTGTCTTTTAATTGGTGCATTTATGCCACTGACTTTCAGAGTGCTTACTGATAGAGTTACTGCCATATCTGGCGACTTCTGGGGCTTGCGGGTCGGGCCTGCCTGCGGCCCCGGGACCAGATCATCGGGTCCCGGGCAGCAGGCAGGCGGCTCCTGGGGTCGTCCACGGGGGCCTGGATGGCAGCTCACGCTGGCGGCTCGCGCTGTCCCACCCTGCCTGCAGTGTGGCTGCCGGCCACCATCTTTGTTGGCAGTTAATTGCATATCTTGCTGATTAAGCCAATGGGAAGCGTAGTGGAGGTACGGTTAATTACCCTTTTGCCTTTTATTAGATAGGATACTTGTTACCTTCTAACATATTACATAATTTAGTTCTTGATTATGCTTATTGTTCATTGTCTCCATCTGCTAGAATGCAAGCTCCACTAGGGCTTCTGTAGTCCAGGAATTCTTGGAGGATGTCTGACTGATGGCTTAGGCCCGCTCCCCAAGCTGTCAATTGGACCTCCTTAGCACTGCCAAGGAGGTGGGAGAGGCTCCCACCACCACCACTGCACTTGCCAGCCATGAGTCTGGCTCAGGGCTTCTGGCTGAGCGGCACTCCCCCTGTGGAAGCACACTGACCACCAGGGGGCAGCTCCTGCATTGAGCATCTGCCCCCTGGTGGTCAGTGCAGATCATAGCGATCGGTCGTTCTGCCAATCAGTCGATTTGCATATTAGCCTTTTATTATATAGGATTAGACTATAGCTATAAAGAGATTAGATTATATAGATGCTTTCTATAATGTATATATGTGGATTAGACTATATTATCCTATATTAGATCAGAATATATATATATGTATATATATATATATATTAGACTATATAGTAATATATTAGATAATCCAGTTAATCCATCTGATATTATATAGCTAAACTTAACTCATATTTTCCTAAACTGTGGTATATCCATATAATGGAACATTATTTATAGCTATAAAATAAATGAAAACTCATGAAAAAAATAGAGAAAAGTTAAATGCATATTAATAAGAGAAAGAAGCTAATCTGAAAACACTACATACTAAATGATTGCAGCCATAAGCCAGTCTGGAAAAGACAAACCTCAGGAAATAGTAAAAAGATCAGTGGTTGTCAGAAGGCAGATAGGAGAAAAGGATAGATAGGTGGAGCACAGAGGATTTTTAGGGCAGCAAAGCTACTCTGTATGATAATGTAATGATGAATACATGTGAAAATTTTTAGGATGTACAACACCAAGAGTGAAGCCTGATATAAACTAGGATAATGATATATTCATTGAGGTTCATCAGTTGTAACCATTGTACCACTCTTCTGGGAAAAATTGGTAGTTGGGGAGCCTGTGCATGTGTGGGGACAGAAAATATATGGAAATTTTCTCTGTACTTTCTGCTCAATTTTGCTGTGAATATAAAACTCCCTAAAAAACTAATGTCTATTAATTTAAAATACATATTTGATGTACTAGGGAGGCCAAATCAAAGGGAAGGAAATATTTGAAACACTTGCTTTATTTTTAAAATAGGAAAAAATAGTCCAAATTTATGTTGATGGAAGAAAAGGAAATTAACATTTGTTAAAAACCTATTTATACAATAACTCTCTGTGCTACTTTTACAACTTTTCTATAAGTCTAAAATTAGTTAAAAATAAATTTTTTTAATCTATTATATGCTAGGTAATGCATGTACTAACCCTATGGTGTAAATATTATTCCCATTTTACAAAGATATAGGTGGGGGCTTGAGATGGGTGAGTAACATGTCAGGTCTGCTAGAAAGTCACTGGGCCAGAATGCCTGCGATTATGTCTGCTACTGAAGCTCTAATATATTCCTTACCCCGTGTCTTCAGAGCAGCACTGTAGACGCAGTGCTGGTGTGAAATGCTAAGAAAGCTATACTGGAATTTCTATTTTCTTTTCTTTTTTTTTCATTTAGAGAGGTGATTAATAGAAATGAAAAGATCCTTGAAGTATTCCTAGAATGTTACCCTCTGTTGGTAGTTAGGGAGCCTGTGCATAATACTCTATTTATTTCATCTGTACAGCAAAAGCAGCTACTTTTATTTTCTTTACTTTTTATCTACTTGCAAACAATTATGTGTACAGTAGTTATATCCTCTTTATTAAAATGTGTCAGATTTGAAGAGCATGTTTCATGACAACCATTAACAGTGAGCATTCCTCTACTATTTCAAATAGCACCTTTAACCTATTCCAGGAATTGTTTTCTTCTGTTCCCCCTAAACTCCTTTGTAGATCTGTAAAGCTTTAGTTTATTCATTCAAATACCATTCTGTGACCAGCTACTGAATGCCAAGCATGGTAGTTTTCAAATTTTTTGAAATAACTATCAAGCTATTCCTGTATCTGACAGCTTGAATGATGTCAAGACCCCTCTGAATTTTTAGATGATTGATAATAAAGTAGATACAAGAAAAGGATTCAATTGTACAGGCTTTCTCAAGATTTTTGAACATTAAATGGATTGGCAGTCATCTCAAGAAATCTATATTTCAGTAGCAACTTCATAATAGAAGAGTCATTTGTCTTGGATGGTGCAATAGGTTACATTGAAAACACTCCAGTGATTGGAGAGAGTGTGCATCCGAGTGTGGAGGAAGGTCCCAGGGAGATTCTAAAGCCTGTTTCAGCATCTATACTAATAAAAGGGTAATATGCTGATTCGACCAGATAGACCGGACGTCATTCTGGACGTCCTTCCTGACAAAGCCAGGGGTGTGGCCGGCCTGCAAACCCTCAGTAGCCCCTCGCCCCAGCCAGCCCTGCCCCCAGTGGGGACCCCCCACCCCAATCCAGGGCCCCCTTCAGGGCAGGCCAGACAGCCCCCACCTGTGCACAAGGCCTCTATCTATATAATAAAAGGATAATATGCAAATTGACCCTAACAACAGAACAACCAGAATGACCGCTGGACCAGTCACTATGAGGCGCACTGACCACCCCTTGGTCCCTTTCCCCAGCCGGCAGGCTCCAATTGCCTGATGGCCACCCATGGCAGGGACCGGGCCAGTGAGCAGGTGGGAACAGCCGACCTCTCGGCCACTTCCCCCCGGCCGTCAGGCACCGATCACCCGATGGCGAACGGGGAACTGGGGGTGGGTGGCGGTGGGGGGGGGGGCCAGCTGTGGGCAGCTGGGGAAGATGGCCCTGATCGCAGGCCAAACCTAGGGACCGTATCCATGCAGAAATTTCGTGCACCGGGCCTCTAGTTTGGTATAAAATCCAAGTGCCTTATATGATGTGCGTGTTCAATAAGACAGAGGCAGAATCATACAGATGAAAGGTACCATTGAGATCAAAGTAACTGATTATGATTGAGTTCTTCCCTCCTGAAAACGCACTGAGAATATATATTAGCAAAGTGAGTTTTCACACATTATTTACCATCGGAGTGACATCTGCTTCTTGGGCATAAGTCAGGAGTTTCCAGGGTACTCCTGTAATTTAAGAAATGATGCCTTATTTCATCATCCATTAATGAAAATGATTTTGCAGCAGTCTGACATCACTTTCTACAACTTTCTATGAGTTAGGTCACAAAAACCATTTGACTTTTTAATCAGTATTATGAATTTCCATCTCTCTGAAATTCCAGCTGTTAAAAATCTCTATTTTATTTCACTAATCAGTGATACTTAAATGTAATATTCTTCCCCAGAAGTCTTATTTTGTACCAAATAGAACTAACTTATTGTTCTAACTTAGCCATGAGACAGGATGAGCTAATGAGGTATAGAGCTCTGTTGGCTTGTGTGAGTCATGGGCACTTTCAAGTAAAGGGAAAATCAAGAGCCTATCTGAAGACATGCTGGAGGGAAAGGGCAGAACTTCATGTTAAAAGCCCTGAGCCCAAAGACTATGTAAAATGTTACAAAATCCATTTGATTTAATATTCTACTTAGTATCTTTGTAACACAAAAGCAGCTAAATTTCATCTCATGGTTTCTAATGTCATGCCGAAAAGAGTGCATACTCATCAGAGATAAAACGCTCCAACCAGGAGTGTAGAGCCAGTTACCTCTGCCTGGCACAGAGGCACACATCGTTGTCCTTCCCCGCAATCCTAGTGGCATCAATTGCTATCTACAAGACAATTACTTGTCAGAAAGGTTTTAAGCAGGAGGTGACTAAAGTAAATACACTTTATGCTGCTAATTTTCTTTGAAAATTTTGTTTATTTACATATATTCTAGGCTTCAACCTCTAATTAAAAGGTGATCTGAGCCCAGCTCGCGTTACACATCGTTGTCCTTCCCCGCAATCCTAGTGGCATCAATTGCTATCTACAAGACAATTACTTGTCAGAAAGGTTTTAAGCAGGAGGTGACTAAAGTAAATACACTTTATGCTGCTAATTTTCTTTGAAAATTTTGTTTATTTACATATATTCTAGGCTTCAACCTCTAATTAAAAGGTGATCTGAGCCCAGCTTGCATTACTCAGTGGTTGAATGTCAACCTACGAACCAGGAGGTCACGGTTCAGTTCCTGGTCAGGGCACATGCCCAGGTTGTAGGCTCAATCCCCAGTGTGGGGTGTGCAGGAGGCAGTTGATCAATGTTTCTCTCTGATCATTGATGTTTCTTTCCCACTCTAAAATCAATAAAAATATATTTAAAAATAAATAAATGAAAGATGATCTGAGTATTTTATTTAATAACATTTTCTCTGAGCTTGACACTATTCTGTTTTAATGTTAACTTTATACCTTACAAACAACTCAATTTGATAAATACTGCTATCCTAATTCCCAATTTACAAATGAATAAATCAAGCCACTGAGAATTTAAGTTATCTGCCCAAGGCTACATAGCTAAGAAATAACACAGGAGAATTTGAACCCAAGAAGTCTGGCTCCAGAGCACAGAGCCATGCACTGACCTGTTATGCTATGCTGACTCTCTCAGACATACACATTGTATATTATAGATGCAACATATAGTTTATATCACTTACTGTGTGCTCACTGGGTGTCAGGTGCTATGCTAAACTCTTTATGTCATTTTCTTTCTATCAACCCTATGAGATAAGTACTTCATTGAACTGATGAGGAAACAAGCTCAGGAAGGCACAGTCCTTTGTTCATTCTCACACTACTAGTGAGTAGCAGGGATGAGACCTATCCCAGGCCCGGCTGTGTCCACAGCCCATAATATAACCACTCCACTGGAGAGGGTCAATGAATATCTTGATGAGATATGAAGGGATAGGTCTAGTGTCCAAACTTTAGGCTAATTGTGCTTTTATGATGCTTTTCCTAAAAATCTTGACAGTGAAGTAATTCTAGAGTAAATTCCCTTTACTTGATCAATGCCCAGCCCTTCCTTTTATTGATGAGGACTTGAGACCCAGAGAAGTTCAGGAACTCTCTCAAAATCATGGATAGGCAAAGCCAGAACCACTCTCTGTGCAAGCTTTGTTGCAGAATTCCGTGGCACTTTAGGGGCACAGCACATCCCAACTCACACAGCAATTTCTATTATGAGTGGCTAGAATTACATGTTTCTAAAATTCTTTTGTTATCTGTGTGGAGCTCAGCAAGTCTCCCTCCTTTGCTGAGATGATCTTTTGGGCTGTATTATGATAGCTTAGAGGTCACTTTATTGATGCTTGCTAAAACATTTTTAATGAGTGCACAAAAATACTATGTTTACACGGTTTCCTGCTTTGTAATGTATCCTGCAGTCCTATTTATCTTTAAAGAGACTATTACATTAAACAAAACCAAAAAGACACGCTCCTCAAACAAAAGCCTATAAATCCTCCCTACTTTTAGTTGTGATTCAATAAGTCAAAAAAAGAGCTTTTATTTTGCCCTAACCGGTTTAGCTCAGTGGATAGAGCATCAGCCCATGGACTGAAGCGACTGGATTCGATTTCAGTCAAGGGCACAACCTCGCCTGCAGGCTTATCCCTAACCCTGGTCAGGGCATGTGCGGGAGGCAACCAATCCATGTGTCTCTCTCACATCAATGTTTCTCTCTCTGTGTCTCTCCCCCTCCCTTCCACTCACTCTAAAAATCAATGGAAAAATAGACTAAGGTGAGGATTAACAAAACAAAACAAAAAGAGCTTTTATTTTGAGACAATTACCCCTTTTTCCCCCATTCATTGTATAACCCAAGTTCATTTCTGTGCCAATTCCCCACATACCTCTCAAGTCTCCATTTCCTCCATGTATACTTTGTGATTCTGAGGTTGTTGCCTTCCTGTTCTCAATCATCTCTGGGCCATCTGCCATGTTCTTCTGTACCTTGGCCCAGTGTTCTGGCCGAGGTGGGCAGAGTGGATGCAGGAGAGTCCATGCTCAGCATGGAGATTTCTGTAATCCTTCAGCAGTCAACAAAGATGGGAAACAAAACAAAGGCAAATCTACCAGGACTGTGACAAAGAGAGACAGAATTTTCCCAAGGCAACTATTTGATCGCTACCTGATTTTCTTTCTTTAGGTTTAAGAACATGGCAGTTTGGTTTGTTATGACTGGGACAATGGAGTTCATATTTATAGCTTTGGGGAATCACAGTTTGAGCCTAGGTGGTATTTGACCATTGGAATTTCCAGATGTCAAAATGACAGAGAGATAATGTATTTATGGTTTAGATTGTAGCAGGAGGTGAGGCTGAGGGAGAAAACGTAGGTAGATAAGCAGGAGGAATTTCTCAAGGAAAAGGACTGACTTATTAAGACCTCCAAAAGTTTTGTGGAGAGAGGGTGGTAAATGGAAAAGAAAAAAAAAAATGAAGGGGATGGCCCGGCTAGTGGGGCTCAGTGGTTGAGCATAGACCTATGAACCAGGAGGTCACGGTTCAATTCCCAGTCAGGGCACATGCGTGGGTTTCAGGCTCAATCCCCAGCATGGGGCATGAAGGAGGCAGCTGGCCAATAATTCTCTCTCATCATTGATGTTTCTATCTCTCTCTCCCTTTCCCTTGCTCTCTGAAATCAATTTTTTAAAAAATGAAGTGGTTGCTCAAGAAGAAGAAGGCAGGGCAGGGATAGAAGGCATCAGCATCTCTCCTCGAGGCTAATGAAGATACCATCAGCCTCTGTGTCTCGGAACTATTGGGGCTCTTGCTGGTCCCCTTCACTGTCCCCCAGCACCGGGCCAGTCTCAGTGAGGAGACATTTCTCCCCTGTGCCTCTTACAGTACGGCGGGGTGGGGAGAGTTGGAGGACAAGAGAGATTCTGTTCCTTTTGGTATTGTATAAGTGAACTTGTATTGGGGTGATTCTGTCTTCAGTATGTCTCTGACTGCCTAAAATGGGATGGGCGGGTCCATCAATCAGATGGCATTTGTCAGAGTCACAAATTACCAGCACAGTGCCTCACTAGGGGGGTGCCTCATGTTCCCTCTGCAGAGGTGTCCCTCTTTAGGAAATGTGAACTGAAGTAACCTTGCAAGATAAAGTTCTCACATATAACAGATATTTGCTCCTTTGCTGCTTCTTTTTTAAAACTTTAGAGAATTTTTTTCCTCCTTCACACGTTCTTACTTATTACTAAGGAATCGAGACTCTTAAAATGTCATTGTCAGCATTTTCAGGCTATGATTTTCCTGTCTGATTAACAAAGGCCTCTTCTTGTACTTTCCGCTTTTAGAAAGGTACATGCACTTGATTTCTTCTTCTTGTTCCCATGTAGCTTCCGACCTTAACTTCCCACGACTGACTTTCTGAACTTGACCTTGGGATGGTCTGGAAATTGAATGCGTCTAGATAAGCTGGTGGTAAGTGCCCTTTGTTGTGTATGGAGAGCATACACATGCAAGAAGGATCATTTTTTCTCCACCTCTAATTTCTTTTTTTAAATGCATCTCTCCTTCAGCTTTCAGAACTGGCACATAGTATTCACCGAATGATCTTCTTGCTTTAGTTTGGAGCTAATGCACTGGCCAAGAAGAGCCAAGTGGAAATTTTGACTAAAACTAAAGTCTGGAATACTTTAGGGTAATAACAGCTCCCTTTCTTGAGTATGAGGACTGAAAGGGGCCACATGCTGACCTGACAAGCTCAGGGGAGGCCTGCATGGCAGTCTTGCAAACTCAGAGACCTAAAGCAACCACGAAGGATGGTCTGAAATTAAACTTTAACTAAAAGCAGTTATGGTGGGCAGTTAAGTCCTAGGCCAGTTATCTTCACTGACAAGATCAACCTTTACCTTAACTGAGCCTATCTGTCTTTTTGCATCTATAATAACAAACCCTTGAAATGTCTGGGTAACTTGTAACTTCCCTTTTTCTGGAGCCCCTGGGCACAACCAAATGTGCTGGGCACCAGGACATATATTCCTTCATTATCATGTTAATTGTTCCTGCACCCACCTAACTATGTGTCCATCATTTTACTTTTTATCCAATCCCAGGGGTGGGAATTCCCCCGCATTGCTTTATCCCACCTCCTTAATCTACAGATGTAACCCGCCATTCTCTGGAGCATTATCTCAATTCGTTGAGGTTCTGCTTCCCGGCATACATCAACAGTTTGGCTCAAATAAACTCACAAAAATTCTTTACAGGTTTCAATGGTTTTTTTATGTTAACAGGTACTTACTGTGTCAAAGTCAATGAGACGAACATTTTACATATTTTATCTCCTTTAATCCTTACAGCACCATGAGGCAGGTAGCCCATTTTTCAGATAAAAAAAAAATAAGGCTTGCCCTAACCAGTTTGGCTCAGTGGATAGAGCGTCAGCCTGCGGACTGAAGGGTCCCAGGTTCGATTCCAGTGAAGGGCATGTACCTTGGTTGCGGGCACAACCCCAGTAGGGAGTGTGCAGGAGGCAGCTGAATCGATGTTTCTCTCTCATCAATGTTTCTAACTCTCTTTCCCTCTCCCTTCCTCTCTGTAAAAAATAAATAAAATATATTTTTTTAAAAACCCAAGGCTTACAGATCATCTTTTGCTCACAGTGGTCACACAGGTAATATGTGAAGGAACAGGATTTAAATACACAGCTGTTTGATTCCAAAGCATTTCACTGCAGAACATGTGATTCTGCCTCACGTATAATACAGTTAGATGACATGTTAGGACTATCAAAAGGGATTTCAGAAGTAAAATGCATTTTTTCCTCACACAGCAATACCCTATTTTAGAGGAGAGAGTGAATTGGCAAGATTTCACAATTTGCTAAGACTATCAGATTAAAGAACTAGATAAAATAGTGTTGAAAGCTCAGTCTCTTGGTATTATATGAATGTTCTAGAGAAACTTCAAAAGCCATGGGTGCCAAAGGCTTTTCTGTTTCATTAAATGCTTACTCTTTCTACCCTGTTTGACTTAGCCTGTATAGAAAATGCGAGCTGAAGTGACGTCACTTGCACCACATAGGCACTCTTTTTTTCTTTGCCAAGTCCCCTGGCTTCTGATAACACTTGTGTGGATGTGTCTGTTGAGTGTGAGTGTGTCTGTTGAGTGTGAGTGTGTCTGTTGAGTGTGAGTGTGCTGCTGAGATGGGAGGAGAAAGGACAAGTTGGGCTCATTAGCATCTACCAGGTACTGGGCACTGCGTTTTTTCATGTTCTCTCACTTAAATGCCACATCAGCCCTATGGGCTGAGTGATGCTATCCGTATGTTATAGTTGAGGAAACTGAGGCTCCAAGAAGTCAGGTAGCCTCTAAGTGCCAGAACTGGAATTCAAACCTAGGATTATCTGTTGTTGATTAAATGAGTATGAGATCTAGTTCATAAAATAAGATTTTAGGTTAGTATTTACACACTTTTTTCAAAATGCGAGATTCATAATATCAGGCAAGATTTTATGTATTTGGTATGAGGAGGCCATACTTAATTGATTTTTAAAAATTCATTACAGTACGCCCCCCTTATCTGCAGTTTCACTTCTCTCAGTTTCTATTATCTGCAGTCAACCACAGTCTGAAAATATTAAATGGAGAATTCCAGAAACAAGTAATTCATCCGTTTTAAAATACATACCCTTCTGAGTAGCATGACGGAATTTTGAGCCATCACACTCCATCCAGCCTGGGACGCAAATCACCCCTTTGTATCCACACTGTGCTCACTCCTTACCCATTAGTCACTTAGTAGCCCTCTCCATTATCAGCTGACTGTTGTGCTATCACAGTGCTTGGGTTCAAGTAACCCTTCTACTACTCAATAATGGGCCCAAAGTGCAAGATGCTAGTAATTATTCAAATTTTTAAGTGATGCTGGCAATTTGGATGTGCCAAAGAGAAGTCATAAAGTGCTTCCTTTGAGTGAAAAGATGAGTATAGTACAATAAGGGATTTAAGAAAGAGAGAGAGAGAGAATACATTCACATGACTTTTATTACAGTGTATTGTTATAATCTTTCTATTTTATTTTATTTTTTTTAAATATACTTTATTGATTTCTTACAGAGAGGAAGGGAGAGAGATAGAGAGACACATCGATGAGAGAGAACCATCCATCAGCTGCCTCCTGCACATCCCCCACGGGTGTGCCCGCAACCCAGGTACATGCCCCTGACCGGAATCGAACCTGGGACCCTTCAGTCTGCAGGCCGACGCTCTATCCACTGAGCAAAACCGGTTTCGGCCTATTTTATTTTTTTAAGAATAGTTTATTGATTTTTTAGAGAGAAAGGAAAGGAGAGGAAGTGAGAGAAACATCGGTGTGAGAGTGCAACATCGATCGGCTGCCTCCTGCACATCCCCTAGAGGGGTTCAAGCCTGCAACCCAGGCATGTGCCCTGACTGGGAATCCAACCAGCCACCTCCTGCTGCATGGATGACACTCAAACAACTGAGCCACACTGGCCAGGGCCTATTTTATTTTTGGTAAGTGTTTTTAATCTCTTACTTTGCCTAATTTATAAATTAACGTTTGCCATAGGTATGTATGTATAGGAAAAACAGTATATATAGGTTTTGGTACCATCTGTGATTTCAGGCATCCGCTGGGGGTCTTGGAACATGTCCCCACAGATAAGGGAGGACCACTGCACCTTGTTTTCAAACATAATGCTTTGCTTTTAAAGCTCTAGGGACCCTTGTTTAAGCTTTAATTAAACAGTTTACTTGAAACATGAGCATAATACTTGGAGCTTGGCACTGACTATTACAAATTTAAACACTAACAAATGTGTTATTATAAACCCGGCTGTTTGTTTAGGGGAGCTGTGGACATTTATAAACCACTTGCTCATAAAAAGAAACACCACTTTATGTGACAACACTGAAATATGTGCCGTAGAGAGTTCCACTCTTGCTGCCTATTTCCAATAAACGAAGGCCTCTGCTCATTCATGTTGCTCTTGATAGTTGTAAAAAAATCATTCCCCTCCAAGCCTCGAGCGCACAGGGACAAAATAATTGGCAGTTTCGAGAACAAAAGAACAGTTTGAAACCATGTGTCTGAGAGTGGACTTGAAATATCAAAGAGTTCCTACTGGACAAAATTTGCGATGGGACAAAGGCACTGGAAGGAGAGAGAACATGTGTATTTATGCTGCCACGTCATTCCAAAATTTGTCATTAGACCTCCAAAGGAAACAAAAACTGATTTTTCTGTCCCCATTTTACATTATCTGTGCTCTCTCATAGAAGGAAGCAATTTTGCCGTTTCGAAGGTTATTTCTTTTGAATGCTCCTCAACTATATTGTACACGAATTTCATAGTAAATGTGGCAAGAGAAGGAGGCTCAGGCCTGAAGGCATGAGGACATAGTTCTAATCCTAATTCCCTGTGAAAGGTCAAATGGAAGCTATCATTGTGGCCCTCAGGCGTCACAGACCTGACCATCATACACACCTACTTCCCTGCCATCTTCTAGCTTCCTCCTTTGTCAAGGGGAGTAAGCCTCTACGGCAAGCATGTCAAATTCGCGGCCTGCAGGCAGCATGCGGCCCACAATGAATATTTTTGCAGCCCAGCCAATATAACAGTATGTAAGAAACATTTTAATAAAAATTTCGTAACTTAACTTTTACAGTATCCTGTTATACATAATTATTAGTGACAAACTACAACGTTTGCTAATGACTAATTACTATAATCGTCTTGCCTTCATTTCCCTTACGTGCAGGCGCACCATTTCTCTCCACTAATACCAGCAGCGAATATTTTAGCAGCCGATTGCCACGTCGTTAGTCTTGGACTGACTTGTTTGGTGTGCGCAACAGGAAATATTTCGCTTTCAGAAAACAAGAAAAATAGGTTTATTTGCATTGTGCTTATTAATTTGTATAGTTATTCAGTGTCTGGCAAGTTAATGTTCAAGAAAAATATTAATTTTTATTATAATGTTCTATTATGTTAACGATTACTCATTTATTTTAGCCCTTTGTATTCAGCATGTCTCTATCAAAACAAACCTACATTTCTATGAAAATTGAAGCTTTTGCTTTTTTGTGACCCACATAAACTTAAACCTTGTTTATTTGGCCCAGGTTAGCCTTTGAGTTTGACATGCTTGCTCTAGGGATCTAGTTCAATGTTTTAAGCCTGTGGATGTTTACATCAGAAGTCCTGCCTTAACTCAGGGAATGATTCCGAGAAATAGAGTTGCTAACTAGTGGTCTTTTTCACCAGCGTTTCTGTAGTTATCTTGGAACTTGCTCAATGGATATCTATACTATTACTCCTGTCCCATTAACTCCACCGAGTCTAAAAGGTGCAACTAAAGTTTACATCTTGGAAGAACATTAAGAAATCAGTTCTTGATCCATTAAAATGCATTCTATTTTGGACGCAGCGTCGGGGCCACTGTACTCTAGTCAGCCCATTCCTCCCCGTATCAAAAGCATCAAAGTTCTCGATGGGAGAGGAATAGAAGCAGGCATCGGCCAAATCATAGCTTGTTCTGAGGCGGGTGTTAGCATAGATGATATATGTGAGCATCTGTATGCCACATTGATCTGTTATTGCCATTCTAGAGGAGATCTCAACCTAATGGTAAAGAGTCTGTTTGGCCAATACCTCGTAGCTGACGGATATGAATTCTCTACAATGCCACCGGATTTATACACACAGCCTCTCCATTGGATAATACGAGCCATTGGTTGCTCGGAAGCCTTGGTCTAAATCATCAGGGATCTCCCGGTGCCCAACCCTGTCGGCGAAGGAGCTGCCCCTTTTATGGCATATTTAAGTCTGTTCCTACCCAAACTGTGACAGGAGAGAGCGCCTGTTCTCAGAAGGAAGAAAAGGCCTACCGACAATTAGAGAATCGAGGTATAAATGTCATCTCTCGAGAGTGGATGGCACCTGTGGTGATGAGAATGGCTTATCGCACACTTGGTCACTGCTCTATCATACGCTTTAGCCTAATCTACCATGAG
Organism: Myotis brandtii; assembly: GCF_000412655.1. Classification (NCBI taxonomy): domain Eukaryota; kingdom Metazoa; phylum Chordata; class Mammalia; order Chiroptera; family Vespertilionidae; genus Myotis; species Myotis brandtii. The sequence continues at coordinate 74,537 of NW_005370887.1, read as the reverse complement.
CTTCATCAGCGGACTGGCACTGGCGCAGTTAAAACAATCGTAGCAGGAGCTGTTGAGCAATCACGATTCTCTGGGCTATTGATGGTAAAAAATGTTCTGACCTAAATAATTACAAACAAGGAAGGAGACATCAAATACATCCGCTTGCTCGAGATAAATGGACAAGAGGGGAGCTGGCTTGTTTTGCATATTGTGTAAGGAATCTGCAGAAACATGGCATCGATGCTCCATTTGCTCGAGGTCTCTGGCTTCCCGGGGTGACCCAAATGGAACATGGGCCATTCCACCGTTTATCCGCCATTGCCCTTGCGGGTACATCGGTCTACTAAAGCACACTCGCAGGGGTTAATATTGATCCCCGGCATCAGTCCCTGAAGGAAGCAGCCCACCCAGCTGAACTAAAGCTACAGAGCATCCACAATGCAAGGAAATTGCCTGAAGTGGAGATCTCATCGTGGAAGAACGAGAGGGACTACCTAAGTTTACTGGGAGAAGTGAAAAAAATCAACCAAGATCAAAGACAGCAGGAAGAGAGGGCTGGGGCGGAACTATTGGGAAAACTTACAGAAAGGGAAATAGGCCCAAGCCCACAGGATGAACATCGACAAGGCAGAGGAGAGATGCCTCCAAGCGACGGAAGTCCGTGGTCTCCATCACCTCAGCCACCAGTATCCTATCGGCCTCCTGGGTCCCCCTATTCAGGTTTACCAATTTGGAGATGTGTCCACCAGCAGTTAATTGGGGAATCCTCTCCACCAACACCTCGCCCGGTTAGAACACCACAACCGCCCTCCAGGGGCACCATGCCTGCTCTCGAGGACTCTGAACCTCCTAGGGTTGATATCAATGATTACCTCCAAGACAACTCCGGACATAGCCCCTGGAGGACCAGAAGACTCAGTTGAGTTAGCAATTATACAAGAAGAGGAGAGCGAAATTATAAATGGGGAACAGCATTCCATCCCTGAAATTTTTTTGAGGGTGAAAGAACCGCTGAAGAGCCACAAGGGGGCCATCCGGAGCCATTGGGCCTGGATATATTTGAACAACCTTATGAGAGCATGTCAGATATACAAGATTTTTTGCAGATGATGGGACCAATGGTAGCAGATACTATGGGGTAGATCACACCCAGTAGGATGGAGAAATGCCATGGGACAGATTCTTACTTATCCAGACAGTTTCCAGAAGCCTGCAGTATGGGGGAGTCTGCTACCTCTAACAAGTGATTTCGGTCTTAGGGAAATCCGGTTGAACGGACAGACCATGGGCATCCTGAGCACCGGTCTTCGCAAGCGGATCTGCATTTGGTATACCCGTGTTTGCACCTTGCACATTCAGGGATAATGATAATGATTGTATCATCCGTCTCACTGTATGCCTTGCGGTATGTACTTGCCTTGCTGTGAAACCAAACCACATAAACTGTGAACCTCCCAATGGAGCATATTCCTGAACCTCCATCTTTTGTACTCCCATGTTTTGGATGATATTTTTATAGAATCATTTTTATTTTTACCTTTATTTTTATCTTTTTGAAGTTTTTTATACATTATCATATGAAGAACATTAAGAAAGAAAAAAGAAAAATTACATCTTGCAGTAAACTAGATTTAGAAAACAAGAGAACCTCGGATTAACATTGGATTATACACATAATACTCCAAAAATTACATCATAAGCAGTAAAACAAAATCTTCCTCCTCCCCTTGCCCCGTTTGCCCAGTGAACTACCCCTGGAAACGGTGCACAGGCTGTGCTGGGTGTTTTAAATACTTCCTCTGCTCATGGGGAAAGTGCTTTGGTAACATAGGCCCTTGGCTTTCCTGGACCAAAAATTCAAGTTTTCTAGTTCATCTAGAACTGATAATGGGCATTAGGAGATTGGTTCTATGCTACGTAAACTTTCTACATGCTTAATGTTAATCTAGAAATTAGAAGTATTGCTATTTACTGCAGGAATTATTCTTTTCAAGGACCCTGGAGCACATGTCCACTGGTTAGGAATACCCTCTCTTGAAAAATACTGTAAAACACTGTGATATTCTTCAACTGTAACTTGCTTCTTCCTGGGCATTAAGAAACTGTTATATTAACATTATCCTGTGGATAACCTGATTATAAACTAATCTATTAGCTTTGAGTTTTTGGGGTTGTTTCCTGTGTATATGTCCAAGATAAAGACTGACTTTTTTGGTATGTGAATTATATCTCAATAAAGCTGTTACTAAAAATTACATTGAATAAATCTATTCTCAATACCAGTTTCTAAAATACTGTTAATCATTCTCCATTTGTTTCCTATTGTCTCCAGTAACTTATGTAAGAAAAAGAATTGTTCTCACATAGGCTAACTTGGAATTTACCACCAGGCAGAGTTCTCCCTAAGTGTAGCACCAGTAGCAAGAACATCATGTTACAGAAGTACCTGAAGCTAAACATGAGGCATATACCTGCCTACACATATTTGTGTTCTGGTTCAAAGCTAATGAGACCTTATGTGTCTCAAATGTCCCAGATCTCTTACCCTAGATTAAAAACTCAAATTAATCCAGTAGCTCCTGCCTACACATATTTGTGTTCTGGTTCAAAGCTAATAAGACTTTATGTGACTCAAATGCCCCAGATCTCTTACCCTAGATAAAAACTCAAATTAATCCAGTAGAAACAATAATAGTAAAATGAAAAAGATAAAAAGAATATGAGTTAAAGGGAAAAAGCTAAAGAAGAGGCAAATGCAAGAGATGAAGTCACAACTCAAGTAGTAGAAAGAGACTCATGTTGCCTTCAGGGGTATATGTTTCAGGACTCTTTTTTCTAAAAGAATAAACTAGTCACAGAGAATGTAAAGTTCTTCCCAAGTACACAGTGAACTAGCCTCAAAGGTGGATCTAGAACCCAAGTTTCTTTCTTTTTTTTTAAAAAAAATGTATTTTTTATTGATTTTTTGCAGAGAGGAAGGGAGAGGGATAGGAGTTAGAAATAGAAAGAGACTCATGTTGCCTTTAGGGGTATATGTTTCAGGACTCTTTTTCTCTAAAAGAATAAACTAGTCACAGAGAATGTAAAGTTCTTCCCAAGTACACAGTGAACTCGCCTCAAAGGTGGATCTAGAACCCAAGTTTCTTTTTTTTTTTAAATAGATGTTTATTGATTTCAAAGAGGAAAGAAGAGAGAGAGATAGAAACATCAATGATGAGAGAGAATCATTGATCAGCTGCCACTTGCGTGCCCCACACTGGGGGTCAAGCCCACAACGCCGGGAATCAAACCATCCCAAGTACACAGTGAACTCGCCTCAAAGGTGGATCTAGAACCCAAGTTTCTTTTTTTTTTTAAATAGATGTTTATTGATTTCAAAGAGGAAAGAAGAGAGAGAGATAGAAACATCAATGATGAGAGAGAATCATTGATCAGCTGCCACTTGCGTGCCCCACACTGGGGGTCAAGCCCACAACCCCTGGAGTCAAACCAAGACTTCCTGGTTCGTATGTCAACTCTCAACCACTGAGCCAAGCCAGCCGGGCTAGAACCCAAGTTTCTTGATCACTCGTCCAATACTTTTTTCTGTCCCGCTATCATTTAACCTTTTGGGTCCTCTGCCCACATAGTAAGGGACTGCAGCCAACCAAGAAACTAGTGAGCTTGGGAGCAGATTCTTCAGCCCTAATGGGACCTGGGATGACTGCAGCCCATTGGACACCTTGACCTCATGAAAAACCCCAAGCTAGAATCACCCAGTTAAGCTGCTTCTAGATTCCTAACCCACAGAAACTTTGATTAATAAGTGTTTGTTGCTTTAGCCTGCCACATTTCAGGATAATTTGTAGCATAGCAATCAATAATTAACACAATATGAATACAATATTCTCCCACACAGAATCAGGCTGACCTGTGCGACCAGTGGAATACTGCAGCAATAATGGTGTGCGCCTTTTGAAGATAGGTTCTAAAAGTTATTGCAACTTCTGCTTTGAACCTGTGGATTACTCACCCTGGGGAACGCCAGCTGCCAGGTCATGAGCAGACTCAGGCAGCCCTGTGCAGGAACCAACTTGCCTGCACCACCCTGTCACCAAATGAGAGAGCAACCTTGGAAGTATAGTCATGCATTGCATAGTGGTGTTTTGGTCACCAACAGACCACATGTATGACAGTGATATACCAAATAGACTAGGTGTGTAGTAGGCTATATCATCTCTATGATGTTTGCAAAACTATAAAATCACCTCACAGACACATTTCTCAGAACGCATCCCTATTGTTAAGTGGCACATGACTGTATATCTTTCAGCTCAAGTCAAGTCTGCAATGATTCCAGCCCTTCGGCCTTTGAGTCCTCCAGCTGAGGCCCGGACATGGCAGAGCAGAGAGTAGCCATGCCAATTGTGTCTTCTCTAAATCCCTGCCCCACAGCAACCATGTGATAATAAAAGCAGGTTTCCCCTGCTATCCAAAATCAGAGTGCTCCTATGAAATGATGTAAAGTGAAGACATTATTACCATCAATTTATATGGGGAAAAAGAAGCATTCACAGACCCCACAAAATAACCTATCAAATCTTACCAAATAACACATAAAACCCAAAATAGCACTAACATGCAGTAAAAGCAGGAATGATATAACTATACACTATGCTTCATATACCCATCAATCCACTCAAATAGACTTACCATTTTATCCATTACTGGATGCTGACTCAAAAGACCACTCTGCTACTAGTAGAACCAATAGTAACTTTGGCAGATTTCAAAATTCTTTCTCGATGCATGTAAATACTAGTACGATTGGTGGGTGCAGGCAAGTTCAACACACTCACCATATCTTTATTTCATTCACCGTGATAGAAACAATTACATCCTGTTTTACTCTAAGAATAACATAACAGCCTTAGGAACTCCCGTAGGCTTTTCTGATACTTTAGTACACATCTTGCTAACCACTGCACACCATAAATTGAATTGACGCACAGATGCTCACAGACGCAGTCAGATCTATGGGGCTTGATGCTGAGATGCTGAGTGTAGCTGCTGGGGAAAGAGCTCGCAGGACCACTCTCACTGAGGGGTGACCCTGCCTCCAAAGAGCTCCCTGAAAAGCAACAACAGAATGCTGTTCTCACTTGTGGCCTTCTGCTGTAAACGTAAACATTCTCTTAGAGTTCTTTCTGTTGGGAAAGACAGGCACTGATGTGGTTCTTTTATAAAGCGAAGTGGAGCCAAGCCAACTTCCGAAAAGCAAGTGGGGAATACCTGTGTTGTTGTCTTAACCAACTTAGTTTTGAGTGATTTATTAAGTAGTCATAGGTAACTAGACAAATGTATTGACTATTTCGTATCTTCCAATTGCATTTTTTCTAAAAATGCTTTTTCATGTCCATATCAGTATATTAGTACCTTTTGAAAAATGTTGATGTAGATGTGCAAACAGCTCTTCCACACTCCTTTTCCTCTGACCAGACTCTCTGTTGATACTGTGTGGTGTGGATATCAGAGAGAATTTGATTTGTCACAACAGCTAAGTGTTGCAGCATAAGCGGGTAACGGTGATGTGTAGCCGACTGAGTTCTTGGTAGAAAGAAGCTTACATAACGTCTTGAAATGGGGGTGCGGACATCCCTTTAACCTGTGCATGAGCCTCTCATCGTTACTCTCAGGCTTTCTGTCCTGACTGCATCGGCTGCGGAGGCATCTGAGACTAGTGTAACTAGAGGAAACTGTTCTCTTACACAGTCAGTTCACAGTCTCCCCACTTTAGGCATCGCCCCCACCTCCCTCTTGCCCTTGGCCTGTGCTGGTGCTGCTGACCTGCTGAATCTTTGCCATATTATCAAGTCACTCGGCAGCCTCCTAACAGCATCCACTCTCTCCCTAAAAATAGGGACCCTCTGTCAGGCACAGCGGCTCTCAGTCCTCAGCCCTTCCTCCCACATTTCCTGGAAATTGTCTTGCTTCTCTTCTGCATGCGCTGGAGCTGAGGGGCTCTTGTGGGGTGCGGGCTAATTGGCTCTGTGAGTCTTCTCCAGCTAGTCAGAGTGCTGCACAATTTTACAAAACCTTCTTGTTTATCCGAAGACAGTAGCAACTCGTTCTCTATCCAGGAAGAAGCCTGGGGAAAACTCTTTTCAGATTTCAGATGTTCTATTTAGCTGAGAATGGGAAGCTTAGTCATCAGCAAGTTAATCTTCCACCTTGTAGGTAAAAGTAATAACACGAGCAATTTGTAAATTCATCTGGTGTGCATTCAGCATGCAGCAATGCTTTTCAATGCCTTTAAATACCTTCCTATCCATGCAGGCCTACAAGTGTACATAGAATTCTGTTTTATTATAGTAAAGCATGCCTTTTTATATCTTCAACAGAACAGCATGCCGTACACGGCAGTGTATCATGTACCAGACCACACAGCATTTAGTATGAAGTTATGATCATGTTCCTACCCAAAGCCAGCCCTCGTGGAGGGGCGAGGGGAAGAGCTCCAGGCGTCCTGGAAAAGCTTAGCAATTTAGTTTATGAAAACAATGAAGGAAAGAATGAAGAAAATATTTAAGAGTCCTTGCAGATCTCCATAGCCAAGGTCTCCCACTGAATTGGGCCTCCAGGGACTCACCAGCTTTGAGACTATCCCTCAGGAATAAACTCACAGTCGGGGAAAGCTGCCCCGAGACACAGAGGCAGTTCTGGTCACCAGCACTGAGCTCACCACATAAATCATTTCCTCCTTCCTCTCTCTCCCTGTCTGCATCTGCCACTGCTCGTTGCTTCTTAGCAGTATAAGGAACAGTGAAGAACACAGCTTCCAGAGACATCTTTGATTCAGAT
>NW_005370887.1:63529-65892 GCF_000412655.1 Myotis brandtii | reverse complement strand
GGTCATTCCACTGTTCGGTCAATTTGCATATTAGGCTTTTATTATATAGGATTATTGTGCCTCTCCATTCTGTACTTGTCAATTTGGGCCTCCATAGCAAAATACTACAGACTGTGTGACTTACACAATAAGGATTTCTTTCTCACAGTTCTGGAGGCTGGGAAGTACAAGATCAAGGTGCCAGGAAGGTGGGTTTTATCTGAGGCCTCTGCTTCTTAGAGGTGACTACCGCCTTGCTGCGAGCTCACATGATCTCTTTGTAGGCAGGGAGGGGAGTGTGGAGAGCAAGTACAAATGTACACACTGGTGTCTATTCTTATAGAGACACTAGAGGCCCGGTGCACAACAGCTCTTCCACACTCCTTTTCCTCTGACCAGACTCTCTGTTGATACTGTGTGTTGTGGATATCAGAGAGAATTTGATTTGTCACAACAGCTAAGTGTTGCAGCATAAGCGGGTAACGGTGATGTGTAGCCGACTGAGTTCTTGGTAGAAAGAAGCTTACATAACGTCTTGAAATGGGGGTGCGGACATCCCTTTAACCTGTGCATGAGCCTCTCATCGTTACTCTCAGGCTTTCTGTCCTGACTGCATCGGCTGCGGAGGCATCTGAGACTAGTGTAACTAGAGGAAACTGTTCTCTTACACAGTCAGTTCACAGTCTCCCCACTTTAGGCATCGCCCCCACCTCCCTCTTGCCCTTGGCCTGTGCTGGTGCTGCTGACCTGCTGAATCTTCGCCATATTATCAAGTCACTCGGCAGCCTCCTAACAGCATCCACTCTCTCCCTAAAAATAGGGACCCTCTGTCAGGCACAGCGGCTCTCAGTCCTCAGCTACTCCTCCCACATCTCAGTGGGAATGGAAATTGTCTTGCTTCTCTTCTGCATGCGCTGGAGCTGAGGGGCTCTTGTGGGGGTGCGGGCTAATTGGCTCTGTGAGTCTTCTCCAGCTAGTCAGACTGCTGCACAATTTTATAAAACCTTCTTGTTTATCCGAAGACAGTAGCAACTCGTTCTCTATCCAGGAAGAAGCCTGGGGAAAACTCTTTTCAGATTTCAGATGTTCTATTTAGCTGAGAATGGGAAGCTTAGTCATCAGCAAGTTAATCTTCCACCTTGTAGGTAAAAGTAATAACACGAGCAATTTGTAAATTCATCTGGTGTGCATTCAGCATGCAGCAATGCTTTTCAATGCCTTTAAATACCTTCCTATCCATGCAGGCCTACAAGTGTACATAGAATTCTGTTTTATTATAGTAAAGCATGCCTTTTTATATCTTCAACAGAACAGCATGCCGTACACGGCAGTGTATCATGTACCAGACCACACAGCATTTAGTATGAAGTTATGATCATGTTCCTACCCAAAGCCAGCCCTCGTGGAGGGGCGAGGGGAAGAGCTCCAGGCGTCCTGGAAAAGCTTAGCAATTTAGTTTATGAAAACAATGAAGGAAAGAATGAAGAAAATATTTAAGAGTCCTTGCAGATCTCCATAGCCAAGGTCTCCCACTGAATTGGGCCTCCAGGGACTCACCAGCTTTGAGACTATCCCTCAGGAATAAACTCACAGTCGGGGAAAGCTGCCCCGAGACACAGCGGCAGTTCTGGTCACCAGCACTGAGCTCACCACATAAATCATTTCCTCCTTCCTCTCTCTCCCTGTCTGCATCTGCCACTGCTCGTTCCTTCTTAGCAGTATAAGGAACAGTGAAGAACACAGCTTCCAGAGACATCTTTGATTCAGATGCCCCAGCTCAGCCACTTATTAGCCATGAGATCTTGGTCATGCACTTAGCCTTTCTTTGTCTTAGTTTCCTCATCCTATCTAATAAGGAGGGAATATGCTAATTGACTGCCACACCTTCAAAGATGGCAGCGCCCACAGCCACAAGGTGGCGGCACCCAGTCCCCTCAGCCCCACTGGGGCGACAGGCATGCCCTGCCTCCGGACACCCCCAGTCCCCTCAGCCCCTCAGCCGCCCAGGGCCACCCAAGGCTCAGGTAACCAGGGCCAGCCGAGGCTCGGGTAACCAGGGCCAGCAGAGGCTTGCGCTGCCGACAGTGGCAGCAGCAGAGGTGTGATGGGGCATCGCCTTCCCCTGATCGCCGGGTTGCTTCCCGCCCCTGAGGGCTCCTGGACTATGAGAGGGGGCAGGCCTGGCTGAGGGATCCCCCTTCCAGTGCATGAATTTTCATGCATTGGGCCTCTAGTCTATAAATAAAATGAGTTTGCTATTAATAGGATCTATCTCCCTGGGTTGGTATAGGGCAGTGGTCGGCAAACTGCGACTCAGCAAACCACGGCTCGCGAGCCACATGCGGCTCTTTGGCCCCTTGAGTGTGGCTCTTCCACAAAATACC
>NW_005370887.1:62740-63159 GCF_000412655.1 Myotis brandtii | reverse complement strand
TTAAATCTTTAGAATGCTGGAACACAACAATTGTTAGTTATTATTTTTTCACTAGAGGCCCGGTGCACAAAATTCGTGCACGGGTAGGGTCCCTAGGCCTGGCCGGAGATCAGCGCCAATCTGTGGGGTGACCAGCGGGGTGGTCAAGGGGCCCCGCTGGCACCTGATTTGGCTGGCCTGGGGCCTGCAGACTGGGGGAAGCTCCTGAATTGAGCATCTGCCCCATGGTGGTCAGTGCGAATCATAGCAACTGGTTGTTCCACTGGTCATTCCACTGTTCGGTCAATTTGCATATTAGGCTTTTATTATATAGGACTAGAGGCCCGGTGCACAAAAATTTGTGCACTCGGGGGGGAGAGGGGGTCCCTCAGCCCGGCCTGTGCCCTCTCGCAGTCTGGGACCCCTCGGGAGATAATGAC
>NW_005370887.1:51174-62270 GCF_000412655.1 Myotis brandtii | reverse complement strand
CCATACCCATACTTAATTTCTTCTTTTACCCTCACTTCCTATATCTAAAATCAAAACTAGATATACTAGAAACATTCAGTCCATGTCATACGAGCCAAAGTATCTTATGCAATGGATGATGTCAATGGGACAGGTACTTTGCAGTTCCTACCTTTTGTTAAAAGATTGCTCAAGCGTTTGTGTCTAGTTAGTAACAAAGATTAGTTTGTAACAGTTACCTAGTCTGTAATCAGTGCTGCATAAAGCACAACCCCAAAACTCAGTGGCTGAAAATAGCAAGCGTTTGTTGCTCATACAACTGGTGGCGGGCACAGGTCCGAGGCTTAGGCGCATGATTCTTCTGGCCTCCAAGGCCCCTCTCCTTTGGAAGGGAGGAGACTGACTGTTGGTGAGGTCTCATGTTCTCTGGGAGCTGTGCTCCCCAGGTCTGTGCTGCCTGTCTCTCACATCCTTCCAGCAGACTGGCCGGGCATGCTCTCTGACACAGAGCAGATGTGAAGGAGCCCGTTCCTCGTGCTGGAAGCAGACTGTGAAAGAAGCACTCACGTGTCCTGAAGCTGAGGCTCAGAGGCTTCTGCCACATGGTCCTGGCCAAAGCAAGTCACCAGCACAGTTCCTGCTCAAGAGGTGGAGAGCCAGACTCTGTCTCTTCATGGGAGGAATGAGGGAGGACAGCCGTTTTGCATTCCACTCCACCATCGTGCCACTTCCTCCTCCCCTTCCTTCTTTTTTCACTTAAAATTTTTTTGTCACAAATTTAAATTAGAGCAACCATGTGATTATAAATGGAGTAAGTTTTATGTAATTCATCAATTACCCTTTGGGCACATAGACCATATTTCTATAAATGAGACCACTGTGCCTATAGCAGGAAAAGTCATTTTTCTTCATAAGGGTGGTTTGTTTGGGGGGAGTTTTTTGGATTTTGTTTGTTTGTGTGTTGGGTTTATTTTTATTGTTGACATTGTTACAGATGTGCCCCGTTTTCCTCCCTCTTTACCCCCTCCACTGACCTCCAAGTAATTTAACTTAATTTCTTGTTGTATTTCTCAAACTGAGAAACTTTTTTATGTGTGCTATATATCACACACACACACAAAGAGCATATAATATGAACCAGAAGGCTGAAAAGTGTCCACAGCTATTTTTGAAAATGCATTGCATTCTTAATTATATTATCATTTACACTTAGCATCTAGATATGGCCAGGAATGAGGGAATTTGATTTGGGGAAATTGAACTATGATGTGCTGCCACCTTGTGTACTATGCCTATAAGCACCATTATTTTTCATTAGCATCTCTGGAATACTAATCAGAAAAAAATCCTGTAATGAAGGGAGACATTTTGTCCTTGCAGAAGGCAGGGTTTCTTAATCCTTTTGGTGCCCATGGGACTCTTTGGCAACCTATGGACTTCTTTTCATAATAATGGTTTTTTAATGCATAAAATAAAATACTAAGTCTAGAAAGGAAACTACACTGAAATACAATTATCAAAATACCATTTAAAATGACAAATGTGTAATAGACTAATATATGTTTCCTAATTAACACATTAACAAAATCTATTGGAAAGTCTGATAATTACTATGATCTTAAATTAGTAAATAGTAGAAAGATATTTTGAGATATTGGCAACACTACTAATTTGATATGAAAATGTGTGTCACAGGCTAATGCCATTGTGTTTTATAGCCTTAATTTAAAAAAATTCTAGAAATTAGTAGAAATAATATATGTTTCCTAATTAACACATTAACAAAATCTATTGGAAAGTCTGATAATTACTATGATCTTAAATTAGTAAATAGTAGAAAGATATTTTGAGATATTGGCAACACTACTAATTTGATATGAAAATGTGTGTCACAGGCTAATGCCATTGTGTTTTATAGCCTTAATTAAAGAAAATTCTAGAAATTAGTAGAAAAAGTTGTTATTTCTTTCTTCAGTTTATGGAGCACTGATTTCTACCATGGGCCGCGGGGTAAACAAAGGCTATAAATTAATCATTTCTGTCCCCTAATGTAGTTTACATTTTGATCACTAAACAAGAAAATATTAGACATAAAAATTTCAAAAATATACCTTATAGAACCTACAAATACATGAAAATATTCACTGAATAAGGTATTTTTAAGAACAAAACACTAGTTTTTCTCTCACAAGTACTGCTTTTCTACATCATGCTGTAATGAACATTTATCTGATATAAGATATTTCTAATATTTTTGTAATCATGTATTACCAAGGATAGGCCTACAAAATACATGTGTAGTTTTATTTTATTTCTAAAGGAACCAACGAGATAACCTGGCTTCTAGTCCAGGATTTGTTTTTGCATCGATTCAGTGACCTTGTACATTTCTCTTCTCCACCTCCCTCTCTCTGTCTCTTCCTTCTTTCCTCTCTTTCTTTCTTTCCTTTGCTCTTTCTTCCTTCCTCTTTCTTCCCTCTCTCCCTTTCTTCTTCTCCTTCTTCTTCACTCTCTCTCCCTTCCTTCCTTTATTTTATTCTTCCTTCAGCAAACATTTACTAAGAGATGAGTATGTGCTAATAACTGTGCTGAGTAGTGTGGGTAGTGATCTGAGGGACCTCTTAGTCAATCATAATAAAGCATGACCTGGAGAAAGATTTACCCTGAACCTAAAAAATCTTAAGCTTCTGTGTACTTTGTTTTCATGGTCCCAAGGGGACTTACCAACGGTTTCACATGTTTAAATGGTTTTGTAAAATTTACAAACTGAGAAAATTACACCACAATCAGTTAAGACCACTGTCTCTTTCAATTCCTGCTTCCCCTCATGTTCATCATTTTCAGGGTGCTTAGGCATGTTGAGATCCTGCCAAGCAGAAGATGAATAAGGAATACCTTAGTTTGGGTCTCATGAGATCTATTTATGTGCATATTTATTTCCATGCCTGGAGGAATTTATCAACCTTGTGGGTACACATCAATACATATTTAAGAATTTTATTTCGTCATTTTTAAATATGTTTTTAAATTAATTTTTGTTTGTTTTGTTTGTTTGTTTATTTAGAGAGAGGGGAAGGGAGAGGGATAGAAAGATGGAAGCATCGATGAGAGAGAAACATCGATCAGCTGCTTCCTGCATGCCTCTTACTGGGGATTGAGCCTGAAACCCAGGCATGTGCCCTGACTGGGAATCGAACCCAGAACCTCTTGGTTTGACACTCAACCACTGAGCCACACTAGCTGGGCTATTTAATCATTTTTTGTCTTGCATATTTATTAAGAAATCCACATCTGATCTGTGATTTTAACTTCCAAGAAGGTAGTAGCCAAGTCTATCTGACTGTGAAAATTCATTACATAGGCCTTTCCTCACCCAGATAAAATTCTGTGAAGTGATCCTTGTATGGTTTTGCCCACTTGGGGCACCAGACTCTTATCTAGACTGGTCAGAATCCACTCCATTGAAGTATCTCTTTATATAAATACCTAACACTGTCTTTGGTTGTTTTAACACACGGCTATATGAAGTGAACAAAATGTGTTGCATATGACAGAAACACCATTCTGCAATGAGACTGTTTTGGCGTTGCCATGTGTCCCTTGGCTAGGCTGACCTCCATTTCTAAGAACTCTCTGTCCTGTATGTTCCTGGTTAGGGTGAGCCCCCCAGAGAGATTCTCATGTGAGATTTAAGAGTCGAGATTCAAAAGCAGCCATTCCATCGCTCACACATATTGTCATTCATTACTTTCTCTCCTCATTGGTGAGAAGCAGCAGCCAAAACTGCCCCTGCTTTACCTTCTGTAGGACCCTCCTTCAGCTCCTCCAAATCCTGGGATTTCAGTGTGTTTGGCTCCATGCTAAAGGGTCCCAGAGATGGAAGCATCGATGAGAGAGAAACATCGATCAGCTGCTTCCTGCATGCCTCTTACTGGGGATTGAGCCTGAAACCCAGGCATGTGCCCTGACTGGGAATCGAACCCAGAACCTCTTGGTTTGACACTCAACCACTGAGCCACACTAGCTGGGCTATTTAATCATTTTTTGTCTTGCATATTTATTAAGAAATCCACATCTGATCTGTGATTTTAACTTCCAAGAAGGTAGTAGCCAAGTCTATCTGACTGTGAAAATTCATTACATAGGCCTTTCCTCACCCAGATAAAATTCTGTGAAGTGATCCTTGTATGGTTTTGCCCACTTGGGGCACCAGACTCTTATCTAGACTGGTCAGAATCCACTCCATTGAAGTATCTCTTTATATAAATACCTAACACTGTCTTTGGTTGTTTTAACACACGGCTATATGAAGTGAACAAAATGTGTTGCATATGACAGAAACACCATTCTGCAATGAGACTGTTTTGGCGTTGCCATGTGTCCCTTGGCTAGGCTGACCTCCATTTCTAAGAACTCTCTGTCCTGTATGTTCCTGGTTAGGGTGAGCCCCCCAGAGAGATTCTCATGTGAGATTTAAGAGTCGAGATTCAAAAGCAGCCATTCCATCGCTCACACATATTGTCATTCATTACTTTCTCTCCTCATTGGTGAGAAGCAGCAGCCAAACCTGCCCCTGCTTTACCTTCTGCAGGACCCTCCTTCAGCTCCTCCAAATCCTGGGATTGCTAGTGTGTTTGGCTCCATGCTAAAGGGCCCCAACTTCTGCAAGACACCCATACCCTCAAGGTCAGAGACAGACCTGCCATGGGTTTCAGTCTGTTTGCGGGCTCCTGCTCATGCTTACGGTTCCATCTGTCTTCTCTTCCCTCCTACCCTGTGGACTTAAAAATATTTTTTTTACTTTATTGATTTGAGAGAGAGAGAGAGAGAGAGAGAGAGAGAGGAAGACAGTTCTAGAAAACCATCAACTTGTTTCACTTATTTATGCATTCATTGGTTTATTCTTATATGTACCCTGACCAGAGCTCGAACACACAACCATGGGGTATCAGCATGATGCTCTATCTAATTGAGCTACATGGCCAGGGATACCCTGTGGACTTTAAACTCTAGTATCAAACAGGAGGATGACAGCTTTACAGAGACTGTTTTCCAGCTCCCACAAATGCATCAAGTCAAATTCCTGTAGCAAATCTCTGGTTGTTATAGATGCATACCCTCATGGATTTGCTTCTCTAATTGAATGCTAATGAGCTTATACATATTTATATACAACTAGAGGAAGTGAACAAAATGTGTTGCATATGACAGAAACACCATTCTGCAATGAGACTGTTTTGGCGTTGCCATGTGTCCCTTGGCTAGGCTGACCTCCATTTCTAAGAACTCTCTGTCCTGTATGTTCCTGGTTAGGGTGAGCCCCCCAGAGAGATTCTCATGTGAGATTTAAGAGTCGAGATTCAAAAGCAGCCATTCCATCGCTCACACATATTGTCATTCATTACTTTCTCTCCTCATTGGTGAGAAGCAGCAGCCAAAACTGCCCCTGCTTTACCTTCTGTAGGACCCTCCTTCAGCTCCTCCAAATCCTGGGATTTCAGTGTGTTTGGCTCCATGCTAAAGGGTCCCAGCTTCTGCAAGACACCCATACCCTCAAGGTCAGAGACAGACCTGCCATGGGTTTCAGTCTGTTTGCGGGCTCCTGCTCATGCTTACGGTTCCATCTGTCTTCTCTTCCCTGTGGACTTAAAAATATTTTTTTTATTTTATTGATTTGAGAGAGAGAGAGAGAGACAGTTCTAGAAAACCATCAACTTGTTTCACTTATTTATGCATTCATTGGTTTCTTCTTATATGTACCCTGACCAGAGCTCGAACTCACAACCTTGGGGTATCAGCATGATGCTCTATCCAATTGAGCTACATGGCCAGGGGTACCCTGTGGACTTTAAACTCTAGTATCAAACAGGAGGATGATAGCTTTACAGAGACTATTTTCCATCTCCCAAAAATGCATCAAGTCAAATTCCTGTAGCAAATCTCTGATTGTTATAGATGCATACCCTCATGGATTTGCTTCTCTAATTGAATCCTAATGAGCTTATATGGATTTATATACAATAGACTACAATGTCTCTATAATTAATTTCCAATCTTTCTCACTTGAGGAAGGAATGATTGTGCTTAACCAGTATAGTTCAAGGACAGTCTCTGTTTGGATCCGGTCTGCACCCCCAGCCCCAGTCCAGGACTCCATGTACCCTGTCGCTCCTGTCCCATAACATCTACGCTGGAAGGTCTTCAGAGACAGAAGCCCTCAGTGTCCTCCGCTTGAGCCCTCCATTCTCTATTCTCCTAGTTCTGCATGCTCTTGGGCATTCAGCATCTTCCTCAAGCTGTGGTATCAGGAGGCTCATTTAAAAACCTTACAGAGTCACACCGAGGGTGAAGGCGCCCACCTGCAGCTCTGAGACATTCTCCATGTTACACCATCAATCACGGTCTGGCAGCAGAAGCTCCGGAGTGCTCATGCTCCTCGCTGTTTCATCACTTCATGCTTATTATCCTGTGGGTTATAGCAGCTGCCATTGTTAGTCCAGTATTTCCCCCAAAATATACACTAGGCCAAGTTATACCCATAAAATACGGTATATATCTCTAGAATAGTATTAAGTAGACATATATTTCCAAGGCATGCTGTACAATGTTAGTGGGGTGTACTGATCCAGGGTCAGTTCCAAACTTACTTATTCAGATATCAACAAAGACAGAGCCTTTTATTTCCTATTTCCATTGCATGTCCCTAAAAAATAGCTTTGTTAACATAATAGCTCAACTATCATCTCCTATTGAAATCTTTCTCAATTCCTCCAGAGCTAATGTCTTCTTTGGTTAGTACATAATCTATAATAATAAAAGCATAACATGCTAATTAGACCAGACAGCCAAACGACCTTCTGGACGGCATTCCGGATGTCCTTCTGGATGAAGCCGCGGTGGCGGAGGCTGAGACAGAGGCAGTTAGGGGCAATCAGGCAGGCAGGTGAGTGGTTAGGGGCAATCAGGCAGGCAAGCAGACAGGTGAGCAGTTAGGAGCCAGGGATCAGGCCTAAACCAGCAGCTGGACATCTCCCAAGGGATCCTGGATTGTGAGAGGGTGCAGGCCAGGCTGAGGGCCCCTCCCACCCCCCTCCCCATGCACAAATTTCATGCACCGGGCCCCTAGTATCATTATAACAAAACCATAGTGTATGGTGATTGGATGTTTGTCCAACCCATCCACATGACTATCATCACCTCAAGGTCAAAAAATCATACTTTATTCATCTTTACCTAACTGATGTCTAGCATAGTGATGAGTTTCAGTAAACATTTGTTGAATGAATTTTTAAGTTATTTTTGTCTTCTCTAAATGTGCCATGCTTGGGAAAAATAACTCATAGTTACATTTATATGTTATCAAATATCTGGATGGATATTGAAATCTATCCAACAATTGAAATGTTTACTGCCATTTCTGACCCTCTGGATCAGTGCTGTCAGAATTCCTTGCAATGGTGGTTATTATGAACTTGAAATGTGGTCAGCACAGCTCTGGATGTTGACAAATATGTAAACATTCCACAGAGGTAACCTGTATTATGACTGTGACTCTTTTAAAAATGCCACATGCCCTAGCCCAGTGGTCGGCAAACTGCAGCTTGGCAAACCACGGCTCGTGAGCCACATGCGGCTCTTTGGCCCCTTGAGTGTGGCTCTTCCACAAAATACCAACTTCTGCGCATGGGCCACGAAGTTTCAATCGCACTGTACGTGTGCGCCCGCACAAGGTATCTTGTGGAAGAGCCACACTCAAGGGACCAAAGAGCCGCATGTGGCTCGAGAGCTGCGGTTTGCCAACCACAGCCCTAGCCAGTTTGCTTAGTAGTTAGAGCATCAGCCCTCTGACTGAAGGATCTCAGGTTCGATTCCAGTCAAGGGCACATACCTCAGTTGCAGGCTAGATCCCCATCCTGGTCAAGGCACATGTGGGAGGCAATCAATCGATGTGTCTCTCTCACATCAATGTTTCTCTCTCATTGTCTCTCCATCTCCTTCCTCCCTCCCTTCCACTCTCTCTAAAAATCAATCGAAAAAATATTCTTGAGTGAGGATTAGCAAAACAAAAAATGCTACAGACAAAGCTTTATCAGTTCCTGCTCTCTGAAAGTCAGCTTTTTGAACCTGAACTGACTAAAGACATAGAGGAAAAATACATTAAGAACAGATATTGATAAGATCATCTTT
Organism: Myotis brandtii; assembly: GCF_000412655.1. Classification (NCBI taxonomy): domain Eukaryota; kingdom Metazoa; phylum Chordata; class Mammalia; order Chiroptera; family Vespertilionidae; genus Myotis; species Myotis brandtii. The sequence continues at coordinate 54,104 of NW_005370887.1, read as the reverse complement.
TCTCAAAAAAAAAAGAAGAAGAAGGCCTTAAAATTCAGTAGCATCATTGCTCTTTGGCTGTTTTTAATAACCTTTACAATGTTCTATTTACTTATATTATGTTCTGTTCTATTTTAAAACATTTTCCAAAAAAAATCCTATCAAGGATCTAATAAAATGGGGTAAAAGATAAGGGTATTAGACCAATGTCACCTATATCACAAGTTCATAGGAGTTTTTCAAGGAAGTTCATGACTATGAGTGGGCAGATATTTTATGCAGTACGATGTATCTTTATTATAAAATGAACATGCTATTGTTGATAAATAATCTTCATTTTAACCTCTCCTTAGAAAAAGTTTTCCTGAGAGCCATTCTGTTAAAATAGCTAGGCACAGTTTAGAAAACACATTTATACGCAACTATTAGATACAAAGTCAATGCCTGTTTTGTTTTTTAGGCTGTGGGGGAGGGGCATTTTTGTTCTTTTCCACCAAAAGAGAAAACAAATCTCTATGGAAATAATTAGTTTATTCAGGATGCTTGATGTCTTTTAAGGGTTTAATACTTGCAAAGAAAAAAACCGCAAAAAACATTTAACTGTGGAAAGGAGATTTCACCTGGTAAAGTTTATAAGAGGAGGACTGGAAAGTTGATGCTATAACTGCAGTTTTATCATATTTTATGTTATTGAGGAATCCAGAAGACAATTGGCAAGTTTAGGTTTTTTAAAGAGTTTAAATTTAAAGATGCTAATTTTAACTTCAAAAGAATTAGCTAGCCAACTAGCCTCACAGTGACTAAATTTTAAAATTCACATTTACAGAGCATTTCCTTGATTATTTAACTGTAGACTTTTTGAGTAAATTGAGATCCATTTTTCAAAGGCATAAAGCAATACCACAAATGTGAAGACAAATTAAGATTCAAGGGAAGTGGAGGGTAAAAAATATAGAAAACGGAATTTGTTCTCTACTTGAGAGTCATGATTTGGACCTATATACTACATTTGCTAGAAGTAGCTTAATGCATCTGTTTATACAGACCTGGGTTTTGTTTTGTTTTTTTAATATATTTTTATTGATTTCAGAGAGAGGAAGGGAGAGGGAGAGAGAGATAGAAACATCAATGATGAGAGAGGATCATTGATTGGCTGCCTCCTGCACACTCCCTACTGGGGATTGAGCCCACAACCCTGGGCCTGTGCCCTTGACCAGAATCAAACCTGAGACCCTTTGGTCAGCAGGATGATGCTCTACCCACTGAGCCAAACCAGCTAGGGCCAAACCTGGGTTTGAACCTTGGTCCAGCACTTACTAGTTAGTATTCATGGACAGATTCTGTGCTTTAATTTATCTATCAGTAAAATGTAATCATCATGACTTTTTATATAGAACATTACAAACTCAATAAATATTAACCTCAATTATACTAATATTCGGGTCTCACTCTTCTAGTTTATTTCCTAAAATGTAAATCTTGATATATGTGATCTTCAATAATATCTTTTCTTGTTTTGCACATATAAGCTATAGCAAGATAAATCAGGACAGTTGCAAGCCTGCAGAAAGGGCAATTTTAAGAAATTGCTATTATGAGTCAAACTAAAATTTTACTCATTGCCATAGAAGTGTCTAAGGACATATGCAAAAATAATTAGGAACAGTAAATTTAACAATAATAGCAAAAGTAACCATTTACTAGTGGAGCACAATAACAATTATTAATATCATATTATAACTTGAAGCTGCTAGTGAAATTCTCATTCAAAATTTGAAGTTGTTTTTTTTGTTGTTGTTTGTTTGTCTTTAATTACAAATAACAGGGAGAGGAGAAGAGGGAATCTGTATTCTACTCCAAAATTCTTGTAGAAAATGAATCACAGGACGGAGAATCGGTAGTGACAGCTGGAAAAAAGAAAAGCAAGCAGACCAAATCTCTAGGGCCTGCAGGATGAAGGGAACATATGAAAAGCTGACCCCAGATAAAGAGGATGACCCAAGTGCTTAATCAGCAGGAGGGCCCATATGTTACCTGCCAGGGAGGTAGAAAGATGCCCAGTCAGGAACCCTAACAATCCTAGGATTAGACAATAAATGGAAATGCCCATTGGAGTTAGACAAATCTAAGTCTAAGTCTTGGCCCTCCTATCTGCTAGCAATTCAACATTAGGCAAGTTTATAAACTCTCTAAACTTCATTTTCATTACTGCAAAATGAAGATAATAATTGTAGTTTCTTACAGTTTTTCTTTTTGCATTAAGGACAACATCTGTAAAGTGCTTAGCACAATTTCTGGCAGAAAGTAAATCATCTATAATAATAAAAGGGTAATATTTTAATTATACTGAATGTCATTCCAGACATCCTTCCAGACAAAGCCTGGGGCTGGAATGAAGCCCGGGTCCCGGGTGCCTGCCAGTGGCCGGAGAAGGGAAGCCCAGGTCCTGGGTGCTGGAGGGAAGCCAGTGTCAGCAGCCGGGGGAAGGAAGACCTACTCTTGCATGAATTTTCATGCATCGGGCCTCTAGTCCTATCTAATAATAGACAAACATGGTAATTGACCATACCTTCACTACACCTCCCATTGGCTAATCAGCACAATATGCAAATTAACCGCCAACAAAGATGGCAGCTAATTTACATATCCCGGCTGGGAGCGAAGACTAAAGACAACGTGGAAGCAAAGCGCTACAGAAGGGAGCAAAGTAGAGGTGGCGGAGACAGGAACAAAGCCAAGGCTGCGGAGGCGGGAGGGGAGATGCAGCTGGAGCAGCTGGGAGCAGGAGAAAAAAACCCAGCCGTAGCAGCTGAGAGCGGGATGGCAAACCCAGCCGCAGCGCCTGGGAGCGGGAGGGCAAACCCAGCGGGTTTCGCTCCCTTCTCTGTGCTCCAGCTGCTGCAGGAAGCCCTATTCTTGCAGAAATCTTCCTGCAACGGGCCTCTAGTATA
>NW_005370887.1:12547-51138 GCF_000412655.1 Myotis brandtii | reverse complement strand
GCTATGATGCACATTGACCACCAGGGGGCAGACGCTCAACGCAGGAGCTGCCCCCTAGTGGTCAGTGCGCTCCCACAGGGGGAGCGCCGCTCAGCCAGAAGTCAGGCTCATGGCTGGCCAGCACAGCAGCGGTGGCAGGAGCCTCTCCTGCCTCCTCTGCAAGCGGGCCATAAGGAGCAAGGGGTCCCGGACTGCAAGAGCCCCAGACTGGAGGGATCGGGCCTAAGCTGACAGACGGACATCCCCTGAGGAGTCCTGAACTGTGAGAGGGCACAGACCGGGCTGAGATAAACCCTCCCCCCAATGCATGGATCTTGTGCACTGGGCCTCTAGTTTGATAATATTTATTTGAAGAGCCATCTCTACTTACTGTAGATCAATAGATATTAATTAAACTATTAATTACCAGGAAGAATTTGCAAGCTAATAACTCTGGACAAAGTCATTTATTAAAGAAGTTATGCCTTGCCCTAGCCGGTTTGGCTCGGTGGATAGAGCATCAGCCTGCGGACTGAAGGGTCCCAGGTTCGATTCCGGTCAAGGGCATGTACCTTGGTTGCGGGCACATCCCCAGTGGGGGGTGTGCAGGAGGCAGCTGATCGATGTTTCTCTCTCATCGATGTTTCTAACTCTCTATCTCTCTCCCTTCCTCTCTGTAAAAAATCAATAAAATATATATATTTTTTTTTTTAAAAAGAAGTTATGCCTTTTCTTTTTTTAAAAATCTTGGTAGTTTTTCTTAGACTCTCCTTTATTTTGGTTTGTTGATCTTTCTCATGACCTCCTCACCCCGAACTTCCAAAGTCAGCTATGGGAGGAAATGAGGTCGTACTAAAAATGTCTGTGTGCCTCTGAAACGCAGGGCCAGTCTCCACTTGATGTCTCATTTAAAAATATCCCATCTGCCTTAGCCACCCTAGTGAAGGCTTCTCCTTGGAAAACAGTATAGGCTTCACATGCACTGGGTGCACGATGTTATGCCATAGCAAGAAGGGTAAGTCATATATACAACCACAGTCAAGGTAATTGGAAAATAAGCATCCTTCCCAATGAACAGTTATCACTTACTCTTTAGTGGGCCACTATGCTGCTAGCTATGAAAAGGACATAAAAAAGATCCCGAAAAGCTGATATTTTAAGAGTGAGTTAAATTGTGTTTAAATCCCTGATGATGTGATGTAGAAAGGAAGGCTGTAATAAGTACAACCGTGAGATTGTGCATTGGAAGTCTAAGTCACTTAACCTCTCTCCACCTCTCAGTTTCCTCCTCTAAGAAAATAAAGCAATTGAACGACCTGACCTGTTAATTCCATGCTAAAACCACCACTGTGTGTATCTATGACTGGGGTGGGCACTTATGGAGCTAAAGGCAGCTTAATTTACAGGTGCATTCATCTATCAGAATATAAAAATACATCATTTTAGAAAATAGGAGTGGTGGTTTTAAAAAAAAAGATATTAACAAATGCAGCCCTTGAAAAGTATATTAGTAAGAAGATATAGAATGGGGTGGGGGCGAGAATTAGGCCCAAACACTTTGTTGTAACCTTGGTAAGTCTTCTATCAGCTACTTTTTCACTCACTGACTAAAAATAATTTTATCCATTCATTCACACCTAGAAATTAAGCATTCATTTCTTCAAGTCCACAGTGTATGATCTTCAAAAAAAAAAACAAACAAGGAGGGAGAAATGATTCATCTGTTGCCTCCTCAGTTTTTAGTTTGATGCCAGAAGCAGTAATCAGAAAGTGGATAACTCTATATGATACTGTATGCATTTCCTAAGGCTTCTCTAACAAAGTACCAAAATCTCAGGTGTCTCAAACCAGTGAAAGTTTATTGTCTCACTGTCCTGGAAGCTAAAAGGTGGAAATCAGCTATAAATTTCCAGGGCCAGAATCTTTCCTTACCTCCTCTGGCTTCTCATGTTTCCCAGCTATCCTTGGCACCTCTTGGCTTACAGATGCATCAATCCAGTCAAATGGCCATCTTCACATCTTCTTCCTTCTTGTTTCTGTGCCCCAAATCTCTCCTTTTTATAAGTCATATTGGATCAGGGTCCACCATCATGAACTCATCGTAACCTCATTAAATCCCAGAGACCCTATTTCCAAATAAGGTAGTGCTCTGAGATATGGAGGAGTGGGGGTTAGAAATTTAATGCATCTTTTTGGGGGAACAGAATGCAGCTCATAACAATATATCTCCCCCTGCAAAGTTTTGTCAGGGACCAGGAAGTGAAAGAAATGTTAGACAGGGCTGTCAACACTTACATAAACAACATACAGCTAACCGGAACATCAGGAAATTTAGAAATACTGATTAAGATGGATTTTTGCTCAGCTGGCTGAGTCAGTATCTTGGCAATAAAATGTTGTAGGAATAAATATTCATATTCATAATAGCTTGAATTTTTTTTTAGATTTTACTAGTTTCCAGATACTATCTAAATGTCTGACCTGTATTAATACATGTAATCCCTTCCATAACTCTGCAAAGTAAAAGTTATTATCATCCCCATTTTATAGTTGAGAAAACTGAGGCACAAGGAGATTAAGTAACTTGATCAAAACCATACAACTATTAAGTGACAAGACTAGGGTTTGAACGCAGGGAGTCTGGCTGCAAAAGCTGTGCTGTTTGTTGATCACTATGAATGGTCACTGCATTTACACTTCAATAGTGAAAGAAGGCCTATCGCCATGAAGTGACTGAAAAACAAATAGTCTTGCCGGGCCGGTGAGCTCAATGGTTAGAGTGTCCTTCTGTGCACTGAAGGGTCACAGGTTCAATTATTGATCAAGGGCACATACCCGGGTTGCAGGTTCAGTCCCTGGCTCGGGTCAGGACTTGTGTGGGAGGCAACCAATTGACATGTCTCTCTCATCTCTCTCTCTCTCTCTCTCTCTCTCTCTCTCTCTCTCTCTCTCTCTCCTTCCTCTCTTTCCCTCTTTCTCTCCTTCCTTCCTCCCTCCCTCCTTCCCTTTTTCCCTTCCACTCTCTAAAAATCAATGGAAAAACTATCCTTGGGGGGGGATTAACAACAACAACAAAAAACAAAACAAACAAAAAATAGTCTTTTGTGTATATCAAAGATTAAAAAAATGTGAAATAGGAAAAGTTGAAGGACTGAAAAAAAAGTTGTGTTTTTTTTTAAGGCTAGATTGGTACATTTAGTAATAGATTCCATTCCTTATGGTTCTTTGAGCAAATCTTATTAAGAAAATGTCTGACCAGCTTTTTTATATTAAAGACATTAAAAGATAATTCTTATAAAGGATTTTAAATAGAAATATGGATGTCAAACACCTAAGAAATAGACCATCAAGTTATTGGTATGTTAATATAGGTTATTTGATATCTAATTTTCATAGAATCTCTAACTATAAATATAAACTATATTTTTCAATTAGAAAAAACAACACGTATATGTTATAATGATGAAGAAATGTGTTTCCTAAAAATGCAAAGTGGATTTTGTTTCTACAAGATTTTTATTATCCTAGAGAACGCAGTTCTTTTGGCCAAAATTTTCTATCTAGTACTCTTGTTAAAATAAAATTATTTTTTAAATGGTTATATACTTTTAACATACAAACTTACTGTTTATTGATTTAAATATTCCTTTTAAGTGGTCTTAGAAATGGGTGTATCATTATAGCCTCAATGCTTTAAAAAATGTATCCTATCTTAAAATTACAATTACAACTCTGTTGAGCTTTTAGCTTGTTTAAAATTTTTGATCGGGCCATTATTTTCAAACTGAACAAAAATATGTTAAGTAATAAAAAGCCTTCACGCTGATCATGTTAAAGTCAATTTTTAGCCAGTGTGCTCAAAGGTTGTAACCGCGAATGGAACTGAGAGTCCCCGATGTGCTGAATCGCACGTCTTCTCCTTGTAATCAGCAGTTTATGTCTGGTTCCTGTGTTTTGCACACTGATGCACTGCCAAACTGCTGTGTTGTAATTTAAGACAAACTTGGGTTAAATTTAATTGTACTAATCTTTTGAATTCATTGTTGTTTCTGTGGTAAATGGTATATTACTTTCCACGGTGATACTATTACTGTTAGTTCAGACATGCTTTATAAGCCATTGTAATTCATGTTTAAAAAGTAATGTCCCTCGCTTCTTGGCCTGTTGGCTAAGATCAAGTGTAAAAGGTAATGCCCAGGATGGAGGGCAGTTAAGTTTTGCATTAGGATCCACGCCACAGGCACAGAGAGAAACCTCTCAATGAGCATTGACTTTGAAGGCAGGACATTGTTGGCAGAGATTATTTTTAGAAACTGGAACATGTCAACCTCATGAAGATGGTCATAATATTTTTCTAGCTGAATGCACATAATAATTTTTAGAGAAGCCATATTTTAAACCTACAAGTGCTTTCTGAATTATATTCTACACTGATCATAGCCAAAAGGCCAAGAAGCAATGAATTGTATTTTAAAGGAAACACTTAATATTGTACTCTGCATATTTTTATATCTCATTGTAAGTATTTTATTATTGCATTGCTGACTGTTTTAAACATGTAGATCTGTTAAGAAAGTATTATAAAATGTATTGTAACATGAATACATTTCCAGGTAATTCAGTCAGTGATTTCCTGAGTGAAATAGCTTCATTATTTAATCCCAAACAAATACCATTTTGTTTTATATCAGGAAACAACTTTATATTTCATTAATGTTGAAGGCATGAGGTAATCACATTAAAGGCTTATTATGTAAGCCTTTATGTAGATAAAATATTTTTTTTCGATAAATGATGCCTTTGTTCATAAAAGAGTTTTCTGCCGACTAGAAATAAAAGTCAGCATATATAAATGTGTTTATACGATAGAACATCAGACATCATTTGAGATTTTGAGTCTTTCATTTTTCTCTAGCTGGTAGCAGACGTAGTCTGAAAATATAAACTGAAATAAATCCTAAAGTAATATTGGATCAGAGCGGGTAGCAGGGAGCGGGAATATTTTTTTAAAGTGAGAAATACAATTATGATTATATTACTATCATTGGTAGATTTAGCATTTTTAGATAAGTAGTCTTATAATAGACTAGAGGCCCAGTGCATGAAATTCGTGCACTAGGTGCAGGGGAGGTCCCTCAGCCCAGCCTGCACCCTCTTGCAGTCCGGGAGCATCAGGGGATGTCTGACTGATGGCTTAGGTCTGCTCCCCTGGGGATTGGGCCTAAGCCAGCAGTTGGACATCCTTAGTGCCACAGAGGTAGTGCTGCCACAGAGGCGGGAGAGGTCCCGCCACTGCCTCTGCGCTCGCCAGCTGTGAGCCCGGCTTTTGGCTGAGCGGCCTCCCCCTGTGGGAGCGCACTGACCACCAGGGGGCAGCTCCTGCATTGAGCATCTGGTGATCAGTGAGAGTCATAGTGACCGGTCATTCTGCCGTTTGGTTGATTTGCATATTAGCCTTTTATTATATAGGACTAGAGGCCTGATGCAGGAAATTCATACAAGAGTGGGCCTTCCTTCCCCCAGCTGCCAGCACCAGCTTCCCTCTGGCACCCAGGACCCAGGCTTCCCTCCAGCTGCCAGCAGGCACCCAGGACCCGAGCTACCCTCGTGGCCCTGGCTTTGTCCGGAAGGTTGTCCAGTCTAATTAGCATATTATGCTTTTATTATTATAGATTGCCAGTATACAAAAAGATTTTCATTAGCATGGATAAATCTGTGGCATTATAAAGTTGAAATAAAACTGGGCACTATTGCCTGGCTTTTGTGGCTCAGTGGTTGAGCGTTGACCTATAAACTAGGAGGTCATGGTTCGATACCCTGTCAGAGCACATGTCTGTGTTATGGGCTTGATCCCCAGTTGGGGGCTTGCAGAAGGCGGTCAATAGATGATTCTCTCTCAACATTTATGTTTCTATCCCTCTTTTTTCCTTTCTCTGAAATCAATAAAGACATATTTTTAAAAAAAAAAAACAACAAAAAACTAGGCACTATTTTTAAAAGTTCTAAGAACCATTTCTCTAAGTCTCTGTCAAGTAAACAGCAATATTAGACCAGTGTGATTCTTGAGTCCAGATATTTTTGTGATTAAGTTTATTAGGTGACATTGGTTAATAGGTTTCAGGTGTGGATTTCTATGTTACAAAATCTGTACATTGAACTGTGTGCCCACCACTCAAAGTCAAATCATCTTCCATCACCAAATATTAGGCCAGACATGTTTTGACAAACATTTTTACCTAGATGTCCAGAAAACTTTGTGAGTTGACTGTCATCATAATCATCTATTTTGGATGAGTCAATAGCAAATACAAAATATTCTTTTCAGTTTCTCCCCTTGTGGCCCCTAACATTTTGTCTATTCTAAAAGTTATGAACTTATTTTAGAAGCAATGCAGAGCTATTTAATGGTTGGCCATTGTGATCATATTCTGTTAAGCATTTGAGTTACATAAGCAGTGATCCCCTCCACACCCCTGCCTCAGAGTACAGAGGTGAAAAAAATTACCAAGTCCTGTCCTGCCGCTACAAAACCTGAAAAAGTTATTCAGCCCCTTTAATCCCTAATTTACTCATCAGTAAAATTAGGATAATAACAATGTCTATGTTATTGAATTATTGTAAGGATTAAATGAGGTAAAGAAACTGAATTAATCAAAGCATTATGCAATATATTACCTCATTTTAAGTGTTATTTTTTGAATGATGTGAATCAAAATACCCTGTGTATGTGGAGGCTCGGCAGTAGAGGCACCAACTACTTCAGAAGGGCAGGATCTGAAAATGGGGGACTGGCTGAAAGATTGTATCCAAAATGTTTGGGTGTTGCCCTGCTGGTGTGGCTCAGTGGTTGAGCATAAACCTATGAACCAGGGGGTCAGGGTTCAATTCCCGGTCAGAGCACATGCCCAGGTTGTGGGTTCGATCCCCAGTGGGGGGCGTGCAGGAGGTGGCCAGTCAGTGATTCTCTCTCATCATTGATGTTTCTATCTCTCTCTCCCTCTCCCTTCCTCTCTGAAATTAATAAAAAATATATTAACAAAATGTTTGGGTGGCCAGGGCTCCTCTCCTACCCAGGCAAGGAAGCAGCTACTCCTGGTCCCTCCCACAATCTCCTATCCCTTCTCTCCCCTCTAGCACTCACTCTCTGGAGAAGAGGAATGCAGAAGCTCAGGGTTAAGGGCACCATGGAGAGCTGCTGTGAGATGAGGGACTTCAAGAAGGGGCATTAAATGATAATGTACTTGCTCTCCAACCCAGGCAACAGCATGGTGGTTACCATAGTGGAAGGGGGCTAAGGGGTGGTGAAGAGCAGAGGAAACGAGTATAGGGTGATGGAAGGAGATTTGACTTTGGATGGTGAGCACACAATGCAATATACAGATGATATATCCTAGAATTGAAACCTATATAATTTTATTAACCAACTAGAGGCCTAGTGCATGAATTCGTGCATGGGTGGGGTCCTGCCGGCCCAATCGGGGGGTGGGACCAGACGAGGGGAGAGGCCGCGGGTGGTTGGCTGGCTGGCCCCACCCCCTGGTCAAACTCCCAGTCGAACTCCTGGTCAAGGAGACAAATTGCATATTAGCCTTTTATTATATAGGATGACACCCCAATGTTTTAATAAAAATACATAAATAAATAACAAAAAAAGAAAATGTGCATGCTAAACTGTGGTAGCTTCAGCAACTTGATTTTTTTTCATATTTTCCTGTATTTCTTTGCTAGCAATACAAATTAATTTCCTAAAAAGAACTTGATCTCAATGCAAGATGCAAAATGACTTTATATAATAGCACTGAGATGAAAATCACCTCAACTCATCTTTCCTAGTGATTAGAACTACACTTTATTGAGTGATAATCCTGTGTCAGGCACAGTAGTGAGCACTTTCCATATATTCTTGCATTTAATTCTTCTAAGCAGGTATTATTATTTCTATTTTCATAGATAAGTAAACAGAGGGATAATGTGGCTTGCCAAACTCCATACAGTTAGTCAGTGATCAGGCAGATTTATTCCAATGCAGAATGTTCTTAAATACTATGCTTTGCTCCTTCCTGGTCCTGCTCTTGAGTGCCAGTTATAGCAAGGATTACTTTTCCCCAGGTTTAAAACCCAAATATTCTTTTTTAAATTTTCTAAATCTGTGAGCAGTAGTCCTATATTATCCTATACACAAATGTTGTCTTGATAACTTTGTAAAAAATGATAATCCCTCTAGGATTATAACGTAGCCTTTTAACTCTGCAGGACTGCTAGACTCTACCAGAGATCCCGTGAATCATATAAAGGGGGAGGTAGATGAAAACACACAGGAAATAGCTTTTAGGATGGGCTTCTGAGTTGGCAAGAATTAGACTTAGCTACTTTTAGCTGCAAAGAGGGAGCAGAATATTTCTGTTTCTACACAAAATATAGCACCCAGAGGATCAAGAAATGAAATGAGTTGAGTTGAAGCACTTCAGAAGTAGTCTAGCATACTCATTTGCAATCTTTTTACCCTGGAGGAAGTTTTGAAATAATTTTCAAGTCTCAGGGAACCCCCACATAAATATTCTTACATCTACAAATTAAAAAATGTTAATGTGATTGGCAAACTATAGATATAATAATGCAATGACAGTTGTCAATAATTGTCACAGAAGTAGGAATGATCTTTTTCCATGAATAGTATGAATAACTTGTTTACCTATAAGTAAAAGGCCAAAGTGAGAGGCAACAAGCACTTATTTTAGTAAAAAAAAAGAATAGCTATTCAGGAAGCCCTGACATAGGCAGAAACCCAAATAGTGTCCAAGCAGGAGAAAGGGAAGGGGAACAATGACATCAATAGAAGGAAGGCATTTCTATTGATGCAGATAAGCTAACATAGTGATACTAATTCTAATCAATGTTTTCATTTTTTAGTCTGGTAATCAGCAGTCCTGCAGTCATAATATCTGCTTCCTTGTTCTCCGTGCAAACAGTTCTTTGGGACACAGTGTTGCTTTAGACTCAGTCCAAAGGTTATCTCGCCCTGCTTTAACATTCCAAAGGTTGGAGGCATTAAATGTGCAAGGTGATTTCTCTGGGATGACAGCTCCAACCCCATTTTAAAATATTTCCATTTATTATTATAATTTTTTTAAACAAACTTATTGGCCTAGTCTTTTTGTATGGCTCTCTCTCCCCACAAAAGACACCAACAGTCACTAAGTTGGTAGTGTAGGCAGAGAAAATTTAGCCTTTTAAAATTTGTATTTCCTATTTGATTTTTAAATCATATCTAATGTGTGAGTCCAAGTCCTCCAAGACACCAACACAGGTTTAAACAAGCAAGGATTTTATTACAGAAACACCTTTGAGAGATAATGGGCAAGGAGACTGGGAAGACTGGGACAGCCATCAGACCATGAAGCACAGACGACCCTGTGTCCAGGAGAGAAGAAGGGAAGTCGGGTGGAAGTGGTCTAGATTCCCTTATGTCCAAGGAGAGGTCAGCAAGGCTGTCAGAGAGTCTTTGAACCAAAATTGGCCAACAGAGGGGTTTGCTGACACCCCGGTGTGGGCTTGCCTCAGTATACCTGCTGCACTCAGTCACCAGCGGGGAGCATGTTGTGGGAAGAGTGGCCTTAGTACCAACACGGTGATCAGTTCAGAGCACAGCAGCCGGGCGTTTGCTCAATTAAGTTCCCTGTGGTTGGAGGTCTGCAAGGCACATTCTCATGGCCGCCACATCCAAGACCTAAACGTCCATAATAAATGTCAACTTCACAAGTAGTTAATAATGTAAGCTCTGTGGGTTTTCCCCCTTATTTAAAACTAAAATGACTTCTTATTCCAACTTTCTTGAAAAAAAAAAAAGAAGTTAGGCTTAGCTTACCTTTCTTAAAATCAGTATCTTACTTCCCCTTTCATATATTATAAATATGTAACATATATAATTTCATAAATTATGAATATATGTGGCAAACCTTAAAAATTTCTGTTAAATTTATGTGATTTAATTTTTCTTGAGATAGGCTTTGTTGATTTAATTTAAATAAAATTTCTAAATTGATGTAAAGGCTCACTACATACAGAGGAACAAAGGTATGGATGGCATATTTACAACATGAAAATTATTGACAATGCAATTAGTAAATCTACTAAACCATAAGCAAAAAGAGGATGAATAAAAATATATCTTTAGATTTTAATACAAAGCTTTGAAAAAGTACTTTTTTCCTGAGTAACATGATCAGATAAAAAAAAAAAAAAGAATAGCTATTCAGGAAGCCCTGACACAGGCAGAAACCCAAATAGTGTTCCAAGCAGGAGAAAGGGAAGGGGAACAATGACATCAATAGAAGGAAGGCATTTCTATTGATGCAGATAAGCTAACATAGTGATACTAATTCTAATCAATGTTTTCATTTTTTAGTCTGGTAATCAGCAGTCCTGCAGTCATAATATCTGCTTCCTTGTTCTCCGTGCAAACAGTTCTTTGGGACACAGTGTTGCTTTAGACTCAGTCCAAAGGTTATCTCGCCCTGCTTTAACATTCCAAAGGTTGGAGGCATTAAATGTGCAAGGTGATTTCTCTGGGATGACAGCTCCAACCCCATTTTAAAATATTTCCATTTATTATTATAATTTTTTTAAACAAACTTATTGGCCTAGTCTTTTTGTATGGCTCTCTCTCCCCACAAAAGACACCAACAGTCACTAAGTTGGTAGTGTAGGCAGAGAAAATTTAGCCTTTTAAAATTTGTATTTCCTATTTGATTTTTAAATCATATCTAATGTGTGAGTCCAAGTCCTCCAAGACACCAACACAGGTTTAAACAAGCAAGGATTTTATTACAGAAACACCTTTGAGAGATAATGGGCAAGGAGACTGGGAAGACTGGGAGAGCCATCAGACCATGAAGCACAGACGACCCTGTGTCCAGGAGAGAAGAAGGGAAGTCGGGTGGAAGTGGTCTAGATTCCCTTATGTCCAAGGAGAGGTCAGCAAGGCTGTCAGAGAGTCTTTGAACCAAAATTGGCCAACAGAGGGGTTTGCTGACACCCCGGTGTGGGCTTGCCTCAGTATACCTGCTGCACTCAGTCACCAGCGGGGAGCACGTTGTGGGAAGAGCAGCCTTAGCACCAACACGGTGATCCGTTCAGAGCACACAGCAGCTGGGGTGTTTGCTCAATTAAGTTCCCTGTGGTTGGAGGTCTGCAAGGCACATTCTCATGGCCGCCACATCCAAGACCTAAACGTCCATAATAAATGTCAACTTCACAAGTAGTTAATAATGTAAGCTCTGTGGGTTTTCCCCCTTATTTAAAACTAAAATGACTTCTTATTCCAACTTTCTTGAAAAAAAAAAAAAAAGTTAGGCTTAGCTTACCTTTCTTAAAATCAGTATATTACTTCCCCTTTCATATATTATAAATATGTAACATATATAATTTCATAAATTATGAATATATGTGGCAAACCTTAAAAATTTCTGTTAAATTTATGTGATTTAATTTTTCTTGAGATAGGCTTTGTTGATTTAATTTAAATAAAATTTCTAAATTGATGTAAAGGCTCACTACATACAGAGGAACAAAGGTATGGATGGCATATTTACAACATGAAAATTATTGACAATGCAATTAGTAAATCTACTAAACCATAAGCAAAAAGAGGATGAATAAAAATATATCTTAAGATAGATTTTAATACAAAGCTTTGAAAAAGTACTTTTTTCCTGAGTAACATGATCAGATTCAAATATAGTCCTATAGGCCTAGCAATTATGAAGTTATTATGCATAAATTCTGGCTTTTGCCCAGGTGGCATGGCTCAGTGGTTGAGCAACAACCTATGAACCAGGAGGTCACAGTGTGATTTCTGATCAGGGCACTGATTAGCCAATGGGAAGGGTAGCGGTCGTACGCCAATTACCATGTTTCTCTTTTATTAGTGTAGATAGGCCTAGCAATTATGAAGTTATTATGCATAAATTCTGGCTTTTGCCCAGGTGGCATGGCTCAGTGGTTGAGCAACAACCTATGAACCAGGAGGTCACAGTGTGATTTCTGATCAGGGCACATGCCCAGATTGCAGGCTCTATCCTAAGTGTGGGGCGTGCAGGAGGCAGCCAATCAATGATTCTCTCTCGTCATTGATGCTTCTGCCTCTCTCTCCCTCTCCCTTCCTCTCTGAAGTCAATACAAATATATTTTTTTAAAAAAAAAAAAAAAGGAGGAGGAGAATGACAAGATGTGCCTGGTTTTGATTTGTTTTTTTAAAAAAATGTGGCTTTTAAAATTCTCTTATATACCTACTAGAGGCCTGGTACATGAAAATTCGTGTACTCGGGGGGAGGGGGGCAGTCCCTCAGCCCAGCCTATACCCTCTCACAGCCTGGGACTCCTCAGGGTATGTCCTTCTGCCAGCTTAGGCCCACTCCCCAGGGGATCAGGCCTAAGCTGGCAGTCAGACATCTCTCTGGCAGCCCGGGAGCCCTCAGGGAATGTCCTCCTGCCAGTGTAGGCCCACTCCCCAGAGGATCGGGCCTAAGCCATCAGTCGGACATCCTTAGCGCTGCCAAGAAGGTGGGAGAGGCTGCTATCATGACCACTGTGTTCTCAGCCATCAGCCCGGCTTGTGGCTGAGCAGAGCTCACCGTGTGGGAGCTCTCTCACCACCAGGGAGCAGCTCTTGCGTTAGCGTCTGCCCCTGGTAGTCAGTGTGCAACATAGCGACCGGTCATTCCCGGTCATTCCGCCATTAGGGTCAATTTGCATTTTACCCTTTTATTATATAGGATTTATGTGTACTTTTTTTATTTTTGAAACTAGAAATGAAGAATAAAATAACTTGGTTTTTCACTCGCCACTGGTTTTCCTCCAGCAGCCAATCTCCGTCTGCAATGATGGTGAAGGTGATGGAGTTGCCCAAATCATACATCAACACCAGCATGCTAATTCAGGCCATCGACCGGCCTGTCTGCTTCATAGGGAGGCTGGAAAGGATTCATCTGCTGGAAAAATGTTTATTCTTTCAGATGGAGAATGAAAAAGTGCAACCATTGAGTTGATGGAGCCTTTTGATGAAGAAATCTCTAGAATCGTGGAAGTAGTTGGAAGAATAACAGCTTGTCTTATGTCCAGTTTAAAGAAGATAACCATCCTTTTGATCTTGGACTTTACAATGAAGCTGTGAAAATTATCCATGAGTTCCCTCAGTTTTTTCCTTTTGGGGTTGTGCAATATGATTGATCTTTTCTTTTTCTTTTTAAAATATTTTTATTGATTTCAGAGAGAAAGGGAGAGGGAGAGAGAGATAGAAACATCATGATGAGAGATCATCGATTGGCTGCCCCCTGCATGCCCCCCACTGGGGATTAAGCCCACAACCCCAGCATATGCCCTTGACTGGAATCGAACCTGGGACCGTTCAGTCCACATGCCGATGCTCTATCCACTGAGCCAAACCAGCTAGGGCAATATGATTGATCTTGATTGCAAATAAGCTACATTGAAGACTAGTAAAGGAGGTCCCTGATATTTGAGGGATAGATTCTTCTTATTTTTAATATTTAATTTGTTCTCTTTTTTATTTCAATTACCTAACTTTATGAGATATTCCAGTATGCCATTTTTAATGGAACTGGTATATTGACAGTTCTCTCCTACCTCCTCATAAAGAATCACTTCTCTGGCATATAGTCAGATCAGATGCAAAAACAAAGCAGTTGTCTGACTTTAGTTTTCCGTTTTATTAATAAAAGTTTTTAAAAAAAGAATAAAATAGTTTGAAACTTGAGCTTGTTTTTCTACTGCACAGTTACCCAATTCTGGATCAAGCTTGAGATAAACACAAATGGATTTCATTTTCAACCAAAATGAGATAATTTTCACCCTTTTTCTCATGATGATTGTTAAACAAGTCAAAGCTTGCTCGCATTTGTAGTGAGTGGAAAACTGCAGTGCAATGTTTGCTGCTTTCCTTTAAATGGCAAGATACTCTTCCTTCACAGAAATCCACAACTTGTCTAGGGGCAGGACCCATAAAGCAATCTTAGCTGCCTGATCAGACTGCAACTCACAGAATCCGTTCTCCTCTGTCAGGTTCTCAGGCTCAGAGGAAGATTCAGAGAGAGGGTCTCTCACCCTTGTGTTGAGAGAAAGAGAAATACTATTCTGTTTTGTTCTGTGGATCTTCCAAGTAGTTTCTATAAAGCTGAAGTCTTACAAATATCCTTCTTTGCTCTCAAGCCCAGGCAACAGTGGGAACGTTTCAAGATTTCCTGTTGCAATATATTTTTTTCCAAAGGCTCATATTCTTAGAAATTGAAGAATCTTGTCACTTGAAGTTAAACTACTTTCTCCATTGCCTTGTGGATACTTGTTCAACTGGTTCATCTAATGCAAAAAATGCCTGCTAAGTAGCTAATTACTGCAGCCTTCTTTTTCAAAACACTCCACAAAATCTGACTACTGCTTCTTAAAAATCCTTCTGTAATTCACCTTTTAACTAAAACACACTGTTGCAAACTGTTCCCCTGCTTCCCCATAGATTTCTATATGGAGCAGCAGATTTATGTGATCGTCATCCAAATGATAACACAATTTTAAAACACAATTCTGAAGTGAACTTGTAGTTATTTATAAAGTTAATCATTTTGAAGCATCATTTATTTTAGAACTTTTTTCATTTTATCTATAAGAGTTTTTGACATCAGCACCTCTCTCTGAAGAAAGCAGTATGTTGTAATAACTTTAGATCCAAGGAGCTCAACAAAACCCAAGCACAAGAAGCATGAAGAAAATTATATCAAGGCACATTATAGTCAAACTTCTTCAAACCTGTGGTAAAGAGAGGATCCGACCAACCAGGGGAAAAGGCTCATTACATACAGAGGAACAAATGTATAGATGACATCATATTTTCATCAGAAAAATGCAAGTGAGAAGAGAGTACAGCAAAATCTTAAGGTAGTGAAAGAAAAAAATGTCAACTTAAAATATAGCTCCCAAAATATCTTTCAAAAATGAAGGCAACACAGTTTTCAGACATACAAAAGCCAAATGATTTCATTAGCCACAGGCCCCATATTACAAGTAATGATAAAGGATGTTCTTTCGGCCCGGCCAGTGTGCTCAGTGGTTGAGCATCAAGCCATGCACCAAGAGGTCACAGGTTTGAATCCCAGTCAGGGCACATGCCCAGGTGTGGGCTCAGTCCCCAGTAGGGAGTGTGCAGGAGGCAGCTGATCAATAGTTCTCTCTCATCATTGATGTTTCTATCTCTTTATCCCTCTCCCTTTTTCTCTCTGAAATCAATAAAAAACTACTTTTTTAAAAAAAATATGTACTTTGGTCAGAAAGAAAATGATACCAGATAGAAATATAAATCTATACAAAGAAATAAAGAGTATTAGAAATGGTAAATTCATAGTTAAATATGTAATGTTTTTCTTTTAAATTTTTTACTATAAAATCTGTAATTAAACAAAACTAATCACAATGTAGCATGTGGTTTAGAACATATGCGAAAGTAAAATATGTTACAATAATAAGTGCAAAGGTAGGGAAGAAGAAAATGGAAGTAAACTCTTGAAATGTTCTTATACTATACATGAAGTGATATAATATCATTTGAAGATAGACTGTGGTAAGTTAAAAATATGTATACCATATGAACAACTAAAACTAAAAACCAAAGAACTATAGATAATTAACAACCAATGATATGCAACAGATTCAGAAATTATATAATCTCCAAAAAGTCAGGAAAAGCAAAAAAATAAAAAACAGGAGACAAAAATAGCAAAACTATATATAAAAATTTTTCTTCTCTCAGTTGATGAAAAATAATACTTTAAATGGAAATTATCTAAGTAACCCAATTAAAAGACAGAAATGGTCAGATTGAATTAAAAACAAGATCCAGTTATGATATAAATAAGAAACCCACTTCAAATATAAAGACACAATTAAATAAAAAGTAAAAGTATGGGAAAAGATATCCTATACCAACACTAATCAAAAGAAAGTTGGAGTGAGTATATTAATATCAGAGAAAACAAATTTAAAAGCAGAAAATAATATCAGAGACAAAATGGTCATTTCCTATGGAAAATGGGGTTAATTCATCAAGATCACATAACAATCCTAAATGCTTATGTATCTAATAACGGAATTTCAATACACATGAAGCAAACAGATAGAACTGAAAAGATACACTTAAAAAAACCAGAATTACTGTTGTAGATTTTAGTATGCCTCTCAATTATTGATAGAACAGTAGACAGAAAACCAGTAAACATATAGAAAATATGAACAATACTGTCATACAATTCAGTTAATATTTTTAAAACAAAAATTTTAGCAAATCAAATGCAACAATGTATTAAAAGTATAATACACCAGTGCAGATGCAAGAAAAAAGGGTCCTCGCACTTTCTGTCTGTCTGATTGTGGCAGCCAAGATTGAATGGGGGAGTACAGTGGGGAAAAAAAAGTATAATACATTATGACTAAATGAGGCTTATCTCAGGAAAGTAATGTTTTAATTTTTGAAATCATTCAATATAAATCACCATGTAAAAAACTGGAAAACAAAAACCATACAATAATCTCAATAGATGCAGTAAAACCATTTGACAAAACCAAACATTCATTCCTGATTTTTAAAAAAAATTTTTCATCAACTGAGAGAAGAAAAATTTTTATATATAGTTTTGCTATTTTTGTCTCCTGTTTTTTATTTTTTTGCTTTTCCTGACTTTTTGGAGATTATATAAAGTAAAATATGTTACAACAATAAGTGCAAAGGTAGGGAAGAAGGAAATGGAAGTAAACTCTTGAAATGTTCTTATACTATACATGAAGTGATATAATATCATTTGAAGATAGACTGTGGTAAGTTAAAAATATGTATACCATATGAACAACTAAAACTAAAAACCAAAGAACTATAGATAATTAACAATTAATGATATGCAACAGATTCAGAAATTATATAAATTTCTCAACCTGGTAAAGGACATCTATAATATCTTATAGCTGATATTATACACTAATGGTAAAAAGACAGAATGCTTTCCCTTTAACCTCAGAAATAAGTAAAAAATTTTCACTCTCGCCATTTTTATTTAATGTTATACTGGGGTTTTAGCCAGTTCAACTGGGGGGTTTAGCCAGTGCAATTGGGCAAGGAAGATAAATAAAAGGCATCCAGCTTGAAAAGGAAAAATTAAACTATCTTTATTCACAAATGACATGACTGTATGAAACTTACAAAAAAAAGCTACTAGTAATAACAAATAATTTTAGCAAGGTTGTAGGGTACAAGCTTGATACATAAAAGTCAGTTGCATTTCTATATACTGGTAATGAACAATTGGAAATTGAAATCAATAGCATTAAAAATGTGAAACATTTAAAGATAAATTAATCAAGATCTGAAAGACCTGGACACTAAAAAGTATAAGCACTGCAGAGTGAAATTAAAGAGAACCTAAATTAATGAATCAGAAGACTTAGTGGTGCTCAATTGACCTATAGCTTCAATGAAATCAGCAGGCTTCTTTTTTTTTTTTTAAGAAATTGGCAAACTGATTCTAAAATTCATATAAAAATGCAAAGGACCTACAATAGCTCAATTTTGAAAAACAAAAACACATTTAGGGGACTAGCACTATCTGATTTCAAGATTTGTTATAAAGCTACAATATTGACATCAAGATAGACAACAGATCAATGGAACAAAAGTTCCAAAATCTGTATACTCCTCCAATTGAATATGGGTCGATATCCATCCAGTCCCCCTGAATTTGGGTGGCCAAGTGACCTCTTCAACCTGTGGGGTGAAGAGGAATAACACTGTGTGACTTCTGAAGACTGGCCAGGAAAGAGCAAGAAGCATCCACCTAGTTCTCTTGGGATGTTTGCTCTAGAATCTAGAGGAAGCCAATCACAATGTAAGACGTTTGATGGCCTGACATTGCCATGTTTTAAAGGCCACATGTAGGTGATCCAGTTGACAGTCCATCTGAACACCTAGCCAACAACCAACCTCAACTGCCAGCCAAGCGAGTGAGCTAGTTTAGACTCCAGCCCAGATGAGCCAAGTTATAACTACATCTGACTCCAAATGCATAAGATACTTGAGAACTGCCCAGCTGAACCTATCCTGAATTCCTGACCCATAAACATACTTTATTCAAAATAAAATAATTATTTTAAATCATAGAACTTTATGGTAATTTATTATGAAGCAATAGCAACAGAAACAGGGAGCCTTCAGTGAAAAGTCTTATGTCCCCATCACCATATATAAAGTTTTCCTAGGGATAAATCTGCTCACTTAGTCAATGCTTCCTCGCAGCTTTTTAGGGTTTCACTGAAATATAAATAGCTATCCAAAGATAATAATACAATGGAATAAGGAAAACAAACCAAAAAAGAGGACCCCCAAATATCAGAGGCAACACACAAAATAAGAGGTAACCTAATTTATTTTAAAAAATCATATTCTCATCTGGCCAGAGTGACTCAGTTGGTTGAGCATCGTCCTGTGCACCAAAAACATGTGGGTTTGACTCCCAGTCAGGGCACATACCCAGGTTGCAGGTTCCATCCCTGGTCAGGGCACATACGGGAAGCAACCTTTGGATGTTTCTCTCTCACATAGATGTTTCTCTTTCTCTCTCTCTCCCTCTTTCTCTCCCTGCCCCCTTCCTCTCTCTAGTCATGTCCTCCAGTGAAGATTAAAAAAAAAAAAAATCAGCCCTGGCCAGTTTGCTCAGTGGCTAGAGTGTCAGCCTGCAGACTAAAGGGTCCCAGGTTTGATTCCTGGTCAAGGGCACATACCTCTGTTGCAAGTTCTCAGGCTCCAGTAGGGACCCGGGCAAGAAGCAACCAATCAATGTGTCTCTCTCACATAGATGTTTCTCTCTCTCTTTCCCCCCTCCACTCTCTCTTCCATTCTCCCTAGAAATCAATAGAAAAAATATCCTCAGGGGAGGATTAAAAAAAAAAGATCATATTCTCAGAAAGGTGAGAAAGTACTCTGTACATGAAAAAAAAAAATAAGAACAGGGTTCTATGATAAAATAAAAGTCTGTATTAGTTTCCTATTGCTGCTATAACAAATTATCACAAGCCTAGTGGCTTAAAGCAACACAAACACCATATGGTTCTAGAGGCCAGAAATCCAAAATCAACCTATCTAGGCTAATTCCTCCTGGAAACTCTGGAGGGAGAATTCACTTGCTTGCCTTTTTTACCTTCTAAAGGCCTCCTGCATTCTTTGGCTCATTACCCCTTCCTTACATCACTCCAACCTCTTGCTTCTATCATTACATTTCTTACTACTAACTCTAATCCTCCTGTCTCCCTCTTATAAGGACCCTTGAGATTTGAGATTTCATTATTGAGCCCACCCAGACAACCCAGGACAATGTCCCCACCTTAAGAGCCTTAACTTCATCACATCTACAAAGTCCCTTTTATCATGTAAGGTAACATACTCATAGGTTCTGGGGATTAGGATGCAGATATCTTTGTATATGGAGACAATATTGGAAGCCACCTAAAAAGTGTTGAAAATCATTGTTGAATCGGGAATAGGGACCCAGAGATAGAAAAGGGAAGGGATTGCTGTTATAAATTTTGCAATTAGTCTTTGATTTTTAAAACAAGGCCAGTTTTTTACTTTGCATAAATACATGCTAATTTCATTAATTTGCATTAATAAAAATTTTTTACATTTCATATATATAGTGAAATATATATGAAATTCGTGCAAGAGTAGGCCTTCCTTCCCCCAGCTGCCAGCACCAGCTTCCCTCTGGCACCCTGGACCTGGGCTTCCCTCGCAGCCCCGGCTTCGTCCGGAAGGTCATCCAGAAGGATGTCTAGCCTAATTAGTATATTCCACTTTTATTATTATAGATACCAAAACATTAGCTATGCTTTAAAGAGGCTATAATAGATATTTTTCTTAATTTTTAACCTTCATTATTATCCAAAGTTTTATAATAAACAGAGAATCAGTTTATAATGGAAAAATTAACTGCTTTTTTTTAAACTGTATCTATGTTTTCAAAGTGAATTCAGTTTATAATATAAATGAATAGCCACATGTTCATATCTGTCACATAAAAATACTTTAAAAGCTGAGGTACCAAGATACTACTAAAATATGTTTTTGTTTCCTGAGAGAAAATTTTAAAAATAAAACCATTTCGTTTTTCAAGATAAAGATAACTGATAGTATATTAGCAATAACTATTGCTATGACAGAAACAATTATTTAGAATTTAGAATTTTACAAGATTTATAAAGAAGTGACATTTTATTTCAAATAAAAGTAATTTATTTTCCTATAAGGTGAACCCAACAAATGAAAAGCCCTCCCATGTATCCTTTTATCTCTTATGATAAGTGTATATTTAAAACATAACATGAATAAAAAGAGCCACTGGAGGTTGAAGAAATGACTTTATTTATTTTAATTCATTTGCCACAAAAATTTACATCGTCGTTGTGATCAGGAGCTCAATAATTTAGAGAGAATTTTTTTTTTTTAGAAATCTATTTTAGAACTGAAGTTTGCCAATTTTTATAAGTAATGGCTTGTATGCGATTTATTCCGGGTCACAAAATGAACTGCAAAGCTAGGGCAGAGGACTGAATCTGTCAGAATGGATCGGATGCCTGTGTGCAGAACACGTATAGCACCTCTCCGGACTCAGATGAATAAAACATTTTTGCAAGAAACCTGGTCTCAAAAGCATACATGAACTCCTTTTTCACATAGGGACTTTCATGATATTGACAACAGACTGCTTTTCTTAAGAGAAAAAATATTATGTGGGAAATTGTTCATCATTGAATATGTTATACTGGATTTCTTTCTTATTACTTTAACATCAATATTTAATAAATATTTATATAGAATAAGAGTCTAGTTATACAATAAAATTAGTAGTTTTATAATAAAAAAAGAACTAAGCTTTAGGTTCTCAAAAGGTAAGTGTATAGAATACGCTATACATCAGTTAACCCTTCATGAGAAGTTACACATTTTACATAACAATTCGGGGCAAGTTATAGTTATTAGTATGTTCAGGACACAAATAGTAAAATAGGTCAACTCTAAATATGGTCAATATTTGCTGATAAATTGTTATATAAAAGTGTACTTTCACTTTTTAAAAAATATATTTTTTTATTGATTTCAAAAGGAAGGCAGAGAGAGATAGAAACATCAATGACAGAAAATAATTGATCGGCTGCCTCCTGCACGCTCCACACTGGGATAGAGCCCACAACCTGGGCATGTGTTCTGATTGGGAATCAAACCCCGATTTCCTGATTCATCTGTCGATGCTCAACCACTGAGCCACACCAGACAGACTACTTGCACTTTTTATAAGGAGCTTTCAGTAGCTTGTTTAGCTCAGTGGATAGAGTGTCAGCCCACGGACTGAAGGGTCCTGGGTTCAATTCCAGTCAAGGGCACATATCTCAGTTGTGGGCTTTTACGGGAGGCAACCAACCCACATTGATATTTCTCTCTCTCTCTGACTCTCCCCCTCCCTTCTGCTCTCTCTAAAAATCAATGGAAAAATATCCTCAGGTGAGGATTTAAAAAAAGACACAAAAAACTAAATATTGGAATATTTACAGGACAATATTTGCACAGTTGTGGCTTCAGATGGATTGACTTCATGTCATCCTGTCAACTGGAAATATTATTGCTGAAAAGTTACATTACTGTTCAACAAGAAAGCAAAGTAATTATCTTTAGACTTTTAAGTCAAAGAAATCGTGGTGAAAGGGACTTCTAACATTATATTTATCAGAGAGGAAACTGATATCCAGCGTGGTCCCGGGACTCCCACAAGGGCATGCAGCCAGTGGAGGGTTAAAGCAGGTCCACAACATCCGTCTCCTCTGCCCCAGGCCAGAGTTGTTTGTCTTAGAGAATTCTTTGTGATCATCCATGCAGGAAGGCCAGGTGCTATTTTGAGCGTTTCAATTTTTTTATGCTGCAGGAATCTCCCACTGTTTGCAAGACATTTAGCATTCCTATTCCAAGCCTATTATATGCCAGTAGCACCTGCACATTCTTTTTTCCCCCAGCTCTATTGAAATGTAATTAGCAAATAACACTGTGTAAGTTTAAATTATCTGCACATTCTAAAATGCACTCTAGAAAGACAGCATTGCCCTGGTTGAGTAATGCCACATGCTTCAGAAGTTTGTGTATTCGGACATGAAGAACAAGAGTCCCAGGTGTCTCATGACATTCTTCTGCTTTCATTCGGCAATTCCCTAAGTACGCTGGGACTTCCCTTGGAGCTACGTGGATGCACTTCCTTGTGGTCTTTGTGTTCCCATTGCCAATGTGTGTAAAAAATGAACACTCCTGGGGAGTGGACACCAGAAATAACACCTTTTATTACCCTTTATTTTTATGCTACTTGTGGATTTTTATACTGCTTGTGGATTTGTTGAGGAATGCACATAATTATGACATTATAAAACATCTATTAAATACAAGTACACCGAATGATTCTGACAGGCATCTTACATGGAAAAGTTAGAAAGTTCCCTTGTATGTTAGCTATCCAGTCATATCCTTTAAGTTTTAATAGTCCTCAATGAAAAAGCTAGGTCAAATAATAAAATATTCTTTTATAGTAATATAAAGTTATGTAACCCCAGTTTGACTATATAATGTGAAAAATTACTCTCTGTGTGTGTATTTAACCAAACACATACTATATACTATGACCCAGACTTTGTTCTAAGCACTTTACACATATTTATCCAGTTAACCCTCATACCAATCCTATGAAGTAGGTCATATTTTATCCTCATTTTATAGATGAGGAAACAGACATGGAGAGTACGATCATACAGCTAGCATATGGCAGAGCAGGAATTCAAATCCAGGCAGGCAGAATCTATCATCCATATTCTTCACAACCTCACTGTGCAGCACAAGGATTATGTGAGGCCAGAATATTGTGAAATGTTTAGGATTCTGGCCCATCAGAAGAAAACCCAAAGTGGCCACTTGCCAATCAGATGTATCTTGCTATATCTGAAGCAAAGTCTCCTAGACATCTTTTCATAGGAATCTCATTGAAATCTAGTTTTCTCAGAACCTAATTCTGTAGCCTCAAATATCCAAAGGGGGGGAAAATAAATTAACCAAAAGAACTATATATCTGTCTTCTCATTTGTATTAATATAAGATGGTTTCACATATGTGAATTTTTAACAGTTAAGCTTGAACAATACATAATAGCAGGGTTAGAATTCTCGTTTCCTTAAATTACAAACCTGTTCCACATTTTAGGAAACTGTTTAGATATGCTCCACATCCTCTTTCTACCAACTAGTGGTTTGAGCAATCTCCACTAAGGTAAAGGTTGATGATGAAGAAAACCTTGAGCACAATTCTAGGTCCAAACAGAGAAACTGTCCTTTCAGATTGAGATTTCATGTGTCTAAATAAAATTAGTTCTTTCTCATGGAAGCCTGAATATTATCCTTGCTACACTGGAAATAATTTTATATTCATTTACATACATATGGTTCCTCTTTAATTATAATCCATCAAAACAATATTATTTCTATTGTGGTATACAATTGGATTTCCATTGTGAGTGATATAATAAAGCATTGATCTTATATTTCCATATCCTAAAACAGCGCCTGGAATATAGGAGGTACTCAATAATTGCTGAGTAAATAAGTAACAGGAGAGTAGCAAAGAGAAGGGAGAAATTGGCCATTGTGTCTTGATCAAAATACACAAGTAAAATACGCTTCCATACTTTTATTGTATTTGTCATCTTTTAAACTTGTTTATATAACAATAAAATTCTGGTTGATGACATTAGATTTCAAATATCTATTTCCTATTTTAAAGGACAAGAATGAGCATGAAAAGATCATACAAGTCTGTAATTGATGAGTAATGAAAACTTTTTTGTTCTCTAACACTTTCTATTGAGTAATATTTTACTTCAATTGTTATTACTCTACCTACACCTTTACATTAAAGAAATGCTATTTTCTTCTAAAATTTCAGGGTCAATATAAACTGACATACTGTGAGAACCCAATTCTTAGTGCTTATTGATTTTTCACTGACTGAAAACATTAGCCATTGTAGATGGAAGCCAAATATACATTAGCAATGACCCTGGCTTTATAAACTTTAGGCTATGCATGAGTAAAATATTAACTGAAAATGAGAAGAAAGGGTGTGAAAATGGAGGACCTAAAAATGAAAGAAAATACTAAATTTTACCCTTCAATATTTTTTTCTAGAGACAACTTTGACCAATTCTTGCCTAAACCATTTCTCTTTTGCCAACAAGTAGCCTTCTCCCTCCTAAAATATGAGGGAATGGTAGCTCAGTTTTATTTGAAAACCACCCCTCTCCCATTCTCAGCATGCGGTTTAGAAAGAACAATCCCTGCCTAGGCTTGGGAGCTGTGGGCCCTGACCGAGTTAAGCCAGACAGTGGGATCCTGCCCACTGGCCACAGTTCTGGCCTCGGGACACAAATAAGTTATCAGAACCAATAAGGGATGAGAAGACATTTACTGGGGGTGGATTTGATGGTATGAGCGCATGGGTCTTAGAGCTCCACAATAACTTTCTGTGAAGAGAGGAGCCAACCTGGGGCTAAAGCTGACTACGGGGAATGCTGACTCCAAAGACGGATCCTAAGAACATGGTTAGAGTCTTTAACACAAGCCACACCTAAAGCCAGGCTTCTCTCTACACTCTCGAGTCTAGTACTCAATAAACTACCACACACCTGCTTTTATTTATTTGTTTATTAAAATATGTTTTTATTGATTTTTAGAGAGAGAAAAAGGGAGAGGGGGAGAGAGAAAAAAAATCAATGTGAGAGAAAAACATCTATTAGTTGCCTCCTGCACGTACCCTGACCTGGGATCAAACCCCCAACCTGGGTATGTGCCCTGATTTGGAATAAAACTGGCAACCCTTTGGTCCATGGGATGACACTTAACTAACTGAGCCACACCAGCCAGGGCCACACTCCTTTTAAACCAGTATGGGCTGCAATATAACACCTGCATTATAAAGACTCAATGGATACAACATCCCAAGTCAGGCCAATTTTCAAGCAGAAGCATGATGTACAGATAATGTGATGGTCATTCTCAAGTACTTTATTTAAAAAGATGGGAGAACAATCAGTAGAATTGATTGGAATTAGGCTGTTAATTTTTTATTTGAAAATGCTTTGACTTGCTAGTTTGAAGAGCTAAAATGGACATACCTATCCGATTTGTCTAAAAATTGCACTGTTTTTTTTCAACATTACCTGACTCTGAACTGCTTCAAAGTAGTGGATAGAATAGATGTTTAAATCTTTGCACTACAAACTAAAAAGATGAATTAAGTTTCTATAGATCTATGAACTCCAACAGTGGGCTTCATCCCCTTCCCCTGGCTCTCTGAAAGGCCTACACTATGTGTGTGGTTTTTGTTTTTTTTTAAGGAAAAATAATTCAAGCTGAAAATTGAATGTCCTACTTTACACTTTTTATTTTTAAGAGGAAGTGATGTTTGAAGTTTGCAAAATGAAGCGTGTCACTTTTGGTTTGGTTCAAATCCAGTTCCCCTAGTTGAATATGAAGTTAGGATTGGGTTATTGTTAAAATTTTTGTAAGTAAAATTTATGATTTACAGTAAAAAAAATTATCTTAATATAATGTTACTTTTCAAGGTGATTGGTTAGAATGTGCCTCACATGCTCTCCATTTCTCTTGCACCGTTTTATTTTTCTCCTTTGCCATGACATGCTGCTCAGGGTCAAGGGGATCACTACGTGGAGCCATTTGGGTTTTCCTTCCCACCTTACCCCCTTCAGTTCTGCTTTGTTCTTATTCCTATTCTTTTCCCCTCATCTTCCCACTCTGCCTCCCTTTCTGCCACCTCCCATTTTCCTTTAGTCAAAAAGAAGGAAGTAGAATTGTATCTGGGAATAATGAAATGCACTGATGGGAAAAGGGATTCCCTCTTTTTCCTTATCACCATCACTGTAGTTACCACTGAAAGCTTCCAGAAATAGTCTACTCTTACCATTCTTATTTTTTCATTTCACATTATCTTCTATTTAATATTTTAAAATGGTAAACTATCACCTGTATACAGAAAAGCACATAAAAACATATACACAGTTTATTTACTGCCATTAACTCTTCAACTGATTGTTTGGATTCTGCCCCCATCCTTCCAATAACACTGCTCTGAAAAAGGTCACAGTAACTTAATTGCAATTACTATATTGATCACTATGTTTTATTTTTCCAAGTTCTACCTCGCTCCTTTTCTAATCTGCTTGATCTTTTTTGTTGTTTCCTATCCCTTGCCCCTCTTTTAAAGCCTCTCTTTATGTAAACTAAACTTCACTATGTTTGCATTCTATACCGATCATTTCAATAAGCAGAGGCCGAGTGGGTCTAATACTGCTCTCAGTTGTTTCTGCTGGCTGTCACTCATGATGCCGTGTGAGCTCGCTCTTTGCAACTTCATCCATGGAAATTGGTTGAGGCCTGTGTTGAAGTAGTATTCCTTCAGGGAGGATTTGGGTGTACTCCTACCAATCTCTCGCAAGCACAACCACCTTAAATTAAATTCTCAGTTTGATGGTCTGAGGACCACACAAAGTAAATTCATACTGCAAACCTATGTGAAGTCAGCTCATGCTACAAATTCTCAGGAAAAATATTTCTATTCCGGCCACCCAATGTCATGGTCAAGGCAGGAAAGTTTCCTCACTGTCCCTCCTCTCCTACAAGTTTATTTCTAATTCCCTGTCACTGACAATGTAGTCTTTTGTTCTAACAGTAAGGAAATCTTCTCCTGTCTGATTTTATTAAACAATATTTACTGCAATTACTATAATAATGCTCTCCCACTCCTTTATTATAAAATTCCTGAAAATAAAATTTTTATCTTAATTATCTATATACTGCTCAGTATAGTATTGATTCATTCTGTCAGCCAATATTTATTGAACACATTTGTGTCTGGACTATTCAGATTCTGAATATATAAAAATTGCCAAGGCATTTAAGGTCCCTGCTGACCTGGAGTTTACTTGTTAGGGTATAGTTATAAGTATTCAAAAAAGTATTTGTGAAATAAATGAACCATTCAAGTAGCAAGAGGAAAGAAGAAAAGGAAATTGTCAGCCACAAAAGAAGGTGTGGTCACATTTACTGAAATAGCAGCAAAAAGGACTGAGATAGTTAAAATTCGGAGAGCATTCTAGAACCAAATCTAGGTTCAGAGTGTCAGGTAGTGCCCAAGATGAGAATAAACTGGTTTAACTGGAGTACAGAAGCCAAGAAACAGGAAGCTAAACAATCTCCCAACAACCCCTGCAGTGTTTTTGAACAACTTGCTTTTATCACAGCTCTGCTAGGTGGGCCCACATCACTTAAGAGTATTGGCAAATAAGGTAAAGATGACAATCACTCTAAGGCAGCCGTGGGCAAACTACGGCCCGCCTGATCCGGCCGTTTGAAATGAATAAAACTAAAAAAAAAAAAAAAAAGACTGTACCCTTTTATGTAATAATGTTTACTTTGAATTTATATTAGTTCACACAAACACTCCATCCATGCTTTTGTTCCGGCCCTCCGGTCCAGTTTAAGAACCCATTGTGGCCCTCGAGTCAAAAAGTTTGCCCACCCCTGCTCTAAGGGGTACATCCTCCTTCAAGATTCTCCCTCACAGGACAGGGACCTGCTCATCTCTTTCTGCATTTCCATTCCCTGCTTCCTCTTCTATTCTTACCTCTTCAAACATTTACACTTTTACTTCTCCACTTCCTATGTCTTCTTACCCTCCATTTGTTTTCCTCTAGGTTACATTGGGATTTGCTGAGTGATAAGGGTGATAATTGTTCTAATGAGATAACTCTTGCTGGGCGCCTTCAGGAAGGAGCTGGTTGCTTTGATCAGAAGCTTGGAACTTGGAGCCGCACCTCCAACCTCTAGGGAGGGTAGAGGGGTTGGAGATTAATCATCAGTGACAAATGATTCCATTAATTGTACCTACAGGATGAAACCTCCCTTTTAAAAGCCTAAACCCTGGGGTTCAGGGAGCTTCCAAGTTGGCAAACACATCCAGGTACCAGGAAGGTGGCACATCCAACTCCTTAAGGACAGTGTTCCTGTGCTCAGGACCCTTCTGGGACCTGGGAGTTAACCTGGAAATGAGGTACATTGTCTTTATCCGAAAACTGCCTATCATCATGGAAAGATTAAGAACCTTGTTGCTGAAACAACAGAGTCTAGAGGTGCCCACCCTTTGCAATCCTCTGCCCACATTGCCTGTAATCTGTAACCATGATAACCATTTTTATTCCTTTTGCATACCCATTCGTATTCCTTTTGGCTACTTCCCCATGCCTGTAATACCAATTTTTATTCCATAGAGCAGATTTTTGTGGATGACCTGCTGCTCTCCCATACTGCTGGCAATATTGGAAAATAAAAACACTCATATACAATTCAACTCTGTCTCTGCTTAATTGGCTCAAGTAGCAACAGGCATCCTGGACCCATTCGCTGTCCAGTTTCAAATTCAACTTTTAAGTTTATTTTTGAAGCCAAACAGAATTTTTAAAAATCTGGGTTCTCTGTCATCTGAAATTAACACATCAAGTTTATGTGCATAAAAACCTCAGACATTTCTCATTAAGAAACAAAGAAGTATCTTTATATAAAACTTTGTTCTATTATATGACTTTTTAAAAAATTAATTGCTTCAGTAGATGAGAAAAACTGTTTGCCTTCAGTTTACTTGGTCTTGTTTTAGGTTCAAAAGTAATTGTGTTTTCTTTGTAAATAAGTTCCAGAACAACATATTCTGAAATGTAGGAAAGAATTGGGTATCATGTCTATTCGTCTTGGAAGAAATTAGATGTGATTTGGTTACAAGTACAGCTGTGAACAAAAAAAGCACTTTTGGCAGAGGTTATTTTATAGGTTAATGAGGCTGAGTCTTGCAGTCAATATTTCTCTTCTAACTTAAAAAAAAAGTTGAATGTTACAAAAGCTCACTAATTTCTTTAATATCTGTATAGTAACTCTAATACATCCTATCTCCCTGAGATTTTATTAGTTACAATTAAAATCCCCAAAGACCGATGTTGAAAGTTCTAGGGATATTCATAAATCACAACTAAAGTTCCATAATGGAGCTACACTAAATATGTTCATATCCATCTTTAGGTTGGCCACAAATGTGAAAGACAAGATGCCTTATACATTTCATTATGCATTAATAACACTTTTTGTTTCTGGTTTTCCAAATTATACTACACAAATCTGTTTTTGGCATGGGCCTGTGAGCCAGGCAGGCTTGGAGCTTGGGGCAATCTGGATGAGGAGAAACAGTGAAAAGCCAGTAACAAGCATGGACTCTGGCACCATGCCCAACACGCCCCCCCACCACACACACACACACACACACACACACACACACACACAGATTTCTTTTCTTTTTTTAAAATCTCCACCTGAGGATATTTTCCCATTGATTTTAGAGAGAGTGGGAGAGGGAAAGATGGAGAGAGAGAAACATTGATATGAGAGAGACACATCAATTGGTTGCCTCCCAAACACATCCCATCCAGGGTTAGAAGCCTGCAACTGAGGTACGTGCCTATGACTGGAATCCAACCCAGGACCCTTCAGTCCACAGGCCAATGCTCTATACCAGTGGTTCTCAACCTTCCTAATGCCGCGACCCTTTAATACAGTTCCTCATGTTGTGGTGACCTCCAACCATAAAATTATTTTCATTGCTACTTCATAACTGTAATTTTGCTATTGTTATGAATTATAATGTAAATATATGATAGGCAGGATGTATTTTCATTGTTACAAATTGAACATAATTAAAGCATAGTGATTAATCACAAAAGCAATATGTAATTATATATGTGTTTTCTGATGGTCTTAGGAGACCCCTGTGAAAGGGTCGTTCGACCCCCAAAGGGGTCGCGACCCACAGGTTGAGAACCGCTTCTCTATACCCTGAGCTAAACCAGCTAGAGCGAGCAGAGAGATTTCTACGGGGAAAAGATGTTGGCCGCCCTCGTGATCTGTGGAGACACGGCTAGATCCACCCTTCAGCCCCAGGCCTTCATAATGACTGTGCCTGTCAGTTGCATGGAGCTTCATTCAAGGATTTTCTGAGCCTGATCTATGGTGATAATTCAGCCGCCTGGGGAATAACACTAGTAGATACAATCTCTGGAATTATAGCCAGAACATTTCTGGATGCTAGAAGTGATTTTAAGGAAGGCCTTGGCTAAGTGCCTCATGGATTCCTGCAGCCTGGCCCACAGCTCCCTGCAAGGGCTGCGATCTCTGTCCTTATCTCAGGCAGGAATGTTTCGTTGGGTCTCTGCCAGCTCCATTTGGGGGCTCCCTCTGAAATGGGTGAAGTACTATAGTTCACAGGATTGGTGTTGGGGATCACCAATAGACATTGATTTGTGGAACACCCAGGATTATGCCTGGCATGCAGCCAATATTCCGCACATGAACTAGGAGTAATCCTTGTCCTCCAGGAAACAGAATTTCAATAAGGGACTTCCCACCTGGTTCAAGGAGGCAGGTGCTGGGCTCTAGGATGAAGATGGATCAAGATTGCATTCTAGCCCTAACCGGTTGGCTCAGTGGCTAGAGCGTCAGCCTGTGGATTGACGGGTCCCAGGTTCGATTCCGGTCAAGGGCATGTACCTTGGTTGCAGGCACTTCCCCAGTAGGGAGTGTGCTGGAGGCAGCTGATAAATGTTTCTCTCTCATTGATGTTTCTAACTCTATATCCCTCTCCCATCCTCTCTGTAAAAAATCAATAAAATATATATATTTTTAAAAAGATTGCATAGAGAAAGATAAATACCACATGATCTCACTCATTTGTGGATTATAGAGAACAACAAAGACTGATGAAAAGGGACAGATCCAAAGACTGAGAAACAGTGATCAGGCTATCAATCCCCATTAGGAAAGTAGGGGAGAGCGGGGGTAAGGGGAAGAGATCAACCGAAGGACTTGTATACATGTATATAAGCCAAACCAATGGACATGGACAACAGGGGGATGGGAGCATGAGTGTGCGGGGCCCACATTTGTAATACCTTAACTAATAAAAAAACAAAAACAAAAACGATTGCATTCTAGTTCTCGGAGGCTCACTGTCTGAAGGGAGCCATGCCCTTGGTCAGTAGGCCACATTGTCTGGAGCTGGGAGAAGCAAGTTTTATTCCCTTCTTGGCCCCTGATGACTGTATGACCTTGAGCAGATCAACTCCCTGCTCTGGGTCACTGGTGGCAAAACCATCTAATTGCTCTTCTAAACGGGGACATTTGAAAGTAAAGGGGGCACTATAACACTTTTTCTGGTTTGACCAATGGAAACCAGAACATTGCTAGGCAAACCAGGCCCAGTGACCCCAGTACACCTGTTAGATGGGACGACGTTGCTAGTACTGCTGGTGCTGCTTGGTGACTGGGTGCAAGTCTGCTCCTCCATTTACCCACTGCATTTGCACAGTTTTCATTTCTGCTTCAGGGATATGAACACAAGTGTGCCTTCAGCTGCTTGGAAGAACCCATTTCTCTTTGAGCCCTGTTTTCCCAAACTGCAGCTAGAGCAGGCCCCATCTGTTTTTTTGTTTTGTTTTTTTATGGATGGGCCCGTGTTGATTGACAACATACACTGTAGCCCTAGGAACCTGGGGGACTCAAAACTGCCCTCTCATGTATACAGACACCCCAGCCAACATTTCCAGTGATGAAGCAATGCCCTAGACCTCAACAAGGGTGCCCAAGGCCCCTGGAGGTCTGCTCAGAGTCACTGGTAGAGAGGGCTGTGACACATTTTCCAGGCCACGCCTGGAGACCAAGGGTTCTCAATGAATAGGGTTGCTTAATAATTGGTGTGTCTAAGTGCTTGGAGTGTGTCTATTCAATCTGCAACCCTTTTACATTTGAAGAACCTGAGATTCAGAGCAGTCCAGAAAGCTGCC
The DNA here is from genome assembly GCF_000412655.1 of Myotis brandtii. Lineage (NCBI taxonomy): Eukaryota > Metazoa > Chordata > Mammalia > Chiroptera > Vespertilionidae > Myotis > Myotis brandtii. The sequence continues at coordinate 19,081 of NW_005370887.1, read as the reverse complement.
AAGATTATCTAGGGAGAAGGCAGAGAAGCTGGTATTGCACGCCAGTCTTTTAGCCTTCAACCACCTTACTCCTGCTTGTGTTTTTCAAAGCATGCCAAGAGGTACACAAGGTGATTTTCGTTTACAGATAGTCAAGTTGGACAAGAACTAAACCACAATTGGCACACAAGGCCTATGATGTTGCAGATATCATTGCTTAGTGTGTAAAGTATGTATTTAAATGAGAGGTCAACTTTGTGAAAATACCATGGTGATAAGTGGACATAGCCCACCTTGAGCAGGGCTAAATTTGGAGTGCAGGTTCCAGCTTTGACTTGTAATACTTTGTGTTGGGTTCAGAGTGCCTCTGAGCCTGTGACCTAAGTAGTGGTATCCTGTGTCATGTCATCTGTGCCTTTTAGCCCATCATGGTCCTCCCAGGACAAGGGCTACAGTATTATAATCTGCTTGGATTGACTGAGATTACTGATCTGGGCCCTGCCAACTCTATTATATTTATTGAGCACTCAAAGTTTCCCACTCAACCCCTGTATTACTCTGAGATTGAAGTATGAAATAGTAAATATCATGCTATACTTTTTTTTTTCAAGTGTACTTAGTTGCCAAACACTTTCCATTTGGTCTGAGATCTGTTCGTCTTTCAAATACTCAAAAAATATGCACTTTAGAGGAATGGTTCCCCCCAGGCCAAGCTGAGGACCTGTCCTTTGAGAATTCTGGCTATTTCTCACCCACACAGCTGCTCAGGAGGCATTCCTGCTGGTGGGGGCTCACGGGTCATGAGTTCTAACCCTGTTTGACCCTCTAGACACCTCAGGGTCCCGGAGGCAGGAACTGGATCCCGGGCTCCTCAAGAAGCAGTCGTACTAGTGATGGGCTTTGGGGCAGAGATGGGGCCATATCATCTGACAAGCCAGCAAGTGGCTGACTCTAGACACCTCAGGGTCCCGGAGGCAGGAACTGGATTCCGGGCTCCTCAAGGAGCAGTCGTACTAGTGATGGGCTTTGGGACAGAGATGGGGCCATAATCATCTGACAAGCCAGCAAGTGGCTGCAAGATGCAAGTGACAGGAAACCCGCAGAGATGAGCCCCTTTCTGGGGGACAAAGCAGGATGCCCAGCAGCGCCTGGCACCTTCCCCTCTCTGGGCGGAGTGCTTGCTCCCCAGAGCCAGAGACTGCCCAGCGACAGTCCCATTCCACTTCCTTAAAACTGGAGAGAGGCATCTCATATTTGCACTTAGCGAAGGATTTTAAAACTGAAAAAAAAGGTGCATGACCTGTCACTTTGTATAAAAATAGCAAAAATGATTACTAAACATTTTCTATACTTTCTGGTAATAAAAACACATAAAATAATCCTGTTTTAACTACTGTGTAAAAAGCCTGTATCATATATACCTTGGACTTTTGTAAATAAATGTTTGTGCACTCTGAAAAAAAATGCACTTTTATAAATGGTAACCAATAACCAGAATCTGTGGATATCATCTTTAAGATGCACAAAGTTAAATGAGAGCACATTATTCCTGTGCTTCTCAAACTAAGATACATATAAGGAGCATGAGGTAACCTAAGACAGCATGATTCATCTTCCTAGAGGATATGAATTGTATACTCATATATTACAATACCTGGAAGAGGAAAAATTCTTGTATTACAATTACTTATGGAACTAGAGTACAGTTTATAGTAGCGCTTATGATAAAACATAGCATCAAATCCCTTCAATGTCATGAATAAAGTGAGTTTTTGAAGAAAGCAGAAAGCTCTGTGAAAAGCACAGCAGTATTTAAATAGACATACCTCATTTTATTGAGTTTCATTTTACTGTGCTTCGTAGATGTTGCTTTTTTTAAAAAAACTAAAGGCAGAACCCTCCACTAGCAAAAACATTATAACTCACTTTATTGGGGTGGTCTGGAACTGAACCCAAAATATCTCCAAGTTGTGCCTATATGGCTGGGACTAATTACTATGACATTTCTTTTTCTGATTTTCTCTACTGATTGTGTTAGTTTGATAAAATATTTCAAGTGTCCTGCTTACTGCTATCTTACCTACTTTAAAGGTATTTTATTACTTAAGTGAATTATGCCAATATTAGTAACATAGACTTTTATGAACAAAGTTAATATCTATCTATTTTATTAGCAGAAGCAAAGAAATTACAACTCCATTCTTATTTTCTTTTAAAATTCAACTGAAGATGTCTTATATGTATCTGTATACCTTATTGTGTCTAGCAGCACATGGTCAGAAAATGATTTCTAAATTGGATTAACATTTCATTTTTCACTGAAATAAATATTATTGTATTTCAACAGAAACTAGTTACTTGAATCTCTGATCTTATTTCCCCATCTAAAGATTTTTCCCAATGCAGCAACATCTTGGTTGAGACACACACTAGATCTGTTCAGCAGATTTCCAAAACTCCCAGTCTCTGCAACTCAGTAACAGTAGCCAACACCCAGCGTCGACTTATTCTGAGTCAGGACCTGATCTAAGCCCATATATTAACTCATTTACTCCTCACAAAAACTCTCCGGGGAGGTATTTCCCCTATTTTGCAGACATTAAGTAACTTGCCATGGTCACCCAGCAGCTGATGCTGTTCTACAGTGCCTTTCACATGTTCTATTTAATGTCAGCCCGTTGTTCATGGGGTGGGTCCACAAATTATGAGGCTTATATTCTCAGTACTTCTCACAGAAAAACAGGCTATCTGAAAGAAAATGGCATACTTTGTACGCTTAAAAGTGTTACATAAATATCAAATAGCTTATTAAAAACGATTGAGATATCTATACTAAGGATCAAAATGACAGATGGTAAAAGGTAACCATTACCTCTTCTAATCACAACCGTTTGGGAATTGAAATCTATTTTTTTCTACTATAAAGAAATTCTCCCTACTGTCAGTGGAATAAAATTGCAGTGCAAGCCTTGGGGACATCTTAACCTATTTCTTCTTCCTTCATTATACTCAGAAATGGCCAACCTGAATTGTTAGGTGCCCAAATACTGTTGGTTTAGAATGTCATAGTTAAGGCTTTAGACTGTTTTCCTTTAGTTCTCTGCTTTCACTGTGAAATACTTCAAGCATAATCTTTGATGAGTTCTAAAATTTTCAGCAGGTTGGAAAATCATAGAAATGGAAAGTTACCCCTAATATATTTCTTTTAATATTTTTAAAAATACGTTTTTATTGATTTCAGAGAGGAAGGGAGATGGAGAGACAGAAACATCAATGATGAGAGAATCATTAATCGGCTGCCTCCTGCATGCCCCCACTGGGGATCGAGCCTGCAACCTGGGCATGTGCCCTGACGGGGAATCAAACCCTGACCTCCTGTTCCATAGATCAACCAACATTCAACCACTGAGACATACCAGTTGGGCACGTATTTCAATTTGGAAACTGAAGTTCATAGAAAGTCATAAAAATTCATTTTAAGTCAGATTTATTGATTGCCTATAGTGTGCATGGTCCTCGTTAGACACAACGAAATTCAGGCACAAAAGAGACACAAGATCCCTGGCCTCAGGAACCTTATGATCTAATTAGTAGAACACAGATTAGAAACAAAAGACAGACAAGTTACATGTCAATGCTCACTTACTAGAATTGACATTAAAGAGCAGTAATTTAAGTAATCCAAATGGCATCTAATCCTAAAATCATTTATAAAATGTATTTGGCCTTGAAATCCATAGCACTTCAAGCAAGATAATTAAGTTCCATTGCAGATAAAGTCACAAAGACGCAAATACTCTGACACCCTTCAGAGCATTATTAATGATTTTTGTTATTGTGGATCTTCTGCTTTCTTCTTATTATCGTTCGCAGCCTCCGTAATACCAGTTTATCAGACAGAAGCATGTCATCTTGTTGTTCTAGATAATCCAGTAAGTTTTCGGTCCATTCAAGTGCAGCTTTATGGCTAATGTGCTTCTCTGGATTCACTTCTGTTTTTCTGGTCTTGCTGGGAGGCTTTTGCTCAGCAGGCTTGGACTGGTCCTCAACACCTTCACTGTCACTTAGCACCTGACAGCTTGAATCACTACTCTGAGAGTCAAACCACTGGTCAATATTCTCAATGTCAACGTGTTCACAGTCTTCTGTATTCTGTAAAACCGTTGCTAAGTTAGCTGCTAAAATGGCTCCTTCATCCATGTTCAGACCTGAATTCTCTTCATTGCCAGGGAAAAGTTTTTTCCAAGCTTTGGTTATGGTACTTGATTTCACCATGTTCCAAGCTCTTGATACTTCATAAATTGCATCCAACACTGTCAAGTTCTTCCAAAACATTTTTGGGTCAATTCCTTCATCCATGTATTTCTGGAGAAGCCCTGCTCGGTAGTATCTTTTTACCGTGGCTAGAACTCCCTGGTTCATAGGTTGAATTAGACTTGTGACATTTGGTGGCAGATATTTCACAATTATTCTGCCATCATCTGAACTCAGCGATTCTTCATGTGGATGTGCTGGAGGAAAATCCAAAAGCAGCACTGCTTTTTCTAGAAGCCCCTTGGATTTCAAATGCTTCTGTACCTGTGGCACAAAGTATTTTTCAAACCACTGTCTGAAAACTGAATGTTCTATCCATGCACTTTTCTGACTGAAATAAGTGACAGGAAAGTTTGAAAGGTCAGCTCCTTTGAATGCACGGGGTCTTTTGGCTTTTCCCACAACACAAAGATTAAGTTTGTGTAAACCTGTGGCATTTGCACAACACATAATAATGATTCTCTCTCTGCTTGACCTATAACCAGAAGTATTTTGGTTAGTTTCAAGAACTAATGTCCTAGATGGTAAACATTTCCAGAACAATCCAGTCTGGTCGGCACCATAAATTTGCTCTGGTTGTAGATTCTCTCTTTCAATAAATTCCTGAAAGTTACCACAAAACTCACTGGCAGCAGTTTCATCTCCTTTTAATTTTGTTCCTTGACTAGCAGCCTTTGGAATACCATGGCGCTGCTTAAATCGAGTTAGCCAGCCAGATGATGCACTAAAATCACCTTCCATCCCTAAAGCATCAAAAAAGAACTTTGCTTGTTTTGCACAAATTGCTCCAGACACTGGAATCCCATCTGTTTTCTGTTGGTTAAACCACTCTATCATAACTCTATCAAGTTCCTCATATGTTGATGACTTCATAGATTTACGTTTGGATACCCCACTTGTAGGATCTGAGTTGTTTGCATAGTTTATTATTCTATCTTTATTCTTTTTAATATCGCGAACTGTGGATTCACCAATCCCATACACCACAGAAAGTTTTTTGAAAGAGATGCCTTCCTCAAGTTTCTTAATAATGTCAAGCTTGTCCTTAATTGTCAACACCACACGCTTACGTTTCCCCAACATTTTAATGTCTAATATATTAGGCAATTACTAGAACAAGTTATTTAACGACCTTGACTTGAACAAAACGAGACTAGAAAATTGGGCTTTAAAAATCCCTTTCCTGTCCCCTTAGGACCTAGACGGATAGTGTGCTGGCCAATTTCTAGGCAAGGCCTATACGACTCTCACTTTGCTGTTTTAAAACTTACAAAATCCCTCAACAAGGACTAGCTCCAATGAACCCTATCTTCTTTCTTCCTCCTCATGTAGTTTAAGGTTTTTTTTTTCATGAACTACAGTCTCGAAGGAGATTACAACCAATGCTGTATCAGCAAGTTCTCTCACAGTCTTAGTGCGCAGTCAATTCTTCTTGCCATCATTACAGGTGAGGTTATAAAAGACTAAGGCTCAGGTGGGATATTTTGGGACACGTGCAGGCGAAGAAATAGTTTAGGAGAGGACTTGCATACTTGACCTATGGGAAAATACAATGGGAAAACTCATGCCCTGACTGTTCTTTCTCGGGCAGCGCACTGTAGGGAATGCTGCCTCCTCCAGGCAAGGACTGTTACAGGTTATGCAAGTGAGTGGTTATGGAAATCATAAGCAGGCAAGGTAAGGCAGGCTGGACAGAAGTGAGCGGTGCAAATAAGGCAAAGGTAGGCAGGCAGAAAACTGCACATTAACACGACACAAACTTATACCTAATGTATTTCACAACCAGAAAGGAAAAAAGGGGGAGACAATAGGTGGTGTCACATGATTACAGAAATCATCAGAAAACTTCCCTGGTGGAAACCAGGACTCATGGTGGAGGGTAGGGGGTGGAAGCTCAGTGATGATGTTATACAGTAATCCGGGTGAAGAATGATCCTCGGTGGGCCAACAGAAGTCCTGCAGTTCCTGTGGGGGGGGCTGCAGAGGTATTCGGAGCCTCAGAAACCTAAAGGAAAATACCAAGAAACATTTTTTTTTCCAATATCAGGGTCTGTGGCATTATCCTGAAACTATGTTGAAAAAATTAGCGTCTCCTACCAGTGTGATGGCTAATAATACTAAGGCATTAGCTAAAGTGACAGAGAGCGGGACCTGAATCGCCTACCTCCTGAATCAAGAGGTCAGAGGGAAGCGGTGCAAGCGAGGGCGTCTCTCCGCAGGGCGAGCTCGAGCGCGGGACGT
>NW_005370887.1:6621-12094 GCF_000412655.1 Myotis brandtii | reverse complement strand
CGCTGATGGCCCGGCTTCTCCAGCCCGCCAGCTGCCTCGCGGACCAGCAGGCGGCGGTAGAGGCGCACCCTATTTCGGCCCTCCTCCCAGGGGCCCGGCCCTGAAAGCCAGGCTTCCTCCACGTTCAGGTGGAATACGGTTTGCAACCCTGGGAGGGCTCGCGAGAAAGCGGGGCATCCTCAGGTGCCTGGAGCCGGATGCAGATGGGGTAGGGCGAGCGCACGTGGAGCGTGTTTACAAATAGAGGCCGCGGCGCCTGCGCCTCCTAGCGCTCGCCGGCCCCGCGGAACGAGCTGGAGCGGAGATCATGAGGCGAGGTAGGAACCGGTGGGTGGCGGGGGTGCGGGGAGGCTGGCTCCTGCAGGGGACCGGGTTGGGAAAAGGAGCTGCGGCTCTCACACTGCACCGCCCACCCGATCGAGTCCTGCGTGGCTGGGGCGCAGCGGGTTTGGGGGCGGTCGAGCTGGCTGTGAGTCTCTACCCTGGTGGGATGCTCTAGGGTTGAAGCCATAGTCTCTGCAGAAGCGGACCTTGTGCAACACCGACTGCACTTGGGAGACCAGTGAACTGGTGGGAGGCTCCCTCGTGACTTTCCTGCCGCCCGTTTACTCCCCTTGCTTCTCAAGTAGTAACGAGGGGATTCAGTTTGACAAAAAGTCCCTTGATTTGTTTCAAACGTATGGAGCTACCGTACGTTTTTATGTTGGCATTTTAAATGGAGCGGATGCCGTGCCGGCACCTGTGCACTAGTAATCCCAGCGACCAGTGCCTTCTCCGTTCTCACGGACTCGGTTGCCTGCGGGGCCCTCTGAGCCTCCCGGGAGAAGGGAGCGGCTGCACCATTTACCTAAGAACCACGGTTAGCCTTTTCTTTTTCTTTTCTTTTTGAAGCGGTGGGGAAGTTTCACTCAAGTTTCTCTAGCGTCAGAACATAAAGGACTAACCGTTTTCGTTTACACACAGTAGCATAGTAATTTCGTCATTTATTTGCAAAGACCATATTGAATGTTTCAAAGGGGAACTGACATGAGCATTCACACTGCAAAAAAAAAAAAAAAAAAGAGAGAGAGAGAGATGTTGATTCTAAGCCTAGTAACTAACGCTCCCGCCCAAATTGCTCAATTGCCTTCCTCAAAATCACAGTTTTCTCCGATTAGGCATTTTGGAAAAATCTTTGATCGCCTAGCTATGCTGTGAAGTTAGTTATACGTGGGTTTTGACAAATGCCTTTGTGGTGTGTTTTTTTTTTCTGGTTGATTTTCCTCTCCCGCCTCCCCATATCATCCAGTTTCTGCAGTCTTGGTTGACTATTTGGGGTAAGATACAACTTCATGCTAGCTTTATATCACTTTTTAAAGTTTGCCTCTTTGCCTTGATATTTGTAAGGAGCCTGAAAACAGTTGTATCTGATACAGTCGTATCTCCTCCATAAGGGAAGAGAGCTGTTTACTGACTGCCGACCCAAGGCCGGTAACCAGATGTTAGCAGCCTGTCTTTCGCCCTACCCTTCCAGCCTACTGAGGTCACTCTGGCCCGTGATATATAAATAAAATAACCCTGCTTCTTATCTCTGTCTCCCAATATCTTTGAGGTTTAATTTTCTTCCAGATACCACTGGCATTGTTTCTCTGTTTTTGCCGAATTTCCCAGCCTGCTGGTGTCTTGTCTCTTATCGCTGTTCCCTTACATCACCTTGTGAAAGTTCTAATTTGGAACACAGCCCACCTTTCTTTCTTGATTCCTCAAAATACCACTTCATGCAAGGCAGTTGTGTTACCAAACATTTAATAAGACTTTACCCAACACAGCTGTGTCTTTACACAAGGTAGTTTTAGCCAACAAACTTCCCTTTCTGTTGGAGAGCAGGGGTGGGGTCGCACTGTGGCAAATTTCTATTAGAGTACAAGAGTGGGGGGACCTTAAGCGAGAATTTGGGGCATCTTTGTTTTATGAAGAGGCTGGTTGGCCATGGAGAGCTTCTTGTCAGTTTTTCTCTTTAGGTGATAGTCTCTCCTTTCTCCCCAGCATTTTTCTATATCAGGTCTCCGTTCTCCTTCCTTCTCTCAGCTGCTTTTGTGCATCTTAAGACCCTTTTGATTTTGCAGAGCAGTTTTGTATTCTTTATTTTTCTTCTAACTGCCCCTTATCATTTGCTGTGGTTTATTCTCTAATCAAAAGACATTTCACTCCTTGGGCAATTCTGCCACCAGTATTTCTTTCCTTCTCCTTTAATCCTTGCAAACAGTACTATGAGGTAGATGATACTTCTATTTATGTACAAGAAAACAGAGGCTAAAAAAGTATATGAATTTATCAAATGTAGGTGGTAGAATGAGATTGAGCCAAGTCTATGAGGCTTTAAAGCACCATGCTCTGCCTACGTTATCATAATCGAGGTATTTTGGGCATGAACCTACCAGAGAGGCATTCTAGTGGTGAGAGCACGTTAAGTCTGAAACAGCATTTATCAGGCTAAGCATTTAGTTCATTGGAATGTGGGTTTCCTGAAAACTACTCCCAATCAACTGAAAGTAGCTTATGTTTCTTATGATTACAAGCTCCAAATTCCCTTTTCTGCTGAGATAATGTCAATACAAATACATTATGTAGCCTCACTTTAGTAGCATTCTTTATTCATAGTAGTTTTGTAATAGAATAGGACATCTCTTGGTAAATTCTTAATTTTAAATTCTTAATTGCTTTTTTGTTTTTGGGGTTCCATTTACTTGAAAAATGAATGGTTTACACACCAAAAAAAAAACACAAAAACCACAAAACACATTTGTTTTCACCTGCATTTAAAGAACATAAAAATTTGAGGGGCATTTTCCAACTAAAATACTTATATTTGGGGGGGAGGGAATGTAGGTGTATATATTTTAGGGCAAACAGGATGTGTAATTTAGGGCAAGCAGTTGTCATCAGCATAATGAAAGCTTGTTCTTTGAAGTCTCCTTTAACTGAAAGGAGACAGTTACTTTGTGCATTGTAGACAAGAGCCCAGTCTATTTATTTTTTAATATAAAAAATCCCTTTTAAAATGGTTAAAGTTAGAAACACTTATCCACTTAAAAAATTTCTGGACACAATTGAAAGATCAGATTACTCATTGGAAAAATCCTATATAGTTTCTAAAATGTTAACAGGATATTGGAAGATAGTGATTGAGGTCTTATACTCTTGAGTCATATAGATGCCCAGTAGGGGACTTTTTAACTTGTTTCCTGTGTTTCCTTGGTGGCTGGCAGTAGGTTTTCAATTGACTGGCAGCATAAACCAAGATAAAAGGAGTTCTTTGGAGAATAGTAAAGACTTAATAGGGTCGAAAAAATTAAAATCGCTGTTGGAAATGTTTAAGAAAAGGTTAAACTTGGTTCCTAAAAAAAACGTGTGGAAGAAACTAGTTAATTGCGGATTGATGTCAGCAGTGCAGATGGGAAACTCGAATGAAATGTATGTACCTGCCTTACCTTCCCAAACCTGCCCAGTTCCCAACTGTTCTCTAAAGCAGCCCTCAGTCCCATCAGTTTGGTCAACTCAGGTTTCCTCAGAGCCCGCTGTGCATCAGACCACTCACTGTCCCATGCCCAGCACCTGCGGCATCATGCCTGTAGCTCTTCATGCTTTTCTGTTAGCCTGGGAAGTCCTCTCCTTCCTCTGTTAATCTGTACATCCTTCAATTTCCAGTTTGCCCAAAAAAGCTGCATTTCTCAAAGTTGCTCCTCAAACTTTAGGGGTCAGAATTATCTGGGGTCCAACATAGAAATTCTGGAGTGCCCTCAAGGGATGAAACCCAGGAATCTTTTTAGTGAGTGCCCCAATTGATTGTAATATGCTAACGTTTGAAAACCTTATTTCTTGACCACTATTTTGAATGAGATTCCGCACTCATAATGTATTCTTTGGGGAGGGAGTTTTTTTTTCTCACTCCTCTCCCCTTCTTGAATTATATACAGTCTTTGAAGGAAAATATGAAGTGCAGAAAAGAAAAAAGGAAAATAATAATACCAACATTCAGAGACAACTACTCTTTTGGTGTGTATCCACTGTCTTTCTTGTATCAAAGTAATTATAATTTGTGTGTATGTGTGCAAGTATATAATGAGAACGTGAAGTCAAAATATACATAATTTTATACATACTCTTAGTAACAGCGTCGTATAAATATTTTGTGATATCGTTTATTCCCATCAGCCAAATACCACCAGGAACACACATGTTGCCAAAACTGGGCTTATTACTGCAGCAGGGGAGAGCTTTACTTTGGAAAACCATGGAGTGTCTCAAAAAAGAGGGAGTAGGTGGAGCTTATTAAAGATTTGGGTAAGGTGATTTTAGGGAGGTTTAAAGAAAGTGAGGAGTCTATTCTGGATTGGGTGCTGTCAGAAAGCAGGGACAATTTGGCTTTTGGGCATCTTAATTTTTATCTAGGAAGCTAGTGGAACCAAGAGGCTAGAGCTATCATTGGAGAAGAAGCAGTAGTCACTGCTGCTAGCCAGGAGAAAACGATGTTTGCTCATTTTTGTGGTTGACAGCATTCCCTCCTTCCTTCTTGTGACGTCTTTATTCAGGATTATAGAGTGACTTTTTTTTTTTTAAAAAAACCCTGTTTTTTATTGATTTTTGGAGAGTAAGGAAGAGAGAGGGATGGATGATAGAAACATCATCCATCAGCTGCCTCCTGCAGGACCGTCACTGGGGATTGAGCCCATAACCCCTGCATGTGGCCTGATCAGGAATTGAACCCGTGACCTCTTGGTTCATGGGTGGAAACTCAGCACACTGACCAGACTAGAGTGACCTTGTTTTTATCTTGTTTCACCACAGTCATGGAAAGCCCTCCTCTAATGTCTATGAAATTATTTAGATTCCTTGACTATCTTGCTCAGAGCTTTCAACACTTTCTCAAAGGGCCTAGGATTCAAAAAAGTTTAAATAATCATTGGTAGATTAGCTCATTCAGCCTTGAAGTGATTGATCCCTAAGTTATCTGGGTAGATACTTTGTAATGCAATTCTGCCTTAGTGAGACTCTCTTATGCTTAAAGAAGAGTTATTAACACCTGGCTTCAATGCTTCTAGGTTAACAAGTCCTCATAATAGTGTTTCTCAAGCTCAGCTTTGATCAATTTTAGAACTTTTCATCTCCCAAAAAAGAAATCCCATACCATCCCACTCCCCACTCCCCACTCCCCACTCCCCACTCCCATTTCCACACTCCCCACAACCCTCTCTCCTGTTTTCCAGCTCTTGGTAACCACTGACTCTATAGATTTGCCTATTCTAGACATTTCATATAAAGGAAATCATACAATATGTGACCTTCGTGACCAGCTTCTTTTACTTAACATAATGTTTTCGTGGTTCATCATGTTGTAGCATGTATCAGTACATCATTTCCTTTCATTGCTGAGTAATATTGTTATACTAGAGGCCCGGTGCACAAATTTGTGCATGGGTGGGGTCCGTCGGCC
>NW_005370887.1:6088-6495 GCF_000412655.1 Myotis brandtii | reverse complement strand
GAGGGGCCGTGGACAGTTGGCAGGCCGGCCCCACCTCTGATCAGGGTGGGGGGCCAACAGGGGGTGGGGCTGGCCATGGGGAGGGGCCTCAGGCGATAGGCGGGCCAGCTCCGCCCCCTGGTCGAACTCCCAGTCAAGGGGACAGTTTGCGTATTAGCCTTTTATTATATAGGATGGATACCTCACATTTTATCTATTCAGCAGTTGCTGTTGAATCAGCATTTAGGTTGTTTTCACTGTTTGCCTATCCTATACTAGGCCCGGTGCACAAATTTGTGCATGGGTGGGGTCCGTCGACCTGCCCCGATTAGGGCTGATCAGGCCGAGCCAGCCAGGGAAAGGGGACACAGGAGGTTGGCCGGCCGGCCCCATCCCTGATCGGTGTGGGCGGGGGGGTGGCGATCAGG
>NW_005370887.1:0-2837 GCF_000412655.1 Myotis brandtii | reverse complement strand
GGGCCTCTAGTTATGAATAATGCTGCTGTAAACATCCATGTACAAGTTTGTTTTTGTGGACAGATATTTTCATTTCTCTTAGGTACATGAGATTGGAATAGCTGGGTCATATGATAACTCTATTTAACTTTTTGAGGAGCTATTTTCCAAAGCAGTTTACATTTTTACAGTGTATTCAGTGTGCTTCATTCATTGCCATATACCCAATTCATTTTGAATTTCAGTACTTTTTTTTATCCAATGATGGTATTCTTTTTAAAATTGTAATGTTTTAATGATGACTCTCTTCTTATATAATAGTTATGGTTTTGGAAGCATGTAAACAGAAAACAATAGCATAGTTATTGTTTTGGTAGCATGTAAACAATAAGATTTAGGTACATCTTAGTGATAAACCTTATGGGTTCTGGAGACACAATCTCAGGTTTGTACTTGTGACTCCACCTACTAACCATGGAATTTCTGGCTAGTTATATAAATCTTTCACATATGGAAAGTGGGAATAAAAATTATACTGATTTTGGTTTTGTTGTAAGGATGAACCAAATAGTATATATAAATTGCTTTGCAGAGTACCAAGTAAAAACTAGCTTATGACTTTATTTTCTATAATTTTGATTAGATGGAAACAACTTGCATTCTCTTAGCCTCCTAAAATTGGAGGCTTTGAAAGGAGATATAGATAGCTAAAAGACAACTGTCATGGGAAAGGCTTGATTAATTCATACACACTTAATGATGTTGTAGAGCAGTGGTTCCCAAACTTATTTGGCCTACCGCCCCCTTTCCAGAAAAAATATTACTCAGCCCCTGGAAATTAATTTTTTTTAAATTTTAATAGCAGTTACTCATCACCCCCAAATGCACCTGTGGCCATCACTGCCCCCCTGGATCGCTGCAGCGCCCACGGGAGGGGGGGGGTAGCGCCCACTTTGGGAATCACTGTTGTACAGTTTTTGCAAGAGTGTATGATAAACCTGTGTTTGTAATTATAAGGAGATTCACAAAAACACCTTAGGATTGTCTATTGGAAATTCTCAATCAACCCAAAACAGATGCACATAGTCTTTCTTTCCTTTAATGCTAACCACAGCATATCCCATATACTATTTCTGGCAGACTTTTTGCCCCATCATAGGTATCTGAAGGGGAAGGTAGAAGTATAAAATGGGAATTTGATGCAAAAGACAGTCTTCAAATAATCATTCTTTTAGAAATATGTCTGAAATATATTTTAGTTTTTCTTTGTTCTTTTTTAGTAAATGTAAAACACACAAAGATTGGAGAGAGTAGTTTAACTCTACCTTTGTTATTTCTATTTATTGTATCTCTCAACCTAAACCCTGACATCTCAATTCTGAAAGGTGGTAGTAGTTAAGTATCTCCTTTTCCTTGGATTTTCATATTTTTCTCTTTTGCTTTGAGATAGGTAGGTAGGTACACATTCATTCCTTCCCCTCCCCACCAACTCTTTTCTCTCCACACGTAACGTTTGCAGTATTAACAGTTTTGTTTCTCCCCTCTCCCTTGTCTTCTACCCCCTGTTCTTTTCCTCTGGGGCTGTACTGGTGGAACTAGCCAACAATTCGGAAAGTCCCTGTCAACAGTGTACTGAAATTGATGTGCAACTACATGCATGTTTAGTGAGGATGAATTGATGGGATTATTAAATCCATCATTTTGAAACTGATTGGACTTTTAAAACTTTATTACTTGAATTGGTAGCTTGTTTCCAATAATGTCAGAAAGATTTAAAAAAAAAGTCTGATTTATTTAACAATAGTATCTGTTACTACAACATGAGAGTTAATTTTACACTGACCTTGTTTATTTCTATTCTTTTTTTTTTTTAACCAGTGGGTTATTTTAGTTCATTTATTACTATTATAGTCACAGAAGAGAGTTTTCTGATACATCTTTCACATGAAGTATTGGGACTCTAACCTTCCTTACTTCCATTTTTAAATTTTTTACTTTTTTGAGATGAAGGATTCTCTCCTTCTTGCATATTTTGAGACTCTGATGTAAATGACTAAGAAATTGATTTATCTCAGGCTGCAATAGTTAATTGCTTGGCCAGGAAATTTCATGCCCCAATGAAAGGCAACAAACATTGTTATATATAAAATAGACATTTAGCAGCAATTCATGCCTAAATATTAAACTATTTAGGTTTACTATTACTATGCAGTTATAGTAATGTTGTTATTTCAATGCTACATAAATGCACAACAATCCTATAGCAATGCCCCCTCCATCTTTCCTAACAGTCCATGGTAGCCTAGCATATTGTAACTCATGAGTTTTAAAGTTTTTAGGATTATAAATTATATCTATTTTTAAAAATCTACTGGAGAGGAACATAGTGTTGTCTGTAGATGGCAGTGTATTCTCTTAGTAAATGTTTGAGTATTAATAAATCAGTGAAGTTTTGAGTTTCTATTCTGTTCGTACATCTTTCCAGCTGTGTGTAATTTGGCAAGTAATTTGATTTCTCTGAGTTTCACATGTTTTTTCATTATAAAATGGGAATGATGACATTTATATCCTAGCTTTTTTAAAAAAATACATACACATATATATATGTATATATATATTGTATATATATTGCTTTTTTTACAGAGAGGAATAGAGAGTTAGAAACATCGATGAGAGAGAAACATCGATCAGCTGCCTCCGGCACACTCCTACTGGGATGTGCCCTCAACCAAGGTACATGCCCTTGACCGGAATCGAACCTGGGACCTTGCAGGCCAACGCTCTGTCCCCTGAGCTAAACCGGTTAGGGCTATCCTAGCTTTTTTTTTTTTCATGTTGATTGAATGAGTTAATAAAGA
>NW_005370886.1:935497-937808 GCF_000412655.1 Myotis brandtii | reverse complement strand
ATTGGAATTAGTTAAGCTATTAGTAGAAGAAGAGAACCAGTGAGGAGAGGAAAAACAAATGTAAAAAGAAAAGAAAAAAACAACAAAAACAAACAAGCAATAAAAACCGAACTAATGAACAATTAAACAAACAACACCAAGACAGATAGAAAGAAAAAGGCAAAAGGAAAAAAAGGGAAGAAAAAGAAAATTTAGTTAGTGAAGAAAGGGAAGAGAGAAGTGTGCATGGTTTTGGAGCAGGGTAGCAGAAATTAGATGTATGAATAAGATCAATTTTTAACAAGGAGTAAAGAGAAAGGATAGAGAAAAACTAAATCAGGAACAGGGTAAGAGAAACAGGACAAAAGGGGAAAGTGAGGAAGAGAGTGTTAGCATAAAGGAAAAATTGAGATTTTTTCATTTCCATTCACCTGAAAAACTTTTTTCATCCCTTCACCATCAGTTTGTGTGAGTCCTTTGTTCTGAGGTGGATTTCCTGTAGACAGCAGATATATGGGTCATTATCCACTCAGCTACTCTATCACTTTTAATTGGGGCATTTAATTCATTTAAATTTAAGGTGATTATTGATAGGTATTTGTTTGTTGCCATTTTTATTCTTAATGTCTGTGTTCCTTCTTCCTGTCATATTACCTCTTTTTACAGCAGACCCTTTAGCACAGTGGTTCTCAACTTTCCTAATCCTGTGACCCTTTAATACATTTACTCATGTTGTGGTGACCCCCAACCATAAAATTATTTTCGTTGCTACTTAATAACTGTAATTTTGCTACTGCTATGAATCGTAATGTAAATATCTGATATGCAGGATGTATTTAGGCGACCCCTGTGGAAGGGTCGTTTGACCCCCAAAGGGGTCGCGACCCACAGGTTGAGAACCGCTGCTAGCATTTCTTGCATTGCTGGTTTGGTCATAATAAACTCCCTTAGTCCTTTTTTGTCTGTGAAGCTCCTGATTTAACCCTCAATTTTGATTGGTAGCTCTGCTATATATAGTATGCTTGGATTCAGACCTTTCCTTTGCATGACTGTATATTTCATTCCATTCCCTCTGGCCTGATGTGTTTCTGTTGAGTAATCATTCACTAGTCTGATGGGAGATCCTTTGTAGGTAACTTTCTGTCTCTCTCTGGCAGCCTTTAAGATTCTTACTTTGTTGTTTGTGTGTGCCAATTTAATTATAATGTGTCTTGGTGTCGGTCTTTTTGGGTTGATCTTGTTTGTGACTCTGTGAACTTCTTGAACTTGTGTGAGTTTTTTTCTTCCCAATATCAGGGAAGTTTTTGTCATTATTTCTTCAAACAGCTTTTCTAGTCCTTGCTCAGTTTCCTCTCCTTCTGGCACCCCTATTAGATATTGTTTCATTTCATGTTGTCCCAAAGTTCCCTTAGGCTTTCCTCTTTCCTCTTGTTTTTTTTCTAGATTCTGCTCTGCTTGGGTATTTTTTTCTACCTTGTCTTCTAGTTCACTGATGCAGTCCTCCGCTTCTTCTAGTCTACTGTTGATGCTTTCTATTGAGTTCTTTATTGCAGTGATGTCATTTTTCATTTCTTCTTGGTTCTTCTTCATTTCCTCTTGGTTCTTACACATGTTGTTGAATATTTTTTCCATTCTTTTCAGTGACCTTATGACCATTGCTCTGAATTCTTTCTCTGACATATTACTTGCCTCCATTTCAGTTATTTCCTTTTCTGATGATTCCTCCTGTTCTTTCATATGCAGGCTGTTTCTTTGTCTTCCCATGATCGCTCCACTCTGGATGTCTGGTTATGTAGCTCTCTCTGTCCTGCATTGGCTTAAAGGCACAAAATACAACAAAACAAGACACAATGCACAGTGCACCAAACATAAATGTTTTCACGGTACTAATAACCCCAAATAAAGGTGACCACCAGAAATAAGAGCATTACGGGATAGAAAAGAGTGCAAAAATGATATTGAGAACAGGAAAAAAAAATGTAAGAGAGAAAAGAAAGAGAAGAAAAAAGAAGGGGGAAAATATATGTATATGGGGAGAAATCTACAATAAGACAACAACTAATCCAAAAAAATGCAAACAACAAACACCCAGAGATAAATGCAAACTACAAACAACAACTAATCCAAAATATGTAAAGTACAAACTCCCAACAAAAAACACCCAGATGAATCTGAGGAAGCAGAGCTTATTTACAGAAGGTAAGGTCAAGGAATTGAATAAATGGGGAAATAGTCACAATTCAGTATAGAGGAGGTAGAAAGAGAATGAGTGTATAAGAAAAAAAAGTAAAAAAACAAATAAAAAAAGATAAAAAATATGTATATTAAAGTA
>NW_005370886.1:930448-932672 GCF_000412655.1 Myotis brandtii | reverse complement strand
GAAATTCTGTTTCTTTGTTACTAATGTTGTGGCCCCACCCCATAACAAAGAAAGAATTTCCGGAGGATGAGGCTCAGAAATCAGGATTTTAAAAAGATTCCCAGGTGATTCTAATGTGCAGCCAAGGTTGAGAACCACTGCTGACTTTAGCTGTATTTACACAAGAGTCAATTTCTGAAACAACCCCTTGGTGGCAGTGTTTCTGTATTGATATCTGGTGCTAAAAGGCCCCTCCCCTACCCAGTGGTTAGATTGCTTTCCCTGCAGCACACAATACTGGGTGGGGGTATAGACTGCCCTAGAGCTGGTTTTCTGCTCCTCTCCCCACTCTGAACCCCAGGTTCCACAAAAATAGCTTTCCCCTGCAGTCTCGGTGAGTGTTTTTTAATTGGAAGATCCTATGTACTGGACTTAGCGATCAAAAGCAAGGATTTAAAAAGAAAAAAGAAGAAAGAAATGCCACAGGATGCGTGCAGACTCGCGTCTTTTTCCCCCTGGCACTCCGCAGCCTATACACTGGTAAAACTTCAGGCTGCCTTTCTGGGCCCAGCCCTGCTGTGGGTTAATTTCTATAGTCCCCTTCTGCCAGCAGCCCTGTGGACCCCCTTCCACACCCGAGGCTACACTGATCCCCAGCTGTCGGGGGCACACTCTTCTTCTGAAACTCTTTCCCGCTTTGCACGTTTCGCGCACGTTTCTCCCTCCAGCCTGGATCCCAGATCTCACCTTTCCCTAGGCCAATGGTTCTCAACCTTCCTAATGCCGCGACCCTTTAATACAGTTCCTCATGTTGTGGTGACCCCCAACCATAAAATTATTTTCGTTGCTACTTCATAACTGTAATTTTGCTACTGTTATGAATCGTAATGTAAATATCTGATATGCTATATGTGTTTTCCGATGGTCACGATCCACAAGTTGAGAACCACTGCCCTAGGCGATATATGAGTTTTCCGTCCACGGATTTCCTCACCAGCTGTATTTAATTCGCCACTTCCGGGTGGATATAATCAATTCAGCTGTTCCTTCTATCTGCTCTGTGAGAAGGCACAGGGCTCGTCTGCATATTTGTGCTGCTTTGTCTCTTCCTGGACAGACTTTCTAGGTGCCAGTGGTCAGAGAGGTTGTAGTCTTGGTGTTCCTGCTTTCACAGCTGAGGCAGCTTGTCCCTGGGCATTGTGGTTGTAGGGTCCCAGGAGATAGCCGAGGTCTCCCTGATTGAAAATAAGGCTGGGTTTCAGATCACCACCACTTTCCCCTTCAAGATGGTGCGGTCTCTGCAGCAGAGCCAGCTGCTCCCAGAGAGATTTCAGCAGCAGTAGAGGCTGCCTGGCCAGGGGAGCCCCATCTGGCAGTCCCCAACAATTCCTTTGAATGTAGCTGTCCCTCACTCACAAATATAGACACTCCCCAATCATCCACCCATTCTCCTTTTGGTCTCTCACCCACACACTATCTTGCAGCTTGCTGTCCCATCAGCAGCCATCTTGCATCCCCCCTCATTGTGGTTTTATTTCACATTTCTCTGATGATTAACGGCATTGAACATCTTTTCATATGTCTATTGTGTATGTCCCCTTTGAAGAAGTGTCTATTCAGGTCCTCACCTCATTTTAAAATTTGATTATTTTCTTTGGGGTTAAATTGCATGAGTTTTTTTTTAAATTTAGAATATTAACTCCTTATCAGACATATCATTGGCAAATATCCTATTCCATCCAGTATGTCGCCTTTTCATTTTGTTGATGGTTTTATTTGCTGTGCTAAACCTTTTTAGTTTGAACATCTATATTACTTTCAATAATAAAGATAAATTTAAAAAAAAATTTTGTTTGATGTTGCCTCATTGTATAACTTTTCTTTTTCCACCCTTGTCTAAGGAGATATATCAAAAAAAAATATTGCTATGAGAATGTTAGAGATTTTACAGTCTATGTTTCCTTCTAGGATTTTTATGGTTTCAAGTCTTAAATTTAAATCTTCTATTTTGAGTTTATTCTTATGCATGATGTAAGACTTGCTTTATTTTTTTGCATGTATCTGTCAAATTTTCCCATCACCATTTATTGAATAGACTGTCTTTACCCGTTGTAGGTTGTTTCCTCTTTTGTCAAATATTAACTACCATATAGGCATGGGTTTATCTCTGGGTTCTTTTTTTTTTATTAACTTTATTGTTTTCAGATTACATTTGTTCCTCTTTTTTTCCCCCCCATAACTCCCC
>NW_005370886.1:927093-928945 GCF_000412655.1 Myotis brandtii | reverse complement strand
CCGCACCTTTATATTTTCCACACTGCGCCTCCTCTGAGCCTCGGTATGCTGTTGTCTTTCCTTCTAGTTGAAGAGTCTCTCCTCAGCCAGCTTTCCTGTGGTTCTGGGTGATGTCTGTTCCGTCTTTTAGTTGTATTTTTGAAGTGGTTGTTTACGGCAGCAATCTCCGGTGTTTACCTATGCCGCCATCTTGGTCTCTCCCCTCTCTGGGTTCTTTATTCTGTTCCACTCATGTATATGTCTGCTTTTATGGCAATGTCATACTGTTTTTATTAGTATAGCCTTGTAGTATAGTTTGGTATCAGGTAGTGTGATACATCCAACTCTGTTCTGATTTCTCAAGATTGCTGTGGTATTTTCTTTAATTTTTAATAGTTTTATTATAATTTGTCTTGGAGAGGATCTCATTAAATTGATTTTGTTTGAATACCTATAATCCCCATTAACCCGGATAACCAAATTTTTCCCCATATTTTGGAAAATATTTTTAAAATAAGTTTTCTGGGGAAAATTAAATGGTGGCAGAGTAATTGGATGCTACACTAACACAGGACTAAACTGTAATTATATCTGAAATTAAAAAAATCCTGAATAATCAGCTAAAAAGTAGCTGGAGAGAACCCTGATAAACAAGAACAGAAAGTGGAGACTGCATAGAGACTGGTAGAAAGGGCACAGGCTCAAAAGGGCTGACTGGGCTCCTACAGACAGCAGCTAAAGTTACAGAGAGATATCTCAGTTGTGGGGGGTAGACACTGAGAACTCTGGGGTCTAATCCCTAAGCTGAGCTCCCCAGCCAAGAGCACCATATCTGAGAGAAGTGCTCACATAACATCTGGCTGTGAAAAGCAGCAGTGCTGCTGTCTGCCAGGGAAAAATGGCTGGAAATGCAGGCACCCTCTTAAAGTGCCAACACACAAAATTTCATTTGCAGCCACTCACCTTGGGCTCTAGCATAGGGAGGGCAGAATGAACTGGACATGTGTGAGCAGAAGCCAGGGTTGAAGGATCTGGGGTTAGAGCTTGGGGGGAAGACACCCTGGTTTCCTGAGCTGAGTCTTTCCTTCATACTGCAGAGGAAATCATTTTCAGGCAAACCTTTGATATCAGGTGGTTTTTGCCTGGGGGAAGGCAGTTGCTCCACCCTATAGGAAAACCCCTTCCCTGATCCTGTGGAGTTTCTGAGGCCCATTAAAGACTGAGAATAACAATTTGCCTCCAGGCAGAGCCAATTGCCCCGTCCTGTTTGAAAACTTTGCTCCCAACCTGTGGATGATTGTCTGAGGCTACTCAAGACAGAATACAATCAGTCTGCAGGAAGAGACAGGTCTCTGGAGGCTTTGAGTCTTTGCGTGATCTAATTAGTTAGAATCAGTGTTTGACACTGTCCTGCCCTAGAGATTGGGAGGCATAGCAGATCTACTTAATCCATAGCCACAAACACAAACAGGCAGCCAAAATGGGGAGACAAAAGAAAAAAACAAAACAAAAACCCAAACAAAAGAACAAGAGAATTGTCCAGAAGAAGAGCTAAATAAAATGGAGATACGAAATTTCTCAGACATAGAGTTCAACATAATGATGGCAGAGATGCTCAAGAACATGAGAAAAGATAAAGTAATTATGAAGAATGACATCTATCTATATAAAAGACTAAGCAACCATCGCAACTGAACGGATGAACAAACAGGCTGCGTGGGGAGACCTGGCCAGCAGCGGGGTTAGTGAGGGGTGTCCAAATGACCAAGCAGCAGGCTGTGTGGGGAGACCAGGCTGGAAGGAGAATTAGTGAGGGGTGACCAAACCACCAAACAGCAGGCTGCATGGGGCGAGCAGGCTGGCGGGGGGGGGG
>NW_005370886.1:922391-927036 GCF_000412655.1 Myotis brandtii | reverse complement strand
AGGGGCAACCAGGCAGGCGGGGGGGGGTAGTGAGTGGTGATCAGGCTGGCAGGCAGAGGCAGTTAGGGTGATCTGGCTTGCAGGTGGGGCAGTTAGGGGCAATCAGGCAGGCAGGGAGGTGAGCAGTTAGGAGCCAGCGGTCCAGGATTGTGAGAGAGATGTCCAACCGCTGGTTTAGGCCTGAGATCGGGCCTAAACTGGCAGTTGGACATCCCCCAAGGGGTCCTGGATTGGAGAGGGTGCAGGCTGGGCTGAGGGGACCGTTCCCCCCGCCCCCGTGCATGAATTTTGTGCACCGGACCTCTAGTGAGAACACAGTAGAAGGAATACACAGCAGATTAGGGGACGCCAAGGATTGAATCAGTGGATTAGAATACAGGGTAGAAAAAAATCACTCAGTCAGAGAACCAAAAAATCAATAAAAAAAACCCAGGAGGCCAGCTTAAGGGAGCTGTGGGACAACATAAAATGTAACAATATTTTAATAATAGGTGTACCAGAAGGAGAAGAAAGTGAGCAGGGGCTAGAAAACGAAATTGTAGAAAAGTTTCCTAATCCGGTAAAGGAAAAAGTCA
Source organism: Myotis brandtii (assembly GCF_000412655.1). NCBI lineage: Eukaryota > Metazoa > Chordata > Mammalia > Chiroptera > Vespertilionidae > Myotis > Myotis brandtii. The sequence goes on along the minus strand of NW_005370886.1, from coordinate 926,461 downwards.
CACAAGTACAGGAGGCACAGAGAGTCCCAAGCAAGAAGAACCCAACAGGCCCTCACCCAGACACATCATAATTAAAAGGCCAGAAATTAAAGACAAGGAGAGAATCTTAAAGGCAGCAAGAGAAAATTAATTTGTTACATACAAAGGAACTACAATAAGGCTGTCAGCTGATTTCTCATCAGAAGCTCTATAGGTCAGAAGGGAATGGCATGAAGTATTCAAGGTAATGAAAAGCAAGGATCTGAAACCAAGATTACTATATCCAGCAAGGCTAGCATTCAAAACAGATGAAGTAAAGAGCTTTTCAGACAAAAAAAAAGAGATAAAGGAGTTTATCATCAAAAAACAAGCACTGCAAGTAATGCTAAAAGGACTGTTGTAGTGAGAAGAAATAGAGAGAGAGAAACATAGGCATACAGAATTAAAATAGCAATTAATAAGTACTTATCAATAATAACCTTAAATGTAAATGGATTATATGCTCCAAACAAAAGATAGGGTAGCTGAATGGATACAAAAATATGACCCAATTATCTGCTGTCTATAAGAGACCCACCTCAGAAATAAAGACTCACACAGGATGAACATGGTGACTGACAGGACAGCAGGGAGGGAGAGCGTAAAGGAGTGAGAGGGGTGTGTGTGGATGTGCTTAGTGTGTGAGTGGGTGAGTGAGGGACAGTTAGATATTGCAAGAGTCCTGGGACTGGCAGATCAAGCTCTCAGAGATGAGGAGCCCCTGCTACTGCCACAGGCACTCCCAGGCCAGCTAGGCTTTGGTGCAGAGTCCATGCCATCTTGCAGAGGGGAACAGCTGAGGCCAGCCACACCAATACCCTGACTGACCATAGACACCAACCCTGGACCTGTGCAGGGAGTTGCTTTCCAGCCATAACACACATGGAACCACCACCATGCCCCAGCAGTGAGCTATGCGGTTCCTTGCCACAGGTTCCCAGATGTCTGCAGTGAGTACACGCCAGAGAGACCTCCTGAGCTGCGCCTCCTTGCTGGCACCAGGACAAAGTGGCCCAGGAGCCCGTGATTTAGGACCCTGTGCTGTGAGTGCAAGCCAGGGGTACCCCAGGCCCCACACCATCCGTTGCCCCAGTACAGACCTGCTGCCCAGAGCAGGATCTTTCCTCACCACAGGACAGAGCTGTCAATATGGCACCCTCCATTCCCAGCCCCAGGACAGAGCTGTCACCAGGAACATGCTCCATCCCCTGCTTCAATCTGGCACAGTGCCCCATCCCTGGCCCCAGTACAGTGTTGCCCTTGCGATCCAGTGCACCCAGCCAAGGGTCACAGGACCACACTGCAAGTGCACTGCCAGAGAGTCCTAGGGCACCATCATGAGATGGATGCCAGGGCCTCACAGTGAATTAAATGAAACAGGGCTCTGGGTCTTCAGAGCGAGTCACACAACAGAGGAACTGCACGCGCCCCCATCAACCCCGAGGCTGATACAATATCCTCAAAACAATAAATGTAATACATCACATAAACAAATTGAGAGAAAAAAAATCACATGATTATATCAATTGATGCAGAAAAAGCATTTGACAAAATCCAACACTTTTTCAATAAAAACTCTCACAAAGTGGGAATAGAGGGGTCATACCTCAACATAATAAAAGCCTTATATGACAAACCTATAGCCAACATTATACTCAATGGACAAAAACTAAAACCATTTCCCCTAAGATCAGGAACAAGACAGGGATGCCCACTTTCATGACTCCTGTTAGACATAATACTGGAAGTGCCAGAGATAGTTATCAGACAAAAAGAAATAAAAGGCATCCACTTTGGAAAAGAAGAAGTAAAACTGTCATTATTCACTGATAACATGATATTGTACATAGGAAACTCTAAAGACTCCATCAAAAAACTATTGGATTTAATAAATGAATTTGTAAATGTAGCAGGATACAAAATTAACTCCCAGAAATCTATGGCATTTTTATACATCAATAATGAAAACTCACAGAAAGAGAAACTAAAAAAAAACATAATAAAAAATAATAAATAAATAAATAAATAAATAAATAAATAAATAAATAAAATCCATTTACCATCGCACCAAAATAATTAAGATAACTAGGAATAAACTTAACTAAGGAGGTAAAAGACCTGTACTCAGAAAACTACAGGATGCTGAAAAAAGAGTCAGAGGAAGATTATATGCAAGTGAAAGAATATACAGTGTTCATGTATAGGTAGAATGAACATCAATAAATGTCCATACTACTCAAAGCAATCTACAGATTCAATGCAATCCCTATTAAAAAAACCAACAACCTATTTCACAGACCTAAAACGAACTCTACAGAAATTTAAATTGAATAAAAACGACCCCAAATAGCTGCAGCAATCATGAGAAAAAAGAACAAAGAGGGATCAAAATACCAAACATCAAGTTATATTACAAAGCCACTTCTCAAAACAGCATGGTACTGGCAAAAGAACAGACAAATAAACCAATGGAACAGAACAGAGAAGCCAGTAATCAACCCAAACCATTATGCTCAAACAATATTTGATGAAGTAGGCAAAAGCATACAATTGAGTCAAGACAGACTCTTCAATAAATGGTGCTGGAAAAATTGGACAGATACATGCAAAAAGTTGAAACTTGAACACAAACTTATATCATACACAAAAATAAACACAAAGTGGATAAATGACTTAAATGTAAGACAGGAAACAATAAAAATCTTAGAAGAATCCATATGCAGCAAAATATCAATAGCTCATAACAATATGTTTACTGACACATCACCTAGGATAAAGGAAATTAAGGAAAAAATAAACAAATGGGACTAACTCAAAATAAAAATATTCTGGACAGCAAAAGAAACTTTCAACAAAATAACAAAAGCCCACTGCATGGGAGAATAAATTTGCCAATGTGACATCTCATAAGCGTTTAATCTCCAAAATTTAAAGGGAACTCATACAACTTAACAAAAAGAAAATAAACAATGTAATAAAAAAAAATGGGCGAAGTACCTAATAGACACTTCCTGAAAGAGGACATACAGAAGGCCCAGAGGCATATGAAAAAATGCTCAAAATAAATCATCTGAGAGATGGAAATCAAAACAAGAATGAAATACCATCTCACACCTGTCAGAATGGCTATCATCAACAAATCAATAAACGACAAGTGCTGGTGAGCATGTGGAGAAAAGGGAACCCTCGTACATTGCTGGTGGGAATGCAAACTGATGTAGCCACTGTGGAAAACAGTATGAAGTTTCCTCAAACTAAAAAAAATGGAACTCCCATTTGACCCAGTAATCCCACTTCTAGGAATATATCCCAAGATCTCAGAAACACCAATGAGAAAGGGTATATGCACCCCTATGTTCATAGCAGCGCAATTTTCAGTAGCTAAGATTTGGAAATAGTCTAAGTGTCCATCAGCAGATGAGTGGATTAAACAACTGGTACATCTACACAATGGAATACTATGCTGCTGTAAAAATGAAAGAACTCTTATTATTTGCAACAGCATGAATGGAACTGGAGAGCATTATTTGTGTAATGTAATGAACAACATACAATGAACAACTGATGAACAAAAATAGGTCCAGAGACAGAATCATCAAGCAGACCATCAAACCTCAGAGGGAAGGCAAGGGAGGCTGGGCGGGGGGAGAATTGTTGATTCTACCAATCCAAAAACGAGATCAACCAAAGAACTTGTATGCATGTGGGGCATAAACAATGGACACAGACAATGGAGGGGGCTGAAGTCCTGGACTGATGGGGAGGGGACAGGCTGGAAGAGGACAAAGGGGGGAAAGGGGACATATGTAATACTTACAATAATGGAATTTTAAAAAATAAAAATTGGAAAATTTAAAATTTAAAAAATTAAAAATTAAAAAAAAAATGTGAGCCAGTTTGGCTCCTTGGATAGAGCATCAGACTTCAGACTGAAGGGTCCTGGGCACATGTCCGGGTTGTAGATTCAATCCTCAGTGTAGGGCATGCAAAAGGCACCAAATCAATGATTTTCTCTCATCATTGATGTTTCTCTCTCACTCCTCCTCTCCCTT
>NW_005370886.1:911861-918546 GCF_000412655.1 Myotis brandtii | reverse complement strand
GGGGATGCTTCAACTATTATTACCTAAATTAACTGAGTGGTTCCTAGATTAACTGGGTGGTGCACAGCCCTGACCTTTGCTAGGACTTTCAAGCCCTGACCTTTACTAGGACTTTCAATGGCTACTAGCTTTTGGGGGGTCTCTGTCTAAACTCAGCTAGTGAAGACAATGAATGGACTCCGGCATATGAGTCATGATTTTTTTATCTATTCAGCTCTTTGATGTCTTTTGATTCGAGCATTTAGTCCATTTACATTTAAAGTTATTATTGATAGGTACTTGTTTGTAGCCATTTTTATTTTTTGTGCCTGTGTTCCATCTCACCTTATTATTTCTTCTTTTTACACCATTCCCTTTAGCATTTCTTGCATGGCTGGCTTGGTAGTGATAAACTCCCTTAGCCTTTTTTTTTTTTTTTTTTTTTTTTGTCTGTGAAGCTCCTTTTTTCCCCTACAATTTTGACTGATAGCCTTGCTGGATAGAGTATTCTTGGATTCAGTCCCTTGCTTTGCATCACTTTGTAAATTTCATTCTATTCTTTTCTGGCCTGATGTGTTTCTATTGAGAAATCATTTGATAATCTAATGGGAGATCACTTATACATAAATTTCTGTCTCTCTCTTGCAGCCTTTAAGATTCTCTAAGATTCTCTCTTTGTCCTAAACATTTGCCATCATAATTTAGATGTGTTTGGTGTGGGTCTTTTCAGCTTCATTTTGTTTGGGACTCTCTGTGCTTGTGTGACATTTTTCTTCCCCACATCAGGGAAGTTTTCTGATCTTATTTTTTCAAATAGGTTTTCTAACTCTTGTTCCTATTCCTGTTGTTCTGTCACCCCTATTATTCATATGTTGCTTCATTTCATGTTTTCCCATAGGGCCCTTCAGCTCTCCTCCTGTCTTTTAATATTTTTCTCCTATTGCAGTTCAGTTTGGATGTGTTTTGCTTCCCTGTCTTCTAATTTGCCAATTTGGTCCTCCGCTTTCCATGGTGTTTTTTTATTGTAGCTATATTACTCTTCATTTCTTCTTGATTCTTACATAAGTTGTTGATTTTTTTCATCCATCCAGTTTATGAACTGTATGATCCTTATTCTGAATTCTTTTTCTGGCATTTTGCATGCCTCTGTTTCACTTAGCTGCTTTTCTGGCAATTCCTCCTTTTCTTTCCTTTGGGTGTTTCTTTGTCTACCCATTTTTGATCTCACTGACATATCTAGATGTGGAGTCATTCAGGGACTGCTCCTTGGGTGGCAGTGGCTCCTCGGGCTGAGGTTGCTCCTTGGGCGGTAGCAGCAGTGGCTGCTCGTCAGTTGGCAGTGGCTCCTCTGGTGGGTGCTGTTCGCAGCAGTGGTGGCTCCTTTTGCTGCTGGGGGTAGGCTGCTTGCATAGCTGTTGCTCCTCAGACAGGGGTGGGCTGATCACAATGCTGCTGCTCCTTGGATGGGGGCGGACTGCTCATGTGGCTGCTGCTCGAGTGGTCACAGTGCCATGGGCCAAAATATTGGGCAGGTCAGAGGGGAGCGCACTTCGGATCTCACAGGAGGCCATGCCCAGGGTGGCTGGAGTCTCAGTGACCATGGGACCACAGCTGAGGCTGCAGGTCCTTGACGGGGTGGCTGTAGAGTCCCGGGTGTTATCTGAGGGCACCCTGGTGGGAGGTGAGGCTGGGCTCCCAGTCACAGAAGCTTTCCCTTTTAAATAGGTGAGGCCTCGCCCTAACTGGTTTGGCTTGGGGGATAGAGCATCGACCTGCGGACTGAAGGGTCCCAGGTTCGATTCCAGTCAAGGGCATGTATAAGGGGAGTGCACTTCAGAACTCACAGGAGCCTGCACCCGGGGTGGCTGGAGACTTGGTGACCATGGGACCACAACTGAGGTAGCAGATACCTGGTAGGGGTGGCTGTAGAGTCCCAAGTGTTATCTGAGGGCACCCTGGGTGGAGGTGAGGCTGGGCTCCCAGTTACAGCAGCTCTCCCCTTCAAAGAGGCAAGGCCTCTGAGGAAGATCCAGCCTCCCGGGACTGTTTGCAATGGTAGCGGAGGCTACCTAGTTAGGCGAGTCCGGTTAGCCTGCCCCTGAAGGTCTTGTGGGATCTAACTCACACATACAAACACACACACCCCACACGACCACACACTCTTTTGTTCCCTCACTCACGCTCTCTCCCTCACTGCCACCTTCTTCCTGCCTCTGTAGTTGGGTCTGGGATGTTATTGACCCATTTGTGGATGGAGTTTCCTCTCCGGGTGTCTGGTTATGTGGCTTGCTCTCCAGCACATTGGCCAGACAGGATAAAATTCACCTCGACAAGACATGACACAAAGGGAACAAAGCACGAATGTACTCACAACACCAATAACCCCAATATAAGTGACCACCTGAGAAAAGAGAATTAGGGGAGAGAAAAGAGAGCACAAATGATATTGAAGAGAGAAAAAAAGATGAGAAAAGAAAAAGGAGAATATATATATGGAGAAAACACCACAGAACAAACAGATAAACCAAAAAAATACAAACACCAAACACCCGGCAAAGAGTGCGGATGCAGAATCTGTAGAGGTTGAGCTTATATACAGAAAATAAGGTTAAGAATTGGATGAATATGGGGAGGATCTCAGTTCAGTATAGAGTAAGTAGAAAGGGGATGAGTGGATATGAAGAAAGAGAACGAGATGAAAATAATAATAAATTTACATAAAATTGATTTTAAAAAGGGTATAAAAATAAAAAATAGCAAATAAAATAAAATAGAATGATGGAAAAATAAGGTGAAAAGAAATAGAAAATAAAGCAACAAACAAAAAAAGAAAAATAGAGGAAAAAATAAGAAAAAAAGAGAGAAAAAAATAATAAAAAAATAAAAATGAAAAAGAGAAGTGTCGTTTCTTTGGCTGACTTAAGATCCCAGTCTTCTGTATTGTCTGTGTTTTCTCAGTTTCCTATTGCTGGGACTGAAGGCCTGTCTTCAGGCCAGTGTCTGTGGACTCTCAGGGACTATTCAGACTTTTTTTAATCCTTTGTACCATTCAGGGTGTATTCTGGGTGTGGCTGTATTGGTTGCTTGGAGACTGGAGGTAGGGGCTATCTCTTCAGGAGAAAATGGCTGCCCAGGTCCCGTGCTCAGGTATGACTCAGTGCTAGACTCACTGCCATTTCTCCTGGACCCTCTCCTCTCCCCAGCTTCTCCCCAGACTCCATAAGTCCGTACCTTCTCCTGCACCTCAGCCACGGGTGAGTGTCCATATCCAAAAGGTCCTATGAACTAGGTTCAGTGAATAAAAGCACAGGCCACAGAGAGGGAAAAGATTGTGCCTCTGTGAGCTCCTCTTCTGCTGGCACTGCACAGTGTGGTCAGCCCTTCAGGCTGCCCCCTCTGGGCTCAGTCTTTCGTGACTGTGGACCCAGATCTAGAATCCCCTGCCACCATCAGTCCTGTGAACCTCCTTTCCACAGTCAGATGCTGTGCCTGTCCCAAGGGATGTGGCTCAGTGCCCTGTGGTTTCCCTCTGACCCTCTGGGCTCAGAGGTCTGGCAGAGCTCTCCTGCCCAAATCCTTGATTTTACCTTTCTCCAGGGGTCCTCTACCCTTCCTAGCTGCAAATTGTCTCACCAGCTGAGTCTCCTTTGCCAATTTCGGGTGGATGTTTTTCTTTTCAGCTGCTCTTTCTAACTGCTCCGGGACAAGACTTGGGACACGTCTGTCTATTCTGCCACCATTTTGTCCTTCCTGCTCTTTTCAATATGTAATCTCTTTAGGCCAATAAAATAACACACCCTAATAATGCCACCCAGAGGCAGAAAACACATCTATATATACAAAAGTCTAAGCGAACTTCTGACCATCTGACCGATAGCTATGACACGCAATGACCACCAGGGGGCAGATGCTCAGTGCAGGAGCTACCAAGCTGCAGTGACTTGACAGTGGTGGTTCTCAGGTGATGCACCCTGAATCCAGAGAGGAGGGAGCCTGATTCTGGTACATCACTCGAGAACTGCCCTCTTGCAATCTGGGACACCTTGGGGGATGTCAGAGAGCTGGTTTTGGCCCAATCCCTGCAGGCCAGGCCAAGGAACCCCACTTGCCAGAGGGACCCCACTCACTCCACAGATGCCCTTTGAGCCCCAGTGCTGCCCCAGGTAGTCTACTTTACTTTTTTCTTTATTTCTATACCTTCTATTACATGAAAACTATACATTTCTTCTAATTAGTTATGATTACAGGTTAGTTCTACACAGGTTCCTCTATTCCTAGCTTCAGAGAAGTTGGAGTGGTGAGAAGTATGTCTTAGAGCAGCAGTTCTCAACCTGTGGGTTGCGACCCTTTGGGGGTCAAACAACCCTTTCACAGAAAACACATATATAATTAGATATTGTTTTTGTGATTAATCACTATGCTTTAATTATGTTCCATTTGTAACAATGAAAATTCATCCTGCATATCAGATATTTACATTATGATTCATAACAGTAGCAAAATTACAGTTATGAAGTAGCAACGAAAATAATTTTATGGTTGGGGGTCACCACAACATGAGGAATTGAATTAAAGGGTCGTGGCATTAGGAAGGTTGAGAACCATTGTCTTAGAGTCTATCTTTCCTCTAGTTGGCTGATAGAGAGTTAGAAACATCGATTCAGCTGCTTCCTGCACACTTCCTACTGGGGATGTGCCTGCAACCAAGGTACATGCCCTTGACCAGAATCGAACCTGGGACCTTTCAGTCTGCAGGCCGACGCTCTATTCACCGAGCCAAACCAGTCAGGGCAAAAAATATTTTTTTAATTGATTTTTTACAGAGAGGAAGGGAGAAGGAGAGGGATAGAGAGTTAGAAACATCGATTCAGCTGCTTCCTGCACACTTCCTACTGGGGATGTGCCTGCAACCAAGGTACATGCCCTTGACCAGAATCGAACCTGGGACCTTTCAGTCTGCAGGCCGACGCTCTATTCACCGAGCCAAACCAGTCAGGGCAAAAAATATTTTTTTAATTGATTTTTTACAGAGAGGAAGGGAGAAGGAGAGGGATAGAGAGTTAGAAACATCGATTCAGCTGCTTCCTGCACACTTCCTACTGGGGATGTGCCTGCAACCAAGGTACATGCCCTTGACCAGAATCGAACCTGGGACCTTTCAGTCTGCAGGCCGACGCTCTATTCACCGAGCCAAACCAGTCAGGGCAAAAAATATTTTTTTAATTGATTTTTTACAGAGAGGAAGGGAGAAGGAGAGGGATAGAGAGTTAGAAACATCGATTCAGCTGCTTCCTGCACACTTCCTACTGGGGATGTGCCTGCAACCAAGGTACATGCCCTTGACCAGAATCGAACCTGGGACCTTTCAGTCTGCAGGCCGACGCTCTATTCACCGAGCCAAACCAGTCAGGGCAAAAAATATTTTTTTAATTGATTTTTTACAGAGAGGAAGGGAGAAGGAGAGGGATAGAGAGTTAGAAACATCGATTCAGCTGCTTCCTGCACACTTCCTACTGGGGATGTGCCTGCAACCAAGGTACATGCCCTTGACCAGAATCAAACCTGGTAACCTTCAATCCACAGGCTGATATATCAGCTATTTTTTTTTAAATATGCTTTGCTAGAATCTCATGAGAAAGTTTACTCCTAGGGCCAAGAAGCCAAGCCACACAGTTGCCATCAGGCTTTGCCTGCAATACCTACTGTATTGGGGTGTATTTCTCAAGTTGAGGTTTCTACAGGTGTTTTGAGGTTTCTTTTATGCTATCTTTAAGGAAAGCAACCTTCGTTCCTTACCTAAAAAGACTGCCATGAACTATGTGAACAAGCAAGGTACCAGGTATTTATCCAAGGGGCTTATCAGCTTCAAAGTCAATCTTTATTCCTTAGAGCTTTCTGGTGACATCCAGAGTCCTCTCATGTCTCTCTTTCAGACATGACATTCTAGTAAAGTTTTGGTTAGTAAAACTTCAATTGGAAACTGACTTATGTCCTGTTATTAAGAAATTAGATTCTTATTGGATTCATGCAAACAAATATATTGCCATGAGAACAATAATTACCAAAATTATAATTATTTTTAGCTAATTTAGTCCTATAGTCAAATTCTTTTTCTCCTGATTTTTCTTGCTATTATGTCTATAAATCTAGATACTTTATAAAGTAATATAAATGACTGGAATTTTTTCTGTTTTGCAAAACACAATATTCCACAATATTATAACTTGTAACAATTAGTCATAGATGAAAGCATATCAGAATCTATTTAATATATCCTATCTAATAATAGAAAAACATGGTAATTAACCGTAAATTCGCTACACTTCCCATTGGCTAATCAGCGAGATATGCAAATTAACTGCCAGCCAAGATGGCGGCCGGCAGCCAGGCAGCTGAAGCGAGCCGGAGGCTTGCTTGCTCCAGTGAAGGAGGAAGCCAAGGTTCCCTGCCTGCCGCTGCCGGCCTCTGAGCTTGCACTCTAAGCAACTATGTTACAATTATAGAATCTAAACAATCCCCAGAAACCTGCTTTCAGCCGGCCGGGATCTCAGAGCTGGAGTTTCAACAAAGTTTCAAATACAGAAGGTAAACAACGCCCAGAAACCTGCTTTCAGCAGCCGAGGTCTCAGAGCTGGAGCCGAGCCTCAGAGCTAAAGCTGGCTCTCAGCTCCAGTGACAGCCATAGAAGGTAAATAAATCCCAGAAT
>NW_005370886.1:905884-910861 GCF_000412655.1 Myotis brandtii | reverse complement strand
TTTTTGTGCCCCGGGCCTCTAGTATATATATAAAAGCCAAGCAACCAGAACAACTGGAACGACCAGTCGCTATGATGCACACTGCAGTGGCCAACCGGCCTGATCAAGGACCCGATTGTGCCCCCTAACCTCCCACGGCCTCTCCCTCTGGCCAGCCCAGCCCCAATCATCTCCACCCCCTCTGATCGGGGGTGGGGCAGGCCCACCTCCCGCATCCTCTCCCCCCTGTCGGCCTGGCCCAGATTGGCCCCCATCAGAGCAGGCTGGCCAGACCCCACCCATGCATGAATTTGTGCACTGGGCCTCTAGTGCATATATAAATAGAATATAATTGTTATTTTTTTATTTGACAGAGCTTCCCATATACCTTAAGTATAAAATTTTCCTTTATAAGGAGAGAAAGAAAATCTTAAAATTCAAACCCTGGGAAGGTAGTCAAATATATCATGCTATTATATGTATTTACTAGAGGTCTGATGTACGAAGATTAGTGCAAGAATGGGCCTTCCTTCCCCTGGCTGCCAGCACCACCTTTGCTCTGGCCTGGAGCCACCTTTCTGCCTTTCCGCCTTTCCACCTTCCCACACTGCTCAGAGGCCCAGAGCAGCTGGGGTGGTGCAGAACGCCTGCATTGTCGCTATGGTGATGATGCAAGCGTCCTGCCCCGCCCCGGCCGCTCAGCACCTGCATATGAAAATTAACCCGCCATCTTTCTTGGGTTAATTTGCATACTCACTCCTGATTGGCTGGTGGGTGTCGCAAAGGTATGGTCAATTTGCATCTTTCTCTTTTATTAGTGTAGATTATTATTATTAAACAATATTAAGTAATCTATTCATTTAATGTAATCAACTTCCTGATTAACATAACATAATTATTTTAATAATATATATAAAAACTTTGCTTCCTAAGCAAATATAGGAAAAAACTTTTTTTCCTTACTTTTAGGCTTATTTTTCTAATGGAAAACACACTACATTCTTTTTAAAAAAATATATTTCTTTATTGCTTTCAGAGAGGAAGGGATAAGGAGAGAGAGATAGAAGCATCAATGATGAGAGAGAATCATTGATCAGCTGCCTCCTTCACACCCCCTACTGGGGATCGAGCCTGCAACCCAGGCATGTGCCCTTGGCCGGAATCGAACCTGGGACCCTTCAGTCCGCAGGCTGACGCTCTATCCACTGAGCCAGGCCAGCTAGAGCCATACTTACATTCTTAAGAAGCATAACAGAGATAGTGAATTCCTTAGCTGAGAAACAATTCCCTTGAACTTGGAAATCCCAAGCAAGCTCCATTGACTTACTGCACAGTTACTTTCATTTTCTTTTCATTTTTGAGAGTTCCATCACCTTTTGTTGCATTCCTGGTTCCTCACATGGGACACCACTTTGCCAGGGGCTGACCAGCAGACCCTGAGTGACAGATGAATAGATTACTCTGACACATGTTTCTGTGAAAGAGAGGCTAAGGAGTTGTTTTGCTTTAGGAGCAAATAGCTTCAATTGCCTTCCTCCTTAGGCTTTTATTGTTATAACAGCTTGAACTAAAATTAACTATTAGATACTATCAGTAGGATAAGCATCCTTGACAAAGCACATGTGTCCTTTAAGCAAAGACATGTCGAAGTAAACACTCAGGGGCTCAGACTTGTTTGGAAAAGTCAAGGCAGGGCCAGGCGCCTTCAGCCAACTCCTGTCCCATGCCTCCCCACAGCCAATTTTAGCAATTTGAGTGTTCATTATGTCCTAGGCATTGTGCTAATTGTTTTTCATGTTACTTTTTATAATTCTCTAGTTTTAATTTTATTTTTAATTGAATTTATTGGAGTGACATTGATTAATAAAATTATATAGGTTTCAGGTGTATACTCCTATAATACATCATCTCTATATTGTATTGTGTGTCTACCACCCCAAGTCAAATCAACTTCCATTACTTATCCCCCTTTATCTTCTTCTATGTCCACTATCCCCCTTTCACTCTGGTAATCATCATACTGATGTCTATGTCTATGAGTTCTTTTTTCTTTGCTTAATCCCTTCACCTTTTTTTCATATATATTATTATTGAGAGTATTACAGATGTCTTCCCTCTTTTCCCCCTAATTTCCCTCCTCCACCTGGATCCTGTCCACCCCAGGCCTTCACCACCCAGTTGTCTGTGCCCATGGGTAATGCATATATGCATATAAATTCTTTGATTAATCTCTTCCTGCCCACCCTTTCCCTCTGAGATTCATCAGTCTGTTCCATGTTTCTATGCCTCTGGTTCTATTTTATTCATCAGTTTATTTTGCTCATTAGATTCTTTGTTCATTTATTTTGATTTTTAGGTTCAATTGTTGATAGATTTATTGCCATTTTATTGTTCATATTTTTGCCCTCCTCTCCTCCTCCTCCTCCTCTTCCTCCTCCTCCTTTCTTCTCCTTCTCCTTCTCCTTCTCCTTCTCCTTCTCCTTCTCCTTCTCCTTCTCCTTCTCCTTCTCCTTCTCCTTCTCCTTCTCCTTCTCCTTCTCCTTCTCCTTCTCCTTCTCCTTCTCCTTCTCCTTCTCCTTCTCCTTCTCCTTCTCCTTCTCCTTCTCCTTCTCCTTCTCCTTCTCCTTCTCCTTCTCCTTCTCCTTCTCCTTCTCCTTCTCCTTCTCCTTCTCCTTCTCCTTCTCCTTCTCCTTCTCCTTCTCCTTCTCCTTCTCCTTCCCCTTCCCCTCTTCTTCTTCTTCTTCTTCTTCTTCTTCTTCCCCTTTAACATTTCTTGTAATACTGGGTTGGTGGTGATCAACTCCTTTAGCTTTTTCTTATCTGTAAAGCTCTTTATCTGACCTTCAATTCTAAATAATAGCTTTGCGGAATAGAGTAATCTTGGTTGTAGACCCTTGCATTTCACCACTTTGAATATTTCTTGCCACTCCCTTCTGGCCTGCACAGTTTCTGTTGAGAAATCAGCTGGTAGTCTTAGGGGCACTCCCTTGTAGGTAACTAACTGCTTTTCTCTTGCTGGTTTTGATATTCTCTTTATCTTTAACCTTTGACATTTTAATTATGACGTATCTTGGTGTGGGCCTCTTTGGATTCATCATTTTTGGGACTCTCTGTGCTTCCTGGACTTGTATGTCTATTTTTTTCACCAGATAGGGGTAGTTTTCTGTCATTATTTCTTCAAATAGGTTTTCAATATCTTGCTCCCTCTCTTCTTCTTCCAGCACCTCCATGATGCAAATGTTAGCATGCTTGAAGTTGTCTCAGATGATTCTTACTATCTTCATATTTTTGTATTCTTTTTTTCTTTTTGCTCTTTTGAACAGGTGCTTTTTGCTTCCTCATTTCCAAATTGCTAATTTTATTCTTGGCATCATCCATGTTACTGTTGATTCCCTGTAAGTTATTCTTCATTTCAGTTAGTATATCCTTCATTTCTGACTGGTTCTTTTTCATGTCTTTGATGTTCTCATTAATTTCCTTGAAATTCTCGCTAAGTTTCTTGACCTTCTCACTAAGCTCCTCAAAGCTCTCATTAATTTCCTCGAGCAGCTTGATAACATTGTTTTGAACTTTATCTAGTAGTTTGCTTGCTTTCATTTGATTTAGTTTTTTTTTTTCTGAAGATTTCTTCAGTTATTTTATTTGCGACATATTTGTCTCTGCATTTTGGCTGCTTCCCTGTGTTTGTTTCTATGTATTAGGTAAAGATGTTATGTATCCTGGAATTGATAGAGTGGCCTTGTGTAGTAGGTGTCCTGTAGGGCTCAGTAGATCAGCCTCCCCTGTCAACTGAACTGGGTACTGAAGGTGTGCCCCTGTGTGGTCTGTGTGCACTGTCATGTTGTAGTTGAGCCTTGATTCCTGTTTTACTCACTGTAAGGGATTGACCCAAGACTAATTGACTGAGGACCAGCTGCAACTACAGCGTAAGAGCTACTGTGCAGGAGACACCCCATGTAGAGCAGGACTTGTTTTAATGGGGCTTTGGTGCTCACTGAGCCCACCCTTTGTGTGTCACTTGGGGAAGTGGTAGCTTTGTATCCTGGCAGGGTCTGAATCTGTCTACTAGGTGCACCCCAACAGTTGTAAAGTCAGCCATTGCCTGTGCCCTGCCTAGAGCCAACTGGCACAAGTGATTTGCAGATGTGTACCCTGGAGAGGCCAAGCTGTGAACCTTGGCAAGCTGCTGCTAGTACCAGGCCTGGGGCCACCTATCAAGAGTTATAGGGCCCACTGAGTCCAGCTTCTGCTAGTTTGAGAGATTTTAGGAAAGTCTTGAGCCTGAGCCAGAACAGTCCATTCATATGGAAAGGATACTGCAAATAGTTTGGGTGGGGCTGCAAAATGGGTGGGGTGGGATCTCAGGGAATCACCAGGGTGGGATGAACAGTGTGGGCCAGGTTGATGGAGACTTGGCGCTCAAAGGGAGTGAGTTTGGGTAAGTCTATGCACCAGCCCTTTAAGAGGAACTGCTTGGGACTCTAGCAGCCTCCTTGTCACTCAGCCATAATCCTCACTGGTTTTTACAGCCAAAAGTTATGGAAACTTCTCTTCCCATCTCTGGAACCCAGAGCTGAGGGCCTGTTGTTCAGCTGGAACACCTTGCTTCTCATGGGAGGTCTCTTCAGCCAAGCTATCCCTCCAGATTAAAAACATGCCACATGTGGGTGTCAGACCAGCCCGTTCTGTGCCTCCACCCCTCCTACCTGTAGGGAGAGCTCAGGAGATTTATCTCAGTGCTGCGGCAGATGCAATGGCGTGAGTACGCTCCGCCTGCACAAGCTTCCTCGGCACACCAGGAAGTGGCATCGCCCGCCTGAGCTGACCTCCTAGAGCCCCTACATAGTACCCTGATCTTTCCTACTATTGGTTGCCCTATGGATGTTGTAAACTTCTGATTGGTCTGGAATGTTATATATGTTGCTGCACTCACACAATAAACTTGGATCTGCGTCACTGAACCGGTCCCCGGAGTCGGGCATGCTTTGTTAGGACTCC
>NW_005370886.1:902251-903301 GCF_000412655.1 Myotis brandtii | reverse complement strand
AAACATGTTCAATAAGCTAAGTGCTCAGCAAGCCATGATCAACGTCGTCCAGCAGGCGCTAATAAGAAAAGAAGGGGGAGATGTAGGGAGAGCTCAGGAGATTTATCTCAGTGCTGCGGCAGATGTGGCGTGAGTATGTTGTAAACTTCTGATTGGTCTGGAATGTTATATATGTTGCTGCACTCACACAATAAACTTGGATCTGCGTCACTGAACCGGTCCCCGGAGTCGGGCATGCTTTGTTAGGACTCCATCGGCCTCACCCCCGCGGGACCCCCTGCTTCACCTACCAGTCTCAATGTGCTTTCTTCTTTACTTCTCTAGTTGTAGGACTTCCATTCAGCCATATTTCATGCAGTTCTGAATGATGGTTGTTCTGTATTTTAGTTGTAATTTTGATGTGGTTGTGGGAAGATGCGAGTATCACATTTACCTACACTGCCATTTTGGTTCCTTCTCTTCTCGTTACGTTTTTCACCCAGCCCTACAATCCTCCTCCCCTCTGACAGCTGTCAGTCTGTTCTCTATGAGTTTGTTTCTTTTTTGTTTGTTTATTTTGTTTTTTAAATTCCACATATGAGTGAAATCATATGGTTCTTGTCTTTCTATAACTGGTTTATTTCACTTTGCATTATACTACTCTCCAGCTCCATCCATGCTGTCACAAAAGGTGATTTACTCTTTATATCAGTTGTGTGAAGTAATTACTAACTACTTTTATTCCCATCTGACAGATGGGGAAACTAAGGCTCTAAGAGAGGATGCCTTTCCACAGCTAGAAAGTGGACCCTGGAGCTGGAATTTGAACCTAGGCAGTGTGGATCTAGCGTGCTTGGAGGAGGAGATGGTCAGGTAGAATTAAAAAAAAATATTGCTTAAAAAATATTATTTTGGATTAGCATATCTACACTAATAAAAGAGAAACATGGTAATTGGTGTACGACCGCTACCCTTTTCATCGGCTAATCAGTGAGTATATGCAAATTAACTGTCAGCCAAGATGGCGGCTGGCAGCCAGGCACTGAAGCGAGCACGAGGCTTGCTTGCTGC
>NW_005370886.1:899038-900048 GCF_000412655.1 Myotis brandtii | reverse complement strand
CAGGTCGTTATCTCCTGAGGGGTCCCAGACTGCGAGAGGGCACAGGCCGGGCTGGGGGAACCCCCCCCCCGCCCCCCGAGTGCACAAATTTTTGTGCACCGGGCCTCTAGTTCATTTTATAACAGAAATTTAGAGTTTGGCTTTCATTGACTACAGGGATGTGCAAAAGTGAGTTAATAATAATCAATAACATAGCAATAAATAAATAATAATACAAGGAGGAATAAAATCTGTTTCGCCTACTCACAGTTGTGAGTTATAGTTATAAACCTACTTTTGGCCACCCCTGTAATGTTTTTAGTTTAACTAAATGGTTAAAAGTGCAAACTCTACAGATAGATGGCTTGGGTTTGAGTGTAAGCTCTGTCACTCACTTGTATGACCTTGGACAATTTCTGTAACCAACATGTGCCCCAGTTACCTCATATGCAAAATATTTAAATAATGTCATTCTCCTCATAGGACTGTTGTGTTAATTAAATTGATTTAATATTTGTAATGTGCACAATATGGTAAGTGCACAATAAATCTTAAACAAATATGGAATGGTGATCTCCCAACCTTTTGGATTATGTAACCAATCAGTGAAACTTTTCTGAGCACACTTTCCCAATATAGGCGTATTAATTATAAATTATAATCATATATTACTAACAATTCATATTTAATTATTGGAACCCCTTAAGTTCCTTCTTATATCTTAGACTAGAGGCCCGGTGCACAAAAATTTGTGCAATCGGGGGGGGGGGGTTCCTCAGCCCGCCTGTGCCCTCTCGCAGTCTGGGACCGCTCGGGGGATGTCCACCTGCTGGCTTAGGCATGCTCCCCGGGGGAATGGGCCTAAGCTGGCAGTCAGACATTCCTCTGGCAGCGCAGGAGCCCTCGGGGGATGTCCACTTGCCAGCAAGGACTAGGCCTAAGCTGCAGTCGGACATCCTTAGCGCTGCTGAGGAGGCGGGAGAGGCTCCCGCCATCACTGCTGTGCTGGCAGCCATCAGCCTGGCTTGTGG
>NW_005370886.1:897321-898720 GCF_000412655.1 Myotis brandtii | reverse complement strand
GCTGATGGCTGTTTGCAGGCTGGCCACACCCTCTTCAGGAGGGGGGTCCCCGCTGGGCTGCCTGGTCAGCCTGGGTGAGGGGCTGATGACTATTTGCAGGCTGTCTACAGCCCCTTCAGTGTGGGGGTTCCCACTGGGGTGCCTGGCCAGCCTGGGTGAGGGGCTGATGGCTGTTTGCAGGCTGTCCACGGCCCCCAGCCACCCAAGTTCCCAGTGGAGGCTGGCTGGAAGCAGGTATCTGGGATTTATTTGTCTTCTATAATTGAAACTTTGTTGCCTTTAGCGGAGGTCACAGTTGGCTAGGGCAGGTGGGAAGCTTGGCTTTCTCCATCGCTGGGGCAACCAAGCCTCCTGCTTGCTCCAGCTCCATGGCTGCCGGCCGCCATCTTGGTTGGGTTAATTTGCATATACTCACTCTGATTGGCTGGTGGGCGTGGCTTGGGGCATAGCGAAGGTATGGTCAATTTGCATGGTTCTCTTTTATTAGATTAGATAATAGAGAAATTGTAGTATTTTCTTCCATTGCCCATGGATGATCTTGTGTGCTTCACTCTGACCATTGGCCTGTGCTAGATGGGGCATTTAGGCCTGGAGTAGGATTAGAAGTGAGTTATCCCAGGTTGTCTAGCACTGCTGTGATACAGGAGGACTGGGCCTGTGTCTCCTATGTGAGCATGGAAAGGGATAGGAACAGGAAAGTTGAAGAAGGGACTTCTAGGTGTTGCAAGCATGAGCTCTTTCTATTAGGGATTTCCTCAGGAGGAAGGGAAGTGCCTGGTTACCTATGAAATAAGAGTGTTTTTAATTTTATAGACATCTATACCCTACCAGGTAAAAAGAATGGACTCAATCTCTCTTTGGGCGGGTATAAAGTTCATGTGAATGCCAGATGTGATGGGCTTTGTTTAGTTCTCAGAACTAAAAACAGCATAAGAGGCCAGGAAAGATCCCCTGACTCAGCCATGTTGTGCTTCTGGCCTCAGTAAGCATAGAAAACATGAAGTACCCAAAAGAACACAATAACATGTTCAGGATAGCTCTGAACCATTCTGCCTCTTCTTCCATGGCACAGGAAGCTGGACAGAGCTTTAGCAGCCTTTGAGTCATCCGTTTACATTCACAGACGAGGGAACTATAATCCCAGAAAACCTCTTTCTCTTTTTTCCTTCTCTGAAATGACAGGGCTTTAGTGTAATAGCAATAACCACTCATTTTATTGAGTTACCACAGTTGTAGATGTTTTATGTATATAAATTTATATTTTCCTTCTCTGAAATGACAGGGCTTTAGTGTAATAGCAATAACCACTCATTTTATTGAGTTACCACAGTTGTAGATGTTTTATGTATATAAATTTATATTATCATTACTAGGGGCCCGGTGCATGAAATTTGTGCAC
>NW_005370886.1:894488-896155 GCF_000412655.1 Myotis brandtii | reverse complement strand
CAGGCCTGATGCCTCTGGCCCAGGAATCATGCCTGGGCAGGGGACCCCCATCTCCCTCTGATCGCTTGCTCCACCCCCCGCCCAAGCCTGACGCCTCTGACCCAGGCTTCAGGCCTGGGCAAGGGGACCCTCATATCCCCCCAATCACCGGCTCTGCCCCCCACCCAGGCCTGATGCCTCTGGCCCAGGCATCAGGCCTGGGCAGGGAACCCCCAGCCCCCTCCGATTGCTGGCTCTGCCCCCCGCCCAGGCCTGATCCCTCTGGCCCAGGAGTCAGGCCTGGGCAGGGGACCACCAGACCTCTCCGATTGCCGGCTCTGCCCCCTGTCCAGGACTGATGCCTCAGCCAGAGGTGTCAGGCCTGGGCAGGGGACCCCCATCTCCCCTTGATCACCGGCTTCTGCACGGCTTCTGGGACTTCTGGGGCAGGCCTGCAGACCGGGATGGTGGCTGGCACTGGTGGCTGCACTGTCCCGCCCTGCTTGAAGTATGCAAATTAGCCGCCATCTTTGTTGGCAGTTAATTTGCATATCACGCTGATTAGGCAATGGGGGGTGTAGTGAAGGTATGGTCAATTACCATGTTTGTCTATTATTAGATAGGATAATAAATCCTTATGAAAGCCAGAAATTTTTTTGGTCTCAGGTAAGATAAAACTCATCTAACTATGGACTAATTAAATTAGAGTTTCTTTTCTCCACATAATAATCTGGAGGTTGTTGATTATTTCTGTAGTATACTGATGTCATCAGAGAGCCAGCCTCTTCATGTTTTTCCTTGTTAGTATGCAGACCATGAGCCTCATGGTTGCTACTTCATGGTCACAGAAGGTTGCCCTAGCCCCAGGCATCACATCTACATTCAAAGTAAGGAGAAGAAAAGAGATGTTGATGCTAGCCATATTTCTCCCCTTTAGCAGGAGAGCAAAAGCCTAACAGAAACTAGCCCCCTACCAGCATCCTTTCTCTTACATTTCCTTAGTCAGGTGTTGGTCTTATGGCTAGCTCTTCCTGCAGGAGAGGATGAAAAAATGAGTAACTGAGCACATTGTTGCCTCAAATATGGGGGTTCAAGTTGCAAATAAGAAGGAAGAAATGGATATTAGGAAGGCAATCAATGGCTTGTCAGTCATAGATAAGTAAACTTATAATCACTATTTTACAGATAGGGAAACTGAGCCATGAAGTAGTTAAGTAACTTACCCAATGTCTTATAGACAACAGACAGTAGAGCTATAATTTGAATCCAGGCAGTTTGGCTCTACACCACTGTTTCTGGAACATTCATTGTTACAAACTACAGTAAGAAATACTTTTAATATTGTACCCCAGTACACATACTTTTTTCTTTAAATCTTTACTGTTGAAAGTATTACATAAGACCCTCTTTTTTCCCCATTGACCTCTTCCATCCCACCCCTGCCCCCCACCCCTTTGTCTGTGTCCATGGGTTATACATATACAAGTTCATTGGTGGATCTCTTCCCACCCACCCTTCCCTACCTTCCCTCTGAGGTTCGTCAACCTGTTCCATGCTTCTATGTCTCTGGGTCTATTTTTGTTCATCAGTTTATTTTGTTCATTAGATTCCACATATGAGTGAGATCATGTGATACTTATATTTCTCTGACTGGCTTATTTTGCTTAGCATAATACTCTTCAGGTCCA
>NW_005370886.1:862139-893444 GCF_000412655.1 Myotis brandtii | reverse complement strand
TGTTCATTAGATTCCACATATGAGTGAGATCATGTGATACTTATATTTCTCTGACTGGCTTATTTTGCTTAGCATAATACTCTTCAGGTCCATCCATGCTGTTACAAATGGCAAAAGTTCTTTCTTTTTTTACATTCCATTGTGTATATTCAAAACACTATGTATCTTTTCTTCCTACAATGCACTATTCTATTCTATTCTATTCCATTCTATTATTTATTTTTTTAAAATGCTGGTCATGCTTAACTAAACTGCTGTGATGACCCTGCAATTTGGAAATAATTTTACTACACTGTTATGCCTCAATGCAACTACTTCCCCAATGGGATATCAGGGGTACCAAGAAAAACTGAAATGCCACTATTTTTTTCTTCTTTTTTGTGTAAATGTTTGTCTCTTACTGAATCTGACTTTGGAAGAGGAATACATTATTTGAGGGGGTCCAGTTTTATACAGCCAGACACAGTTCCTAATTGACAAAAGCACCAATGAATGCTTTAGTGAGAATGTAATACTTCACACAATACATAGTGAGCACTAATTCATGTGTCTTGGCTGAATCTCCCCAAGAAGCATACCCTTTGATATGAGGGGAATAGGAAATGAAACAAGGAAGTGAAAGCAGTAAAGCAATGAATGAACAAATAAGACAAAGAACCAAAAACTCATAGACACAGGCAACAGTATGGAGGTTCCCAGAGGGAAAGAGAGTAGTGGGGTATTAAAGGGTAAACGGGGTAAAATATATAGTGATGGAAGAAGAATTGACTTTGAGGGGCAAATGTACAATGCACTATACAGATGATGTATTATAGAATTGTACATTTTAAACCTGTATAATCAATGTCACCCCTGATAAGGTTAATTAAAACTAAATAAACACAAAATAAATTAGGTATGTCTTATTAAACCAGCCACTAGAGTAGGCAATTGAAGCTTAATCCCTGGGAAAGCCCTGAGGGAAAGGATCAAACACATGTATCTCTCTTTTTTTTCCATATGTATCTCTTTTTATTTTGTTTTGTTTTTGTTTGTTTGTTAGAGCTAGCTGAGACTTTATTTTGGAAAAATTTTTTATTTTGGAAAAAAAGCACTTGACTTTTAGTTGAGGGTGTGGGTTAGAGGCAGTCCCACAAACAGTAGACTCCATCTCTAAGGGTGAGCTGAGAACTGGGGCTGAGCCTCAGGCTGGTCTCCTCTTCCCTACATTCCTCTTCATAGCTCCTTGTCCCACAGGCTCAGAGGCCAGGAGAGAATGCAGTAGCCGTTCACTTGGGCAGGATGTCAGATGACTCAGACAACAGCTTCTCAATCTTCTTCACAACCATGGTCTTGGAGCAGCTGGTGTTGGTGCAGCTGAAGGAGCCAGAGCCTCTGCCAGAGCCAAGTTGGCTTGGAAGCCCAAGCCATAGTTAAAGTTCCCACAGGCCAGGCTCAGCCCACTTGAGCAGCTGCTTGTGGTCTTAGTATGGATATTCGTTTTGCATTCCAGACTCCAGCTGATTCTCCTTGCCCAACCAGCAGCTTGCATACTTTTCAATTATCACACTTGGGGGGTCAAGAGAATCAGGATACTTATACATCTCCCCCATTGTCATTGGTTAAGGGCTACTCCCAGGACAAGGAAGGCAGTAATTCTCAGGCACTTCTAGACTGCTATATTCTAGGCAAAGTGGGTTCTGGCAGCCTGAGAACAACCCTCCAACAAAGATGCAGGTACTAAATATTGAAAGTCAGGTTGATGTCCACAAAATTATAAGGGGAGGTGGATGGAAGACCAACAGCCTGTTATAATATGTTAGCTTGCATCCTCAATATTATCATCAGCTCTAATATATTCAACAGTTTCTGGGTGTTTGCTCCAGTGCTATGTTGCTATAGGAATGGATGGTACAATGTTGTAAGAACCTCACATAAGGCAGGTCTGAGTTTCAAACCCAGCTCACTCACCAATTCTGTGACCCTGACCCTCACTTTCCTCATCAGTAAAACGGGAAAAATATTTACACCTACCCCTTAGAGTTATGGTGATGAACCTATAACAGAGCTTAGCACATTAGTAAGTACTCAATCAATGCTAGCTAGTATTAATTAATAACAAAAAGGATTTTGAGTTGATCCTATCGTTAACATATGAAATGGCAAAAGTATGTATAACTATATGTATGGTGTTGGAAATGAGTGTGGGCTGCTTTATCCAATGCTGAACATAAAACAGAGGGCATGTAATCTGGTGACCAGGAGGCTGGACATTTAGGAGGGGTTTGGCTGAAGCTTTACTGTAGTTGGTTTACTACCAGAGCTTGGAAACTCACATCTCTCATCTCAAGAATACAGTTTCAGAGGAATTTGTGCTAGAAAGTGATTTACTACTCCATAAGCACCATGCAAGTAGGAGCAGTATCTAATTTATTCACCTCTATATCCCAGATAGTGGAAATGTTCTGCATGCAAGTACATATTTGTTGAATTAATAAATAAATGAGTACAAAGTGATGACATACAGAGCTTTTTTCCCAGTATGACCTAATCTACTAGGATTTTAGTCATGCTATTTCCTCCACTTGGAACACCCTTTATTTCTCGTGCCACCCTCTGCTCCATGCTTATACTACATGTGTGTAGAAAAAATATCTATGCTTGCCCTAAGAGAAATATGACTCTTACCCTCAGCTTCTGGAAGGTAATCTCCAATCCCTTGGAATGTCATATCTGATAAGAATGGTTTAGGGTGAGGTTTTGGCTACACCAACAATGTGATTTAGGGTGGGGGCTGTGGTTTATCTGGCATCAGATCACTTCCTCAGGCGACTGGGGACTGAGATCAGGCACAGGGGCAGTGATGGAGCCCAAATAAAATTTCTAGGAGCTTGGATGAGCCACTCTGATTGGAAATACTCCATGCATATTGTTACATATTAATGCTGAAAAAGTAACACTGTCCTGACTTCACAGGGAGAGGACCACTGAAGCTCCCCATTTAGTACTTTCTTGGACTCTTCCCTGTGTTTCCTTCCTTGGCTGATTTAAACTGTATCTTTTAGGCTTCATAATCCATAACTGTGAGTTTAACAGTAACAGTGAGTTCTGTAGGTCTTTCTGGTGAATTGTCAAACTGAAGGGTGGTCTTGGTTTGGACTTACAGTTGGTGTTAGAAGGAAGGGTGGTATTCTGTGTGGACTGGTCACCCTAACTTCTCAGTTGCTCTAACCTTCACAAGATGGTAGAATTTTCTGTCTTCTGAAGCCTAGTTCAAACCTTTCCTTCTTTGGTAGAGATTTCTAATGTTCATTCATATCTAGTTCTCCTTGCCTTCTGAGCTTCTGGGACTTTTACCGTTTTCTGCTCCCTTAAAGTTAGGTGAGGCCTTGTGATCAATTCTGGCCTTTTGATCTGTAACTGGAAGCAGAGCTAGAGAGTTTAGCTGTGAGAAACACTCTAGGATTCTCTCTCCAGTTGTGGTGGTTATGGAAATATGTGTTCAGAAGGAAATGTAGCAAGGTCAAAAGCAGCCCAGATTATGCACTATCACATGGAGAATAGCTGTCCTGGAGAGTTACTTGGACTCACAGTAGGATTTACATGAGCAAGAAATAAACTCGTGTAAATTAGGCCATTGAAATTTTGGGAATATCTATTACTGCAGCACAACCAAACTTATCCTGACTGCTTACAGATATCTTCCTCAGGCATAATTAACCACTCCATTCACTGAGTGCCTCCAGATCCCCCATCCATCCCTGTTATACCATATGCTTATATGTTCCCACTATACTCTGAATAGATATTTTATTTTAGTCATCTTTGTATCCCTAGTGATTCTACCACAAGTCCTGGCTGAGATCACATACACAGCATATGTGGGTTGAATCTAATTCAGCTGTTTGGCAGCAAGACTGGGAGACATGCTATTGTGGAGATAGACATAGCCTTACCTATGAAGATATCTTAAATGGTCCATTGGTGAGCTAAATAGAAGGAATGGAAGCTTCTGAAAAACACAGGGCCACGGTATGCCTATGTGCCATCCCTCTTTTATGACAACAAAAAAGTGTCCATATGATATTCTGTATGAGTATTGGAGAAGAAAGTCATAGTCCAAGATAGAAATGTGAGAGATGGAACCAGAATAGTGTACTTCTAGGGGACATAAATTTTACTTCCAAATGTCCCTCTTCAACTGTATTGCAAACCCAGCTAGTCTTATCAATGTATGG
This sequence comes from Myotis brandtii, assembly GCF_000412655.1. Lineage (NCBI taxonomy): Eukaryota > Metazoa > Chordata > Mammalia > Chiroptera > Vespertilionidae > Myotis > Myotis brandtii. The sequence goes on along the minus strand of NW_005370886.1, from coordinate 889,227 downwards.
CCAGGCTGAATTGTTGTCCTGCAGGTGGTGGGACTGCAGGAAATGCTGGAAGTCTCCTATTTTTAATTTGGACTTGGCAGGTAAAGGCCTAGCAAGCAAGATCTACCTCATTAGCCCCATATCCTGGTCCGAACAGAAGCTTCAGGAAGCCAAGGGTGAGCAGATCAACATAAAGAAGGAAATCCCAAAACTAAATGGGCCAAGTGACAGTGGTGACCTCCATGAAAAAAACACTGAAGTAAGGCCACAGCAGAGATCATGGTCCTCCTGACATTTGTTCTTCATATTAGAGACAAAGAGACATATGGCTTCAGTCACCTGTTGGAGAATAGATTAGAAAACTGAAGAAGTAGAGCCCTCAAGGAGCATATAGGGTATTACACTCATTCACATGTTAGAATCAAGTCATTCTATATTCTTGCTTCCCCCACCCTTTACCCCAATCTGTGCCACCCTCAGGAACACTCTGAGAGTAATCAGCTCTGAGATCAGTTTGAATGGTAGTGGGGAATAGGTGAAGAATACTCACAAGCTGGGTAACTTTGGTCACTTTAAATGAGCCCCTGGCTTTTCCAGTGTGAAATGTGGTTAACAACCACCATTGCTAAATGGTTGTCATAAAAATTAAAAGAGACCATTATATGTAAGGTCATTGAAAATACTAGGAATTCTTGTATTTAGACAAGCCATAAGCCTCCTCCATCACAGCTGGTGGGAGCCTTTCCAGGATAGAGATAGGTCAGGGATGACTTGTTTGGGAAGAGGCCTTTCCTGGAAGCTGGGATGAGTATCTTTTCTCCATTCTAGTTCTGGCCATCTGGACACACCACAAAGACATCTCTCCTGACCCCTCAGCCTCCCAGAAAATCCTGAGGAAAGTCGAACAAGAAGCCATCATTCTCAACACAATGATCTTGAAATTGGTAAAGGCCCTGTGGCCCTCCCCTTCTGAAGGCCTTCTGAAAATGATACTTGAAATCCATTGCCACCTCTGCTCCCAGTCAAGAGGAAAATCTTAGTAATTAGGCAAAGCAATTTGGAGACTTAGTAATTAGAGAGGCAAGTGACATATCAATGAATATAGCAGTACTCTCATCAGTGAATAAAACTAAGGGCAGGAATAGGTAAAATGCTCTTAGCAAATAAGTTTGTAAGTTAGTAAGGCCATCCTTTATGGTAATAAATAATATGGATTTATCATGTAGACCATATAAGGTTTTCATAAATAATTCTTCTGGCGATAAGATGTGCTTTCCTAAGGTACCTTAGGAAAGAATCAGCTGCATCGAGGAGTGTAAGACCCCCACTATTTATTTCCCCACTCTCTACTGTAGTACCTACATAAGGTCATCAGGGAACACTAAGACTAGGTACAGTCTTCTTGCTCTGCAGGAGGTAATTGAGATTCAAGTCTGGTAGCTGGGGAAGATGGCTGCTAAGAATTGAGACTTTTGAGTTTGGTGGAGCGAGATGGCAGACCCCATGAGGGCAGTAGAGAAAGATATTAAATGAGGAGAAATAAAGAAAGGGTAAAAGATTACTGAAGGAGATGGTTTAATTATCTCTTTCTCCAAATCCTGGTGGATGGGGATATCCCCAAGGTCTAGACACACAAGGCTTACACCTTAAAACCTTTCAGTAAATAAGTACTTTATTAGGGTCAGTGTTTAGCTGCTCTCAAGAAGGGCAGGTTAGGCAGTGCCAGAATAGACAGACCCACTATGGTGTCTCTGATAGGCAGCATAAGACATCACTTGGGAGTCTGTGGGCAGCAAGGAGCATCTATGTATATATATAGGTAACACCATGATGAAAGAAACAATATGGCCACTCCACTGGCTTTGGGTAATGAATCTACCTCTGAGGAGATGGACTCGGAAGCATTAAGAAAGAACTGGGGGTAGGGGACTCCTGAGATGGTCTCTTGCTGGGTCCATAAAACAATTTTTATGATTCCATGAGTTCCAGGCAGGTACTGAACTCACAGCTACAAGGAAAAGGAGCAAGGTCAGGAATGGGCTTTGAAGTCTGGTCCAAGAGCCAGGTAACCTGAAGGACAGTCCCATCAGTAAAGGCACTTGAAGTGCCCCGTTACAGGATCATATTTGATTCTTGTGACCAACTCTTCCAGAACGAACATGAAAGGTCATAGCCTATGGATTGCCTGGCAATGGTACAGCAGGGATGCAGGCTGAGAATAAGCTAGGGTAAGCTGCCCCCCCCTGCCAGGTAAATTCCCCTTATTTTGCTATTGGGAAACAAGCACACACATATACACACAAAAATGGCACGAGAGCTATGCCTGAGGTGTCTTTTTACTTCTTTTATTGAACTCCATAAATATTTTCATAAGGCTTTGTGTCATTACAACATCGTAGTTTTGTTGTTAAACATTTTTTTAAACACACAACTTTGACATTTGTTTGACAGGGTCAAACAGTCAATTAGGAGAAACAAAATAAACTGGCAAATGCAGAGCAGCAGGGGTAATCAAAATCACTGTTGCCCATCCAACCACCCCAGCCCACCCCATCCCCAAAGCACTAAAAGATCACTATTTGGCTTTACACTAGAACTGTTAGAACTCTCTTGTTGCTGTTCTTATAAATCCATTAGAGATATACACATAGAGAGAATGGGGGAGAGGGAGAGAGAAAGAGGAGTTGAGTTTCTGTGTTAGGACCATCCCACAGCAGGGCCCATAGAACACAATAGCAAAGCCTTTTGAAGAGCAAATCCAGGCCTCATTGAGTTGAGGAAAAGGGAGCTCAGGGCCATGCAGAAACAAAGATTTACAGAGTTCTTAGGGATAGCACTGCTGTGAGGACACAGAATAGGACTGGACCATGAGCCCAGATAATGGGACTCCCCATGGGGCTGCTGGCCACTGGTTTGATTTGCTGCCATAGGCTGGGGGAACACTACAACCAAGGGAAAACTTATTTCTTGATGTTTTCACAAGTCATTGGCATCTGGTGAGGCCAGTGGGTTGGGTGGATGAGAGATAGATGGATGGGAGGTGGATGGCAAGAGGCAATATCCCTGATCATGGAGCTCTGGGTACAGGTCTAGGGGAGCACAGGGACAAGGGGGTTTGACCAAGAGATATTGTAGGCCCAGGGACTTGTCTGAAAATCCCCTTTTGGTGGGCTCCAAGACCACATAGAAACATGTCAGTGCCAAGCATAGTGGGGCAAGTAGGAAAGAATGTAAGTTCAAGAAAGGCCTACCCAGACATTGAAACACATTCTGCTTGCCAGAGAGGCCATTTTATCTTATGCGCTAGGTACAGGTTCCTTGCCAAGGGTGCTTAAGTAGCTGGGTCATGTTCTGAGCAGTGGTGGCCAGTCCCAAGCCCTGGCCTTCTGCCCAACTCAAGCTTATCTTTGGCTCATTCCACAAGTCTGAATGGAAGCTGAAACAACTTGCAGTTTGATTCCCACAGAAGAAAAATTCCCCGGCTGGGTAGGACTGGTCTGGGTCAGGAGTCATAGAGCAACAATCAACAATCAACACAAGCAACACTGAGGGCCCCATGCAGCCATGGTTACTGCTTAGTAAGCTAAGGTCCTTTCATGACGCAGTCTTCTCCCAAGGGGTTCTGAACAGACTCACAATCTCCAGATTCCTCACTAGAGTTCTCCATAGCAAGGTCAATCCTTACTTCTTTGTACTCCATTCTTCTTGCTGTTCAACGTCTATCCACAAAAGGGGCCATGTGGGGAGGAGAAGCAAGTACTCCTGTACCCACAGGGAACTCTTTCTGGGAGAAGTTAGTTTTACCCCAGTGTAAATCCTGTCCAAAAATGAGCCTAAGTATGGGATTTCTGTCTCAGATCCTTTCTCCATAGGGAAAAATCCCCCTGGAATCCTTACTTGCTTCAAATGTCCTGAGATGGGACAATGTTGGAAATGGGGCCTTCTTCAAGTGCCAGAGTGCTTTAACTATGGCAATACCACCAATCTTCCGGTGCCAATGGAGCAGGAAAAAGAAGAAAGATAGGAAGAGGGGAAGAAAAGGGAGATTGTCCATGCAATCTGCTAATAATTAGGGAAGTCTCAAATAACTTGAATGGTAGGAACTGCAGGTACATATCTTAGGCCAAGGCTGTCTATTTCCATACCCACCCGTTTTTTTCCTGTAAGAAGTTACTCATCAGCATTGGATCTTCTCTAGGTAAATAATTTAAAGACAGGTGATGAGCTTGGTAAGGTAGGGTAGACTCTATCTTTATCCATTTATAGACTCCTATCAATGCTGCCTAAACAATCTGCAAATGGAAACTGGGACGAACGGGCCCTCAAACTGTGGGGAGCCCTTTCTTAAATCTATTTGGTACTGGAGGCAGTTGAATCCCTCCAACAGGAGGCAGAGTTTTAGCCTGTTTGCTTCCAGTTCAGATCTTTTAGGTTAGGAGAGGGACAGGCTTAGAAGGAAAACCATAACCAAAGCATCTTGAAGAACAGAATAATCTGTGAAACTAAATCCCAGATACAAAACTGTCACAACTCAGTAGTGCTGCAACATGGGAAACCCCAGTGCTAGGAGAAGAAGTAGCCCAAATGCAGAATGTTCCCTGAACAGAAGTCTTCTCCTGCATCATTATACTCTGACATGCCCTTTCTTATGTTTGGTTTTCATCCCTCTACAATACCTAAAACACAGTGAAAGCAATAGGAATATTGAGTAGTTATGTCACAGGGCACAACAGAGCACATCCAGACTCATACAACTGAGAACAGAAGATGCAGGGAAAAGGCTGTTTGGGGCAACTATAGGGCTGCATAAACATTTGAAGATAGATGGTCAGCTAAAGGAGAGGAAAAAGAAGACCCTCCCTTTACCTAGTAAAAAGTAAAAGGAAAAACAATTCTAAACTCCCAAACCCACCACATTAAATTAAATTAAAAAGTCATCAGCATCAGTATCATTGGGAAAGAAAAAAAACCAATATAAACACATCTATGGTAATAATGACAAGTCAATGAATCACTCAGGGGAGTAAAGAGATTATCTCAACAAGAAAAGGAACAAATAGAAATGTCAATTTCTGAAAGTAAAGGGGAAGGGGATAGAGCAAGAAGAACAAAACAAAACTTTTAAGAAGAGATCAAATGTTTAGAAGTCATTGATACCTCTTCCTACCAACTATAGATTTCACTTCCCCCAAAGAACAGAAAACGTTTTTGGTCCTTCTGTGTGTGTGTTTGTGTGTGTGTGTGTGTGTGTGTGTGTGTGTGTGTGTACACTCAAGGGTCTCTCTGTGTGTGTATATGTCCATATATATATTTATAAATTTCAACAGTGCTTCTCCGAAAAAAGGTCCATCTATAAATATAATTTTATTTACTTTATTTTAAAATTATCTGCCTCCCTGTAGGTACTATTTTTTGAAGGGGGTTAACCTGCTGAAGTTTTGCCAGAATGGTGACTGGCTGCGCTTGGGTTCGGTGAACTCAAAGACCTGTGACTGAGCGATGCCATCTGGGACCAGGTACTGGCCCTGGTTTAATGGGTCCTGCGGTGGTGGGTAGGAAGGAGGAACTGAGCGGGCAGAGTTGACACCTAGAGTAGATGAAAGATCAAAGGGAAAAGTTATAAGTTAAGTAGCAAGGGACTTCTCAAATTACCCACTGACCACTATGGGCAGACATTTCAAAGCATCCATTTTAGAGAGTGTGAACTGGAACTGAAAATCACCAAGGGAAGATTTACATTCCTTCATAGATTTTGGAATGGTGTGGTGATTATTGCAGCAACATATGCTTTGCCATCTACACAGCATTACTGAGAAATTTGGGATGTTGCCATTATCCATTTTACAGATGAAGACACTGAGACCTGTAGGGAAATGCCATACCCAATGTCACAAAGCAAGGGCTAGAATCCACATTCTTTGACTTCTCAGTTCAGAGCTCTTTCCAAGAGACCATAAGCATCAATCAGACCATCAAACCTCAGAGGGAAGGTAGGGGAGGGTGGGGGTAAAAGGGAGAGATCAACCAAAGGACTTATATGCTAGCATATAGGCCTAACGAATGGACACAGACAATAGGGGGGTGAGAGCATGAGTGGGGGGGATGGGGGGGTAATGTGGGGATAAGGACACATATGTAATAACTTAATCAATAATTTTTTTTTTAAAAAAGAGACCATAATCCATTATGCAGGGTTGGTGCTGCCAATAACCCAACGATATCCATTTAATGTGAAGCAACATTTTCTCCCTCCTCCATTCCCCCTGCAAGTGTCAAAAGAGCCTGGTTAAAAACTAGTGACTTCAGGGTAGGTGTTTAGGGGAGGGAAATGTTTTTCTAAAAGCAAGTGTTCTATGCCAGGTTGAGAGTAATGCAACTGTATTTAATAGGGAAGTGACATTGGTAATAGAGGGAGAAAGCGAACTCACCACCAGAAAATATGATTCATGGAACACAAGGAAGACTTAGAATATATTTATGACATTTCAAATGGAACACTTCAATAATTTATCAACTTTCATTTGGAGGGTTTGCAACTATCAAAGCAAAATCTGCTTGAATGGAGAATTCTTGGAACCAGGGGGCCTAAACTTAAAGTTTAATCCTACTCTATATTCAGATTAGAATAGGCTGAGATATACAGCATCTGATTCAGAATGCAAGGAAGACCTCTCTGCTGCTTCCACATACCTTCCTCATCTGCTGGTCAGTGTCTGAAATTTTAACATTATAGCTTTTTTGTTTGCCTGTGTTTGATGATTTGATCCCATTATCCTGGAGGTAGTATCATATTAAGCCACCATCAGCCATTGGCCCTTCAGCAGGAAGGAACTGGTTTTATTCTAAAAGTCAGTAGTTTTTGTTTTGTTTTTGTTCTTATTTTTATTTTCTAGCTTTGTTGAAATATAATTGACACAGAACATTGTATAAGTTTAAAGTGTGAAACATGATATTTGATAGACATATGTATTGAGAAATGATTACCACAATAAGGTTAGCTAGCACATCCACTGCCTCACATAATTACCTTTTTTGTGATAAGAACATTTAAAAACTACTTTGTTAGCAACTCTAAAGTATACAGCAAGTATTGTTAACTATAGTCACCATAGTGTACATTATATCCCCAGAACTATGCGTTATAACTGGAAGTTTGTTCCCTTTGAACAACATATTCCCACTTCCCCAAACCCCAGGCCCTGGCAACCACCAATTTATTTTCTGTTTCTATAAGTTTTCATTTTATAGATTGTAAATATAAGTGAGATCATACAGTATTTGTTTTATTGTCTGACTTATTTCACACAGAACAATGCCTTCAAAGTCCATCTATGATTCAATAAGGCAGGGTTTCTTTCTTTTTATGGCTGAATAATAGTTCTCTGTGTATATGTGTATGCATTTGCATGCATACACAGGTACCACATTTATTTTATCTATTCATTCACTGGAGGACACGTACGTTGTTTCTGTGTCTTGGTTATTGTGGATAATGTTGCAATGACTATAAGGGGGTGCAGATATCTCTTTAAGTTTCTGATTTCATTTTCTTTCCATATATACTCAGAAGTGGGATTGCTGGATCAGGTGACAGGTCTAATTTAAATTTTTTGATGACCTTGCATATTGTTTTCACTGTAACTCACCAACTTACATCCCCATCAACAGTGAACAAGGGTCCCCTTTTCTCCACATTCTCACCAGCACTTGTATTTCTTGTCTTTTTTATAACAGACATGAGGTGATATCTCATTGTGGTTATGATTTGCATTTCTCTGATTGATTAGTGATGTTGAGCAAATTTTATGTATCTGTTGGCCATCTGTATGAATTCTCTGGAAAAAATATATTCAGATACTCTGTCCATTTTTTAATTGGACTACTGGGTTTGTTTGTTTTTGCTACTGAGTTATATGAGTTGCTTATATATTTTGAATATTAATCCTTTATCAGATATATGGTTTGCAAACATTTTTCCTATTCTGTAGGTTGCATTGTCATTGTGTTGTTTCTTTTGCTGTGCAAAAGCTTTGTAGTTTAATGTAGTCCCACTTGCTTATTTTTGTTTCTGTTGCTTGTGTTTTTAATATCATATTAAAAAAAACTCGTTGCCAAGACCAATGCCATTCAGTATTTCCCCTACGTTTTTTTGTAGGCCAAACATTATTATTAATGAAAATCTACAGTTTACATTAGGACTGACACTTTGTGTTATATAGTTCTATGACTTTTCACAAATGCATGATGTCAAGGGTCCACCATTCCACTATTGGTCTTTTATTTTTAAATAAATAAGTTTCCTTAATGTTGATCATTTTAAAGAATTCTTTCTACATTTTGGATACAATTCTTTTACCAGATATGTGTTTTGCAAATCATTTCCAGTCTCTGTCATGTGTTTTCATTGTTTTTAAAATAATTTGAATTTATTGGGGTGACATTGGTTCACAAAACCATAGAGGTTTCAAGTGTACAACTCAACAAAACATCATCTGCATACTGCATCATGCATCCATTGCCCAAAGCAAAGTCTCTTTCCATCTCCATTTACTAGTATCCTACCCCCTTTGCCAAAAGCTACATATCTACCCGACCTTTCCCTCTGGCTATCACCACACTGTTGTCTGTGTCTAGGTGTTATATACATATACACACACATGTACCACATTTATTTCATCTATTCACCCTTGGAGGACACATAGGTACGTAGATTGTTTCCATGTCTTGGTTATTTATGAATATATATATATAATGTAGTTTTTTGGTTAATACCTTCACCTTCTTTTACCAAGCCCCCCCACCCCTCTCTTTTGACAGTTGTCAGTCTATTTCGTGTATCTATGCCTCTCTTTCTATTTTGTTTGTCGGTTTATTTTGTTCATTAGATTCCACATATAAGTGAGATCATATTGTATTTGTCTTTTTCTGACTGGCTTCACATAGACTAATACTCTCCAGGTCCATCTATGCTGATCCAAAAGGTAAGATTTCATTATTTTATATTTTTTTACAACTGAGTAGTATTCAATTGTGTAAATGTACCATAGCTTTTTTATCCATTCATCTGATAGTCACTTTAGCTGTTTGTAGATCTTGGGTATTGTAAATAACACTGAAATGAACACAGGGGTGCACATATTCTTTTGCATTAGTGTTTCAGGTTTCTGTGGATATATTCCCAGAAGTAGGATTGCTTGATTAAAAGGGCATTTCATTTTTAATTTTTTTAGTAAACCTCATAGTGCTTCCTCCAGTGGCAGCACTAGTCTGCATTCTCACCAACAGGGCATGAATATTCCCTTTCTCTACATCCTCATTATCACTTGTTGCTTTTAATGATAGCCATTCTGACAGTTGTGAGGTAATACCTCATCATAGCTTTAATTTTTAATTTGCATCTCTCTGATGATTAGTGACACGGAGCATTTTTTTTCATATGTCTATTGGCCATCTATATATCCTCTTTGGAGAAGAGTCTACTCAGGTTCTTTGCTCATTTTTTAAATTGAGTTGTTTGCCTTCTTGGTGTTAAATTGTATAAATCCTTATATATTTTTGGAAATTAACCCCTTGTCAGATGTATCATTCATTCTCCCAATCAATGGGTTCCCTTTCATTTTATTGATGGTTTATTTTGCTGTGCAAAGGCTTTGTAGTTTGCTAAAGTCCCATTTGTTTATCTTTTCCTTTACTTCCCTTGCTCAAAGAAATATATTGGCAGAAAAAACTTCAATGAGAAATGTCTGAGATTATATTGAATATGTTTTCTTCTAGGATTTTTATAGTTTTGGAACACACTTGTGTTTAATCCATTTTGAGTTTATTCTTGTGTATGGTGTAAGTTAGTGGTTTAGTTACATTTTTTTGCATGTATCTGTCCAATTTTCATAATATCATTTATTGAATGGACTGTCGTTAGCCCATTGTATGTTTTGCCTGCTTTGGCAAATATTAATTGACCACAAAGTTGTTGGTTTATTATTGTGCTCTCTATTCTGTTCCATTGTTCCCTATACTTATTCTTGTGCCAATACCATTCTGTTTTGATTACTATGGCCTTGTATTATAGTTTGATATCAGATAATGTGATACCTCAAACTTTGTTCCTTTCTCAAGATTATTGAGGCTATTTGGGGTCATTTCTGGTCCCATTTAAATTTATGCAATATTCATACTAGATCTGAAATCTATGCAATTGCTATTTTTATATCTTTATTGTTGAGAGTATTACAAATGTCTCCCCCTCTTTTCCCACTTTCCTCCCACCATCTGGTTCCCACAGGGCCCCAGGCCTTCACCACACTATTCTCTGTATTCATGGCCAATGCATATATTCATATAAATCCTCTGGTTAATCTCCTCTACACCCCTCACACCTTCCCACTGAGATTTGTCAGTCTGTTCCATGTTTCCATGCCTCTGGTTCTATTTTATTCATCAGGGTATGGTGTTCTTCAGTTTCCACATATAAGCGAGATCACGTGATATTTGTCTATCTCTGACTGGCTTAGTTCACTTAGCATAATCATCTCCAGGGCCCTCCATGATGTCTCAAGGGGTAATTGATCCTTCTTTTTCATAGCTGCATAGTATTCCATTGTGTAAATGTACCATATTTTTAAAATCCATTCTTCTACTTTAAGACACTTGTTCTATTTCCAGATCCTAGCTGTTGTAAGCAATACTGCTATAAACATAAACATTCATATATTCTTTCTGATTGGAGTTTCTGGATTCTTAGGATACATTCCTAGAGTGGGATCACTGGGTCAAATAGCATTTCCATTTTAAACTTTTTGATGGAAATCCAGTTCCATAGTGGCTGCTCCAGTTTGCATTCCCACAAGAAATGTACTAGGGTTCTTTTTTTCTCCACATCATCACTAGCATTTACTGTTTGAGTTATTGATGGTAGCCATTCTGGCAAGTATAAGGTTATACCTCATTGTTATTTTAATTTGCATCTCTATGATGATTAGTGAACTGAAGCATTTTTCATATGTCTCTTGGCCATTTGAATGTCCTCTTTGGAGAAGTGTCTAATCAGGTTGTCTGCCTGTTGTTAAATTGGATTGTTTGTCTTCCTTTTGTTGAGTTGTATGACTATTTCATATAGTTTGGAAATTAACCCTTTATTGGATGTATCATTGGCAAATATGTTCTTCCATATAGTGGGTTCCCTTTTCATTTTGATGCTGGTTTCTTCTGCCGTATTACAGATTTTTATTTTGATGTAATCACATTTTTTTCCCTTTGTTTCACTTGCCCTAGGTGATATATCTGTGAAAATTCTGCTATATGAGATGTCTGATATTTTGGGGCCCTTGTTTTCTAGTAGGATTTTTATGCTTTAACAACTTACATTTTAATTAAATCTTTATTATTGTAGTATTCAATATGTCACCCTTCTCCCCCATTGTCCCATTCTAGCCTGCCCCCACCCCCAACCCCAGGCCTTCACCAAAATACTGTCTGTGTCCATGGATTATGTATAAATGCATACAAGTTCTTTGGTTGATCTCTTCTCACCCAAACACCAACAACCGCCTTCCCTCTGACATTTGACAGACTGTTCCACGCTTCTACGTCTCTGGATCTATTATTTTTTAAATTAAATTTTCATTTTTGAAAGTATTACTTTTTTTTTCACCCCAGGCCTTCACCACCCTATTGTCTGTGTCCATTGGTTATACATATATGCATACAAGTTCTTTGGTTGATCTCTTCCCACCCACCCACCATCCCATGCCTTCCCTCTGAGACTCCACACTATGTTCTGGGTTTCTATGTCTCAGATCTATTTTGTTCATCAGTTTATTTTGTTCATTAGGTTCCACATAAGAGTGAGATCATGTGATACTTGTCTTTCTCTGACTGGTTTATTTTGCTTAGCATAATACTCTTCAGATCCCTCCATGCTGTTTCCAAGGGTAAGAGATCCTTTTTTTTTCTACTGCTACATAGTATTCCATGGTGTAAATGTACCACAGAATTTTAATCCACTCATTTACTGATAGGCACTTGGGCTGTATCCAGATCTTAGCTATTGTAAATTTTGCTACTATGAACATAGGGGTACAAACATTCTTTCTGATTGGTTATTTGGTTTTCTTAGTATATATTCTTAGAAGTGAGATCACCAAGTCAAATGGCAGATCCATAATAAATTTTTTGAGGAAACTCCATACCATTTTCCATAATGGCTGTATTCCCACCAGCAGTGTACAATAGTTCTTTCTCCACATCCTCGCCAGCACTTGTTGTTTGTTGATTTGTTGATGGTAGCCATGCTGACAGGTTTGAGGTGATACCTCATTTTCATTTTCATTTGAATCTCTCTGATGATCAGTACCTTTGAGCATTTTTTTCCATATATCTCTTGGCCATCTGTATGTCCACTTTGGAGAAGCATCTATTTAGTTACTTTGCCCATTTTTTAATTGGATTGTTTGTCTTCCTTTTAAGTTGCATGAGTTCCTTTATTATTTTGGAAATTAACCCCTTATCAGATGTATCATTGGCAAATATGTTCTGCCAAATAGTGGGTTCTCTTTTCATTTTGTTGGTGGTTTATTTTGCTGTACAGAAGCTTTTTATTTTGATGTAGTCCCATTTGTTTATTTTTCCCTTAGTTTTGCTTGCACTAAGAGATATATCCACAAACATATTGCTATGAGAGACGTATGAGTTTTTGTTAACCCCTTATCAGATGTATCATTGGCAAATATGTTCTGCCAAATAGTGGGTTCTCTTTTCATTTTGTTGGTGGTTTATTTTGCTGTACAGAAGCTTTTTATTTTGATGTAGTCCCATTTGTTTATTTTTCCCTTAGTTTTGCTTGCACTAAGAGATATATCCACAAACATATTGCTATGAGAGACGTATGAGTTTTTGTTGCCTATTTTTCCTTCTAGGATTTTTATGGTTTCACTACTGACGTTTAAGTCTTATCCATTTGGAGTTCATTCTCTTGTCTGGTGTAGGCTGGTGGTCTAGTTTCATTGTTTTGCATGTCTGTCCAATTCTCCCAACATTTATTGAAGCAACTGTCTTGACTCCATTGTATATGCTTGCATCCTTTGTTAAATATTAATTGAGAATAATGGTTTGGGTTGATTTCTGAGGTCTCTGTTTAGCTCCATTGATCTATATGCCTGTTCTTGTGCCCATACCAGGCTGATGTAACTAGTGGCTTTGTAGTATAGCTAGATACCCAGTATTGTGATCCCTCCAATTTTGTTCTTCTTTCTCAAGATTGCTATGTCTACTCAGGGACTTTTTTGGTTACACATAAATTTTTGGAGTATTTGTTCTACATCTGTGAAATATGCCATTGGTATTTTAATAGAGATTACACTGAACCTATAGATTGCTTTGGGTAGTATGAATATTTTAATAATGTTGAGTCTACAAATCCATGAACATAGTATATTATTTCACTTGCTTATATCTTCCTCTATCTCTTTTTTCAAAGTCCTGTAGTTTTTGAAGTACAAGTCTTTTACCTTTGTGATTAACTTTATTCATAAGTATCTTAATGTTTTTGTTGCAATGCTAAAAGGGAGTTTGCTTAGTTTCTCTTTCTGAGAGTTCATTTTTGGTGTATAAAAATTCCATAGATTTCTGGGTGTTAATTTTGTATCCTGCTACATTGCCAAATTCATTTTTTAAATCTAGTAGTTTTTCGATGGAATTTTTAGGGTTTTCTATGTACAATATCATGTCATCTGAGAATATGAGAGTTTTAATTCCTCTGTTCCAATTTGGATGCCTTTCATGTTTTCTTCTTATCACTGTGGCTAGCACTTCTACTACTATGTTGAAATAGAGTGGTGAAAGTGGACATCCCTGTCTTGTTCCTATTTTTAGAGGAAATGGTTTTAGTTTTTGCCCATTGAGTATGATTTTCGACGTAGGTTTGGCCTTTATTGTGTTAAGGTATGATCCCTGTATTCCTAATTTGCTGAGAGTTTTTGTCAAAAATGTGTGTAGGATTTTGTCGGATGCTTTTTCTTTTTTTCTTTTGAATTCTTTATTGTTTAAAATATTACATATATCTCCTTTTTCCCCCATTGATCTCTCCCGGGCCACTCCCACCCTCAGCACATGCCCTCACCCCCCTAGTGTCTATGTCCATTGGTTATGCTTATATGCATGCATACAAGTCCTTTGGTTGATCTCTTAACCCCCCACCCCACCCTCACCTGCCTTCCATCTGAGGTTTGATGGTCTGTTCGATGCTTCTCTGTCTCTGGATCTATTTTTGTTCATCAGTTTATGTTGTTCTCAAATGCTTTTTCTCTGTCTATTGATATGATTACATGTTTTTTGTCTTTCAATTTGTTTATGTGATGTATCACATTTGTTGATTTGCAAATATTGTTCCAGCCTTGCATCCTGGAATAAAGTCCACTTGGCCATGGTGTATGATCTTTTTAATACATTGCTGGATCTGATTTGGTAATACTTTTTGAGGATTTTAGCATCTATGTTGATCAGGTATATTGGCCTGTAATTCCCTTTCTTTGTACTGTCTTTATCTAGTTTTGGAATTAGGGTTATTCTGGCGTCATAAAAAGAGCTCAGAAGTGTTTCTTATTCTTTTATTTTTAAAAAATTGTTTGAAGAGGACATGTATTAGTTTTCCCTTAACTGTTTGGTAAAATTGCCATGTGCAGTGGTCCAGACCAGGGCTTTTGTTTGCTGGGAGTTTTTTTTTGTTTGTTTTGTTTTTGTTTTTAATAACTGCTTCAATTTCATCAGTTTTTATCAGCCAATTCAGGTTTTCTGATTCTTCCTGGTTAAGTGTTAGAAGATTGTATTTTACTGGGAATTTGTCCATTTTGTCCAGGTTGTCCAGCTTGTTGACATATAGTTGTTCTTCATATTTTCTTACAATCCTTTTTCTTTCTGTAGTATCAGTTGTTACTTCATCCCCTTTCATTTCTGATTTTATTTATTTGGGTCCTCTCTCTCTGTTTCTTGATGAGTTTGGTTAAAGGTTCATCAATATTGTTTATCTTTTCAAAGAACTAGCTCTTGGTTTCACTGACCTTTGTGATTTTTTTTTAGACTTTGTCATTTATTTATGCTTTGATCTTTATTATTTCCTTCCTACTTACTGTGGGCTTTTCTTGTTTTTCTCTTTCTAATTTCTTATTTGTAGGGTTAGATAGTTTACTAGTAATTTTTCTTGTTTCTTGAAGCAGGCCTGTAGTTCTATGAACTTCCCTCTCAGGATTCTTTTCACTATGTCTCATATATTTTATGGTGTTGTATGTTAATTTTCATTTGTTTCCAGGAAGTTTTTCTTATTTCTTCCATGATCTCATTGGTAACCATTTCCTTGTTTAATAAAATGCTATTTATCCTCCATGTGTTTGTATTGTTTTCAGTGTTTTGTTTTGCTATAGTTAATTTCTAGTTTCATGCCATTGTGATCCAAGAAGATGCTTGATATAATTTCATTCTTCTTGAATTCACAGAGACTTAGTTTGTGTCCTGACATGTGGTCTATTTTTGAGACTGTCCCATGTGCCCTTGAGAAGAATGTATATTCTGCAGCTTTGGGGTAAAATGTTCTATAAATGTCAATTAAATCCATTTGATCTAGTTTGTCCTTTAGGGACTCTGCTTTTTTGTTGATTTTTTTGTCTAGAACATCTATCCAGTGATTTCAGTGGGGTATTAAAGTCCCCTACTATGATTTTATTGCTGTCAGTCTCTCCCTTAAAGTTCTCCAGAATGTTTTTTTAAAACATATATTTGTGTGCTCCTTTATTGGGTCCATATATGTTTCCTAGGATTATATCCTCTTGTTGTATTGATCCCTTTATTATTATGAATTGGTATTCATTGTCTCTTCTTACGGCCTTCATTTTAAAGTCTATTTTGTCAGGTCTGAGTATTCCTATCCTAGCTTTTTTTTTTTTTTTCATTTCCATTTGCCTGGAAATTTTTTTCATCCTTTCACTTTCATTCTGTGTGATTTTTTTGTTCTGAGGTGGGTCTCTTGCAGACAGCATAAATATGGGTCATGAGTTCTTAATTCATTCAGCTACTCTATATCCTTTGATTGAAACATTGACGCCCTTCAGATTTAAGGTTATTATTGATAAGTACTTGTTTGGTGCCATTTTTATTCTTTATGCTTGTGTCCCTCCCTCTCTTTCTATTTCTTCTTCTTACAACAGTCCCTTTAGCATTTCTTGCAGTGATGGTTTGGTGATAATAAACTCCTTTAGTCTTTATTTTTGTGTCTGCAAAGCTCTTTATTTTTCCTTCAAATTTTAATCATAGCCTTGCTGGACAGAATACTCTTGGATTGCATTCCTTGCTTTTCATTATTTTGTATACTTCATGCCACTCCTTTCTGGCCTGACTTGTTTCTATTGAGAAATCAGCTGTCAGTCTAATGGGAGGTCCCTTGGAATTAACTTTCTTTCTCTCTCTTGCTGCCTTTAAGATTCTTTCTTTGTTTTTAACATTTGCCATTTCAATTATGATGTGTCTTGAAGTGGGTCTTTTTGCATTCATCTCATTTTGAACTCTGTTTCTTCGACTTGTGTGGCTTTTCCCTTCACCAGGCTAGAGAAGTGTTCTGTCATTATTTCTACAAATAGATTTTCTATTGCTTGCTCATATTGTTCTGTTTTTATGCCTATGATGATGATGTTGTTATGTTTCATGTTGTCCCATAGTTCCCTTAAACTCTTCTCAGGCTGTTTACATTTTTTCCAATTGCTACTCTTATTGCGTGTTTTTTTTTTTCCTACCTTGTCTTCTAATTCACTGATTTGGTCTTCAGCTTCTTCCAATCTACTGTTGATTCTTCCCAGGGTATTTCAGGTATATCATTGTTCATTTCAGATTATTCTTATTCATGGTTTCTACCTCTTTGTTCATGATGCTATAGTTCTCACTAAGTTCCTTGTAGTCCTCATTAAGTTATTTGAGCACAGTTATAACCATTTCTTTGAATTCTTTATTTGACAAATTGCTTCCCTCATTTAATTTAGTTCCCTATCTGGTGATTCCTGATTTTCTTTCATTTGGGCGCTATTTCTTTGTATCCTCATTCTAGTGGTTTCATAGTCCAGGGCACTGAGTGAGGTGGGCCAGGTTGCGGTGGCTGGTCTGTGCATTTGGAAGTATTGCTTTGCAACAGGGTCTGGTCTCCTGGGGGTGCCGGGTTAAGTGTGCCTTGTTGCAGAGCCAAGTCCATGTGTCCAGAGGCTTGGGTCATTGCTGTGAGGCCAGGTTCAAGGTGACAGGGCCAGTTGTCCAGGAGTGCCAACTCAGGCACACTGGGCCTCAATGGCAGGTCCATGCATCATGGGTGCTGGGTCAGGTTAGCAGGGCTGTGTGGGGTCACATTAAGGCAGTGGGGCTAGTTTTCCAGGGTCGCAGGCTCAGGTGTGCCAGGTTGGGTCAGCAAGTCTGTGCATGTGGTCCCACATGCATCAAGGTGGCAGGGCAGGTCAGGTGTGCCATGTGTCAAGGCAGTGGGTTCAGTTGTCTGGGAGCACTGGTTCAGGTACACCTGGTCATGACATCAGGCCCATGTGTCTGGAGACATTGGGTCCCAGAGGTGGGGCTGGGTGTGCCTCTCTGGCTGTGTGGCACTAGGTCATGGCCACTCCTTGTAGCCTCCTCCTGAGGAAGACCCTGTGGATCCACCAACATGGTGTGCTCTCCAATCTCAAGAGGAGAGAAGTGCTTGGCTGAGCAGCAAGCAGTGGCAACTGGCAGCTCCTCCACCAGGAGGATTTTGTGCACTGACAGACAGATGCCCACGTACACTCACACACACACACTCTTCCTCAAACACACTCACCCTCACTCTGGTCCTGCCCTATGCCATGTTGGATCCCTTACCATTGCTATTTTTGATAGGAATTTCCTTGAAACCATAAATTGCTTTGGGTAGTATGGACATTTCAATGATGATTTTTTCCTATCCTTGAACATGTAATATGCTTCCCTTTATTTGTGTTTTCCTCATTTCCTTACTTAGTATCTTATAATTTTCCAAGTACAAGTCATTTACCTCCTTGGTTAAATTTAATCCTAGATTCTTTATCTTTTTTGTTGCAATAATAAATGGCATTTGTTTCTTAATTTCTCTTTTTGATAGTCCATTATTGGCATACTAGTATAAAAATGCCACTGATTTCTGAATATTAATTTTGTTTCCTACTTTTCCAAATTTATTTATTAGATCAAGAATTTATTAGATGGAGTCCTTTAGGTTTTCTATATACAATACCATGTCATTTGTGAATAATGACAGTTTTACTTCCTGCTCCCCAAATTGAATGCTTTTTATTTTTTCTTCATGTTTCATCACTGTGTCAAGGACTTCTAGCACTGTGTTAAATAACAATGTTGAAATCAAATATCCCTGTCTTGTTCCTGATCTTAAGGGAAACACTTTTAATTTTTGCCCATTGAGTATATTGGCTGCCTGTTTGTCATATATGGGCTTTACTATTTTGAGGTATGATCACTCCATTCTCATTTTGCTGAGAGTTTTTATCATAAACTAGGGGCCTAGTGCATGAATTCATGCACCTTGAAAGGAACTGTGGGCCATGAGGCTGCAGTGGGCACAGGGTCAGGTCTTGGTCTATCCTCTGCTTCCCCATCTGGCCCCTCCTGCCACGGCTCCTGGTCCCCTGTCTGCTGGCAGCCCCACTCCCGCTGCCGATGCTCCCATGCACTGACGGTGCTGGCCCTGCTCACACCTGCTGACAGCGTGGAGCGATTGGGGCTACACCAGCAGCGAGTGAGAGTGGTGGCTGATGCCCCAATTGCCCCTCAGGAGCAGGGGGAGGTGGAGAAGCCCTCAGGGGTGATTGGGGCCAGCAGCCACCACTCGCATTCACTGACGGCATCAAGCAATCGGGACTGGTGTCGGGCACCGGCTGCAGGTGCAAGTGGGGCCAGCGCTGGCAGTGGGTGCAAGCGGCGGCTCCGGTGCCAGCAACTGGTGTGAGCGGGGCTGTCACTGGCAGCGAGTGAGAGAGGTGGCTGCTAGCCCTGATTGCCCCTCAGGAGCAGGGGGAGGTGGAGAAGCCCTGAGGAGTGATCGGAGCTGGCAGCCACCTCTCGCACCCACTGACAGCACTGAGCAATCGGGGCTGGTGCTGGATGCTGGCAGCAGGTGCAAGCAGCAGCTTCGGTGCCAGCAGCAGGTGAGAGCAGGGCCAGCACTGGCAGCAGGTGTGAGCACCGGGTGGGATCGCAGTGTGCGGGAGCAAAGAATTTTCAATAACCACCAGAGGCTTGCCCCGATGAGAACGACCGGCACCCCACCTTGGTCTGGTGCCCCTGTTCACCTGTTCCACCATCCCACCGCAGCTGACGCCCATCATGTTCCATGCTCTGCGGCCTGATGCTGACGCCCACCTTGTTCTGCGCATGTCACCTAGTGGTCAGCACACATCATAGCGACCAGTTGTTTAGTTGTTCAGTTGTTCCGCTGTTTGTTCTATTTGCATATTAGGGTTTATATATATATATATATGTTGAATTTTCACAAATGTTTTTTCTGCATCTATTGATAAGATTATGTTATTTTAATCCTTCATTTTGTCCATGTAATATATTACGTTTATTGATTTGTGAATATAGTATCTCATGCAGTCATGGTGCATGATCTTTTTCAACGTATTGCTGGATCTGGTTTGCTAATATTTAATTGAGGATTTTAGCATCTATGTTCATCAGGGAAATTGGCCTATACTTTTCTTTCATTGTAGTGCCCATATCTGGTTTTGGAAATAGGATAATTCTGGCCTCGTAAAAATGAGCTTAGAAGTCTTCCCTCCTCTTGAATTTCTTTGGAATAGTTTGAGAAGAATAAATGTTAGTTTATTTTAGAATGTTAGGTAAAATTCACCTATGAATCCATCAGTACAGTACTTTTGTTTGCTGGGAATTTTCTGATTACTGCTTCGATTTCATTAGTTGTAATTGGTATATTCAGATTTTCTGATTCTCCTTGATTCACTTTTGGAAGATTGTATGTTTCTAGGAACTTATCCTTTTTTGCCTAGGTTATCCAATTTGTTGGCATAAAAGTTGATCATAGTATTGTTTTACAATCTTTTGTATTTCTGTGGTGTCAATTGTTACTTTGTATCTTTCATTTCTGATTTTATTCATTTGGGTCTAATTCCTTTTTCATTGAAGAGTCTGCTTAAAAGGTTTGTAAATTTACTTATCTTTTCAAAGAACCTGCTCTTGGTTTCACTGATGTTTGTATTGTTTCTTTAGTCTCTATGCCATTTATTGCCGCTCTAATCTTTATTATCTCTTTCCTTCTGCTTAGTCTGGGCTTTGTTATTCTTTTTCTAGTTCATTTAGGTGTAGGATTAGATTGTTTACTTAAGCTTCTTGAATTGGCCTGAAATGCTGTGAACTTCCTTCTCAGGTCTGCTTTTGCTGTGTTTCATAGATTTTTGTTTTTGTGTGTTAATTTTCACTTGTCTTCAGGTAACTTTTTATTTATTCTTTTATCTTACTTTAACTCATTAATTGTTTAATCATGTTATTTAGGCTCCATATTTTAATGTTTTCCAGTTTTTATTATAATTGACATCTAGTTTTATTTTTTTTAAATATATATATTTTATTGATTTTTTAGAGAGAGGAAGGGAGAGGGATAGAGAGTTAGAAACATCGATTCAGCTGCCTCCTGCACACTCCCCACTGGGGGTGTGCCCACAACCAAGGTACATGCCCTTGACTGGAATCGAACCTGGGACCCTTCAGTCTGCAGGCTGACGCTCTATCCACTGAGCAAAACCAGTTAGGGCAAGTTTTATACCACTGTGGTCAGAGAAGATGTTTTATATGATTTCAATCTCCTTGTATTTATTAAGACTTAGTTTTTGTCCTAAAGCTTTATGTATCTTTGATAATGTTCCGTGTGCACTTGATAAGATTGTATATTCTCCACCTTTGGGATAAAATATTCTGTAAATATCAATTAAAGCTTTCTGATCCAGTGTGTTGTTTAAGGTCATTGTTTCCTTATTAATTATTTGACTGGAATATCTACCTATTGATGTCATTGAGTGTTAAAATCCTGTAGTATGACTGTATTTCTGTCAAACTATACTTTAATGTCCACCAAGGTTTTCTTTATATATAGGTGCTCCTATTTTGGATGCATATGTGTTTACAAGGGTTATATACTCTTGTTAGATCAATCCCTTTAGTATTATGTAGTGACTTTTGTTGTCTTTCTTATGGACTTTGTTTAGAAGTCTATTTTGTCTGATATAAGTTTCTTTCTTGGGCTTTTTTGTTTGTTTGTTTCCATTTGAATGGGATATTTTTTTCCACCCCTTCACTTTCAGTCTGTGTGTATCTTTTGTTCTGAGGTGGTTCTCTTGTAGACAGCATTTATATATGGGTCATGTCTTATTATGCATTCAGCTATCCTATATCCTCTATTTGGAGCATTTAGTACATTTAAGGTTATTATTAATAGGCACTTATTTTTGTCATTTTATTCATTTTTAAATATACTTGTTCATTTTTAGAGAGAGAGGAAGGGAGATGGAGAGAAACATCAATATGAGGACAGAACATTGATTCACTGCCTCTCACATCCCCCCTCCTCACCAGGAATTAAGCCCGCAACCCAGGTATATGCCCTGACTGGGAATCAAACTTGGGACCTCTTGGTCTATGGGATGATGTTCAATCCACTAAGCTACACCAGCTGGACCAATTTTACTCTTTATATCTATGTCCCTCTCTTTCTCTTTTTATTTTCTTCCTCTTAAAGCAGGCCCCTTAACATTTCTTGTGATACTGGTTTTGCATTAATGAACTCACATTGCATCACTTCTGGCCTGAAGTGTTTCTGTTGAGAAATCAGTGTACAGTCTTATGAGAACTCCCTTGAAGGTAACTAACTATCTTTGTCTTTCTGCATTTAAAATTCTGTTTTAACCTTCATCATTTTAATTATGATGTGTCTTGTTGTGAATCTTTTTTTTGAGTTTGGGACTCTGTGCTTCCTGAACTTGGATGACATTTTCCTTCACCAGGTTAGGGAAGTTTTCAGCCATTATTTCTTCAAGTAGGTTCTCAATTGCTTGCTCACTCTCTTCTCCTCCTGGTATCACAATGATGTGGATGTTGTTATGCTTGATGTCCTAGAGCAGTGGTTCTCAACCTTCCTAATGCCGCGACCCTTTAATACACTTCCTCATGTTGTGGTGACCCCCAACCATAAAATTATTTTTGTTGCTACTTCATAACTGTAATTTTGCTACTGTTATGAATAATAATGTAAATATCTGATATACAGGATGTATTTAGGCAACCCCTGTGAAAGGGTCATTCGACCCCCAAAGGGATTGCGACCCACAGGTTGAGAACCACTGTCCTAGAGCAAGCATGTCAAACTCGTGGCCCTTGGCCCGCAGCATACAGCCCACAACAAACAGTTCTGCAGCCCAACCAATATAATAGTATGTAAGAAATGTTTTAATAAAAATTTCATAACTTAATTTTTACAATATCCTGTTATACATAATTATTAATAACGAATTACAACATTTGCTAATGACTGATTACTATAATCATGTTGCATTCATTTCCCTTATGCACCTTGCATGCAGGTGCACCATTTCTCTCCACTAATACTAGCAGCAAATATTTTAGCAGTCGATTGCCACATCATTAGTCTTGGACTGACTTGTTTGGTGTGTGCAACAGGAAATATTTTGCTTTCAGAGAACAAGAAAAATAGGTTTATTTGCATTACGTTTATAAATTTGTGCAGTTATTCAGTGTCTAATAAGTTAATGTTCAATAAAAATATTAATTTTTATTAAAACATTCTATTATTTTATGTTAATGATTACTCATTTATTTCAGCCCTTTGTATTCAGCATGTCTCTATCAAAATAAACCTACGTTTCTATGAAAATTGAAGCTTTTGTTTTTTTTGTGGCCCACATAAACTTAAACCTTGTTTATTTGGCCCGTGTTAGCCTTTGAGTTTGACATGCTTGTCCTAGAGGTCCTTTACACTTTTCTTATTTTTAAAAATTCTACTTTCATTTTGTTGCTCTGCTTGGGGGCATACTGTTATCTTGTCCTCAAAATCACTGTTTTGATCCTCTGCTTCATCTAACCTGTTTATTCATCCTAGTGTTATCATTTTAAATATTGTATTCTTCATTTCTGACTGGTTCTTTTTTATGGTTGCTATGTCTTTTTAAATTAATACTATCTCCTTGTTTAAGTACTCATTGAGATCATCCATGCTTCCCCTAAAGTCCTTGAGCATCCTTATAACCAGGGGTCCTCAAACTTTTTAAACAGGGGGCCAGTTCACTGTCCCGCAGACCGTTGGAGGGCCGGACTATAGTTTAAAAAAAAAAAAACTATGAACAAATTCCTATGCACACTGCACATATCTTATTTTGAAGTAAAAAAACAAAACTGGAACAAATACAATATTTGTATTTGCATGTGGCCCGTGGGCCGTAGTTTGAGGACCCCTGCTTATAACTATAGTTTTAAACTTTGTATCTGGTATATTGCTTGCTTCCATTTCATTTAATTTTTTCCTGGGGTTTCTCTTGATCTTTAATTTGGGGCATATTTCTTCATCTCCTCATTTTGTCTGCATGTTTGTGTTGGTCTCTGTATATTTGGTTGATCTGCTATGACTTGTTATGGAGATTTTATGATGTATGTGTTTTGTTGGGTTCACTGGTGCAAATCTTTCCGATCACCTGAGCTCAGTGCTCCAGGAATGCTTCTTGTGGGTTATATGCACTCTCCTGTTATAATTGAGTTTTGAATGCAGCTGGCCCTTTTGAGGGTGGATTTATAATATCAGGTTGGCTGATTATGAGGACAAACCTCAATCACCATGTATGAGTCACTGTGCAAGAATTGTTCCCTGAGGCAGAGTCATTCCCAGAAGTGTCTGGTGCCTGCCAGTATTCCCATTGTGTGTGCTGCTTGTGTGGCTAGTTGGGTGGAGTTCTGGTATTGTCTGAAGCACATCACTGGTTGTGTTGGTTCTGGGTGCACTTGGGCAGTGTTCTGGTAAAGATCTAACTGTCTGGAGGTACTATGCTATTCACTGTTTGTGACTGTCTTTACTGGGCCTGGGAGTGTTTGGGAAGGACCAAGCTATGTATAAGGGTCAACTTTCCTCCAATTTAGATCCGGGGGCAGATCTATAAAAGGTCCGAGACTACCTAAGGTCTACCTCCATGTGTTGTCTACTTTGCCTCTTCTTGAGGTTGCTTGGTTTTCCTCCCAAGCCTTCCAAAGAAATACTATAGAGTGGGCCCAGGCTGGCCGTGAGTCACAGAACCTTATAGGGCACAAGCTCATTAGGGCAGAGCCTGGGGTTGCGATCATGGGGCTAGTGGATCCCCTATTGGGGGGCTGCATAGGGAAAAGTGGACTGTATCTAGAGCCATACCATCCAGGCTTGTCAGAGTTTCCAACTCTAGCTTCCCTGGAAGGAGCAGGCCGTAGGTTCATGTTGGGTGCAGCCAGCCAGCCCCTCTGCAGGAGCAAGCTCAGTGGGGTGGAGCAACTGGGGAACCAGAGAGGACACATCAAAAGAGCCTCCATAGGGGTGGGCCAGATGAGTATGCAGAAGGGGCAAGCACTTCACCTCCCCCCTGTTCCACAGCCAGCCACACAACCCAGTGCCCATTGGAGTCTAGAGCCTCTGAAGGAGATACATTATGAAGGTCCTAACTCCAGGTAGCACTCACTTCTCCCCACTGAGCTGAGCTCCACAGAGTGAGGCCACTGGGAATTTGGAGGACAGATCCAGACAGTCTGACATGGGGGTGTGTGCCAGCAAACCTGTAGGAGGGGGTTGGTACTTCTGCCACCCAAGGAAGAGCCTCTGAGGTAGACACGCCCCAAAGATCCCAGCCCCAAGTAGCTCTCTGTTCCCTCCACAGGACTGAGTTCAGCAGCATGGGGGCCATGGCTGCCATAAAAGCAGGTCAAATGTGTCTCTTATTAGTGGAAGATTAAGCACACAGGGGAAGATAGTAGTGCCCCCCCCCCTCATGATATAGCTACACAGCCCAGCACACATCTGATTCCCAGACAAAAGCCTCTTAAAGAAACTCATGCCAAAGGTCTCCACTCTGAGTACCAAATCTTTAGGTGTGGGAGGAGCACTTCTTCCCCTTCCTGGGCAAGAGATTTTGAGGGTGATGCACTCCAAAGTCCCAGCTCTGTGAAGCACTCAAATCCCCCTGCAAGACTGAACTCAGGCAGGATAGGGCCACAGAATGTGGAAGGGCAGGCTAAGTGATTCAACAGGTTGGGTGGGGCCACTGGCTCTGTGCTGGAGGTGCAGTAGAATGGTCCTTTTTCCAAAGGTATGCAGTTAAATCACTATCTGAGTCTCTGCCAAGATTTTCTCCAGAAAATATGTGCCACAAAAGTCCTTGCTTGGAGTAGTGAACAGACACCTCTGCAGGACTCAAGCATGGCAGAATGGTGTCACCAGTAGCTGGCGGATCAGGCAGTGCTCTTCCCAGGATGGTGTTGTAATAATAGAAGTGTTCACCCCTCGGAAGGTGGTGTCTGAGTCTCTAGAAGACTGTCTTCTCTCCCATTTAGACTGAATCCCCACTGATTTTCACCACCAGATGCTATGAGGGCTCTTTTTGCTCTGGGTTGAGACCCCATGCTCCTGGGGAGAGGAAATTTGCATCTGAGATAACCCAACGGCTTCTCACCTGCCACACATGTATGCGGGGATCAGTCTTTTTGGCATCTCTGCCCTTATTCCCAGTCTCTAAGTGGCTTATTCTGTAAATCCTTGTTATAATAATTCAGTTAAACTAGCCTTCAGTTGGTTAATTAGGTTGATTGCTCTAAAATTTAGCTGCAAATCTGGTTTGGCCCTGGGAGGAGGTGAGTATAGCTTCTTACTCTGCAGCCATCTTGGATTCCCTTTCTCTGTGTTCCCCCCCCCCCAGGAGTTTTGTGGTATTGGGTCTTACAATTAAGTCTTTAATACATTTTGAGTTAATTTTTGTGAATTGTATAAGAAAGGGGCCCAATGCATTTTTTAAATGTGAATATCTAATTTTCCCAATGCCCTTTACAGATGAGACTAGTTTTTCCTCCTTCAGTATTTGTGGCATCCTAACACATATTAGTAGACTATAAATGTTCTTTTATAACTGTGAGTTTATAATTTGGTTCCATTGGTGTTGTTTTTTTATGTCAGTGCCATACTGCATTGATTGCCATATATTTGTAATATATTTTGAAATTGGGACATTTGATGTCCCCAGTTTTGTTCTTTCTCAGGATTGCTTTAGTTATTTAGGGTCTTTTGTGGTTCCTTACGAAATTTAGGATTGTTCTATCTACTTCTTTGAAAAATGTCATGAAATTTGAGATAGGGATTATGTTGAAACTATAGCGGGCTTTGGGTAGTGATGATATTTTCACAATATTAAGTCATATGATCCATGAACATGGAATATCTCTGTATTAATTTGTGTTCCTTAATTTCTTTCATAAACATCAAAAGGTTTCAGTGGACATATCTTTACCCTCCTTGGTTAAATTAATTCCTAATATTTTATTCTATTTTGTGCCATTACAAATGATATTTTCTTCATTTCTCTTTTGGATGTTCATTTTTAGTGAAACATTACTGATTTTTATACATTGATTTTGTATCTTGAAACATTGCTAAATTCCCTTTTATTCTATTACTAGAGGCCCGTTGCAGGAAGATTCCTGCAAGAATAGGGCTTCCTGCGGCCGGAGCGAAGCAGAGAAGGGAGTGAAACCCGCTGAGGTGGGCTTGGCTCCCTTCTGCAGCGCTTGGCTTCCTTCTACATTGTCTTCAGTCTTTGCTCCGCGCCTGCGTATGCAAATTAACCGCCATCTTTGATGGGTTAATTTGAATACTCATCTGACTGGCTGATGGACATAGCAGAGTGACACCAATTTGCATGTTTCTTTTTTTTTAAATTAAATCTTTATTGTTCAGATTATTACAGTTGTTCCTCTTTTTTTCCCCCATAGCCCCCCTCCACCCAGTTCCCACTCCACCCTCTGCCTTTTC
>NW_005370886.1:846014-860838 GCF_000412655.1 Myotis brandtii | reverse complement strand
CTCTGCCTGAGGCTACCCAGCAGGAGCTATGGAGAGATCTGCAGATTCCTCTTCTTTGTTTGGGGTTTGGTGGTGCCAAGATGAGGCCCAGCTGTAAAGCAATGCAAGCTGCTGTGGAGCCTTGGGCCTTCTTTTGGAAGTTCTGAATCTCTCTGACCCAGCTGCAGTTTGTTAGGTAATTTTCAGATTGCAAAGGGCCTTGCCTTTCATATGCAAAAGCCTCTGCACACAGCTTGGGTGGGGCGGGATCTCAGGGGATCAACAGGGTGGAGCAAGCAGCTATGGCTGCTCCTCAGTCCTACCCTAAGAGGCCCCGTGTCTCAGTGTCCTGGTAATCGCTGCAAGCACCTCTGAGAGAAAGCCGCCCTCGAGCTCCGACAGATGCCAGACAGTCCAGTTTCTCCCCGTATGAGTCTGGGTCCCCAGAGACTCACCCGGAACTGGAGTTCAGAGCAGTCGGGAGCTTGTGTCTCCCTCCCGATTGAAAAACACAGCCGAGTCCTCAGTTGCCAGCCCTTTCCGCATGCACCTCCGTACCTCTGCACTCTACTTCCACACCTCCTCTGAGTCTCAGTGTGCTTTTCTCTTTCCTTCTAGTTGTAGAATTTCCACTCAGCCCCTCCTCCTGTGGTTCTGGATTATGACTATTTTGTCTTTTAGTTGTATTTTTGAAGTGGTTGTGTGAGGCAGCAATTTCCGGTGACCTATGCCAAGAATTTCCACTCAGCCAGCCCTCCTGTGGTTCTGGATTATGACTATTTTGTCTTTTAGTTGTATTTTTGAAGTGGTTGTGTGAGGCAGCAATTTCCGGTGTTTACCTATGCCACCATCTTGGTTTCCCTACTGCATGTTTCTTTTTTATTAGTGTAGATTATGATTTCTTGATAAGAATTCTTAGGGTTCTTTCTATATAAAATCATGTTATTTTCAAACAGAGGCAATTTTACTTCTGTCTTTCTGACTTTTATTTCTTTTTCTTGCCTAATTGCTCTGGCTAGGACATCCCACACTATGTTGAATAGAAGTGGTGAGAGTTGGCACCCTTTTCATGTTCCCGGTCTTAGAGGAAAATCTTGAACCATTCATTATTTGGTATAATGTTATTAGCAGTGGACTTGTTTTGCAAGTCATAGATTATGTTGAGGTATGTTACTTATATATTCAATTTATTGAGAAATTTTATCACAAAAATGCTTTTTATGCATCTATTGAGATGATTATATAATTTTTACTTTTCATTCTGTGAATGTGGTATATCGTATTTGTTGATTTTCATATGTTGAACCATCCTTCCATCCTAGAGATGAATCCCACCTGATGATGGTGCATAATCCTTTTACTGTGCTGTTATTTTTGGCTTGCTAGTATTCTGTTGAGAATTTATGCATCTATATTTATCAGGGATATTGGGATGCATTGTTTTGTACTGTCTTTATTTTATTTGAATGGATGTCTATTCAAGTCCTTTGCCCAATTTTCAATAGGATGATTTGTGGGTTTTGTTTTTTTAAAAGGTTTTTGCTACTTAGTAGTATGAGTTCCTTATATATTTTGGATATCAATCCTTTATCATATATGTAATTTGTAAATATTCTTTCCCATTCCATAGGCTGCCTTTTCATTTTGTTGGTTTTTAATTTTATGTAGTTCCACTTGTTTATCTTTTGCTTTTGTTGCTTGTGCTTTATCTTTCATATCCAAAAATGCATTGCCAACACCCATATCAAGAAGCTTTTTTCCTATGTTTTCTTATAGAAATTTGATGGTTTCATATGTTATATTTGTCTTTAATACATTTTGAGTTAATGTTTGTGAGTAGTGTAAGATAGGGTTCTATTTTAATTCTGCCATGTGAATATCCAATTTTCCCAGAACCATTTTGAAGAGACTGTTCTTCTTAGTTGATGATTCTTGGCTCCCTTATCAAATATTTAGTTGACTCTATATGCATGTGTTTATCTCTGGGCTCCAGATTCTTTTCCATTAGTCTATGTAACTGTATTTTTCCCAGTACAATACCAATGATTACTATAGCACTGTAATATAATTTGAAGTCAGGAAGTGTAATGGTTCAGGCTTTGTTCCTTCTCAGGATTACTTTGCCTATTCAAAGTCTTTTATGGTTCCATATGAATTTCAGGATTGATTATTCCTTTTTCTGTTAAAAATGGCATTGGAAACTTGGTAGGAAATGTATAAAGTCTATAGATGGCTTTGGGTTGTACAAACATTTTAACAATATTAATTCTTCCAATCCAGGAACACAGGATATCTTCCATTTTTTGTCTTCTTCAATTTTTTTAACAAATGTCTTAGACTTTTCAGTGTATAATCTTTCACCTCCATCATTAGATATATTCCTAAGTATTTTTTTTATTTTTCATACTATTGTAAATGATTTTTTTCCAGATAATTCATTGTTGAAATATAAAATGTTACTGAGTTTTGTACGTTGATACCGAAACCTTACCACATTCATTAATTAGCTTTATTAGTTTTTTGGTGGTGCTGCTAGGATTTTCTATATATAAAATCTTGTCATATGCAAAACGAGTTTACTTCTTCCTTTGTGATTCAGATGCTTTTTACTTCCTTTTCTTGGCTGATTCCTCTGACTAGAATCCAGTACTATGTTGAAGAGAAGTAGTGAGTGTGAGCACCATTTTGTTGCTCCTGGTCTTAGAAAAATAGCTTTCAAACTTTCATCATTGACTATGATGTTAGCTGTGGGCTTGTCATATATGGTCTTCATTAGGTCAATGTGTGTTCCTTCTATAACTAGTTTGTTGAGAGTTTTTAACATAAAAATATATAGAATTTTCCAAATGCTTTTGCACCTCTTGAGATAATTACATGATTTTTATCTTTCTTTCTATTAATGTAGTATATCATATTTATTATTTGCATAGATTGAACCATTTTTTGCATCCTGGAATAAATGCCACATGATGATGGTGTATGATCCTTTTGAATTTTGTTTGCTATTATTTTGTTGATAATTTTGCATCTATATTTATCAGGGATATTGGCCTGCACTGTATTGTAATGTCTTTAAGTGGCTCTGGTGTCAGGGTAATGCTGGCCTTGTAAAATAAATTTTGAAATGTTCCCTCCTCTTCAAGTCTTTGAAAGAGTTTGAAAAGGACTGATGTCAATTCTTCTTTAAATGTTTCATAGAATTCACCAGTGACACCATCTGATCCCAGGCTTTTCTTGGTTGGAAGGCTTTTTTTATTTGTTACTGATTCAATGTTATTACTCATTATTGGTGTGTTCAGCATCCTTTTTTATGCTCATTAAATTTATTGGGCTGACATTGGTTAATAAGATAATATAGGTTTCAAGTGTACATTTCCATGATTCATTGTGTACCCACCAGCCAAAATCAAATCATCTTCTGTCACCATATATTTGACCCCTTTTACCCTTACTACCCCCACACTTCCCTTTCTTCTGGTAATGACCATACTGTTGTCACTGTCTATGAGTTTTTTGTTCATTTGTTTTTCTTGTTCATCTGTTGCTTTCTGTTTTATATCTCACATGAGTGAAATCATGGTTCTTAACTTTTTCTGTCTGACATATTTCACTTTGCATGATATACTCAAGGTCTTTAGTTCCCTGATTTAGTTTTGATACATTGCATATTTCCTGAAATTTATCTATTTATTCCACATTATCCAATTTGTCACTGTATAGTTGTCACAGTATTCTCTTATAATTATTTTATTTCTGTGATATCATTTGTACTATCTTCTGTTTAATTTCGGATTTTATCTGAATCTTATCTTTCTTCCTTAATCTATCTAAAGTTTTGTCAGTTGTCTTTTTTTTAAAAAAAGCCATCTCTTAATTGCATCAGTATTTTCTATTGTTGTTAAGTCCCTATCTCATTTTTTTTCTTCTCTGATCCTTATTTCATGATTTTTTTTTTCCTGCTAAATTTGGGCTTATGTTTTTCCTTGTTTCTCTGTTCCCTTAGGTGAAAAGTCTGGTTGTTTATTTGAAATATTTCTGTTTTTCAGTGTAGGCATTTATGCCTATAAACATCCCTCCCAAAACTGTTTTTCTTATATTCCTTACCTCTTGGTATATTGTGTTTCCATTTTCATTCATTTTGTATTTTTGTATTTCTTCTTTGACCCATTAGCTATTCATTCATGTGTTGTTTAATTTCCACATCTTTGTGAATTTTCCAGCTTTTCTCCTGTTACTGATTTCTAGTCTCATATCACTTTGGTTGGAAAAGATATTTGATATGATTTCAGTCTTCTTAAATTTGCTGAATTGTTTTATGATGTAACATATGCTGTCCTGGAGAATGTCGCATGTATGCTTGAGAGAAACAGGAAATCTTCTGCTGTTGGATGGAATGTTCTTTAGGTTCATGTAGTCTAAATATATTATTAGTACAATATTCTCAATCATTTTTGTCTTTTTGTCTCAGTAATCTATCAATTGCTGAAGTGGGGTATTAAAATACCCTACTATTATTATATCACTGTCTGCTTCTTCCTACAGATGTTAGTATTTCCTTAATATTTTTAGGTGCTCCAATCTTGAGCACATATACATTTGCAACTGTTATGTCCTCTTGAGGAATTACACTTTTATCATCATATAATGACCTATGTCTCTTGTGACAGTTTTTGACTTATTGCCTATTTCTCTGATATAAGTATAACTACCCTTGCTCTCTTTTGGTTTACAATTGCATGGAATATCTTTTTCTATATCTTCACTTTAAGTCTATGTGTGTTTTCAAAGGAGAACTTATTCTTTTGTAGGCAGTATACAGTTGTGTCTAGTTTTATATTTTTATCCATTCAGCCACTCTATGTGTATTGATAGGAGAATTTTACCCATTTACATTTAAAGTAATTATTAATAGGTAAGGCATTATTATTCCCATCTAAATTACTTTCTGTCTGTCTTATAGTTCCTTTGTTCATTTCTTCCTCTTTTGCTACTTCCCTATATGAATTGATAATTTTCCATAGTGGTATTCTTTTCTCTTTTGTGAATCTACTGTAGGTACTTGCTTAGTGGTTATAATGAGGCTATCATAAAAAAATCTCATAGTTGCAATAGTCCATTTTAAGCTGATAAATCAACTTTGACCACATACAAAAATTCTACCCCTTTACTTCACTCTACATTTTATGTTTTTGATGTCACAGTTTACATCTTTTTATTGATATCTATTAACACATAGTTTTACCTATAGTTATGTTAATCCTTTTGTCTCTTATCCAATACTAGGGGCCCGGTGCACGAAATTCGTGCAGGGGGGGGTCCCCTCAGCCTGACATACACCCTCTGTCACATTTTGGGACCCTGGCCGCTCCTAGCCTAGGTGCGGGCCTACAGGCTCAGGGTGGACTGGCTCCCGAGGATGCCTGTCCCAGAGACAAAGGCCTTTTGGTGCCAGCACGTGTGCAAGCAACCGCGGAGTGAGAACCTCTGCCGGCACCTGCGCGCGTGCACCCACTGTGTGGGAGTTTCCCTGGCATCTGTGCGTGCCGTCCTGACTCCGGTGACACAGGGGAAGTACCTGCTCTGCCCCCGGCTGCCCGGTGCCTGTGTATGCAAATTAACCCGCCATTTTTGTTGGGTTAATTTGCATATCCACTCCTCATTGGCTGGTGGGCGTGGCTTGTGGGCACCGCAGAGGGACAGTTAATTTGCATGTTTCTCTTTTATTAATGTAGACTAGAGGCCCAGTGCACAAAATTTGTGTATGGGGAGTGCCCTCAGCTCAGCCTGCACCCTCTCACAATCTGGGACCGCTGGCTCCTAACTGCTCACCTGCCTGCCTGCCTGATCACCCCTTATTGCCCCCCCGCCAACCTGGTCGCCCTCAACTGCCCCCCACCAGCCTGGTTTCTGCAGAGAATCTGATAATAGCCTTATGTGGGTTCCCTTGTATGCAAGGATTTTTTTCCTCTTGCTAATTTTAACCTTCTCCCTTTGTATCTGATTTTTGACAGCTTTATTATAATGTGTCTTGGAGGAGATCATTTTGGGTTGACATTGTTTGGAAACCAATAAGCCTCATGAACCTACTCAGAATTGGGAAGATCTCATCCATTATTTCTTTAAGTACGCTTTTTGCCCATTTCCCTTCATCTCCTCTACTTAAGGGACACTAATATTTTATAGATTGTTTCCCTTAATTTTATCCCACAATTTGCATAGGCTTATTTCACTCTTTATCATTCTTTTGTTTGTTTTCTTGGTTCTACTATGATTGCAAATGACCTGCCTTTGACTTCACAGATTCTTTCTTCTGCGTGATCAACTCTGTTGTTGATATTCTCTATTTAAATTTTCGTTTCATTCATTGTATTCTTCAGATCTATAATTTCTGGGTTTTTTTTAATTTTTTCATTCTCTGCTAAAATATATTGTTTTGCTCATGAATTGTTTCCTTGAATGTATTGAATTGGCTCTCTGTGTTTTCTCAAATCTCACTGAGCTTCCTTAAAACAACTATTTTGAATTCTTTATTCGGTAAATTGCAGATCTCCATGTTTTGGGGGCTCCATATCTTTGGGGGTCAGTTTGTAGAAAATATTGTGTTTCTTTAGAGATGAAACATTTCCTTGATTTTCACATTCCTTGCAGTCTGGCATCACTGTCTTTACATTTAAAGAAGTAGTTGTGCATTGTTTGGTGTGGCTCAGTTGATTGGGCATTGTCCCATGCACCAAAAGGTTGCCAGACTGATTCCCAGTGAGAGCACATGCCAGGATAGTGGGTTTGATCCCACTAAGGGGCAGGCAGGAGGCAGCTGATCAATGTTTCACCCTTGCATCAATGTTTATTTCTTTTTCCCTTTCCCTTCCTCTCTCTCTAAAAATAAAATCAATAAAAAATATTGTTTAAATAAGGAAGAAGAAGTAATGATCTCCCTCAGTCTTTATTGACTGGATTCTTCTATGCATCCAATAATGAATTTTATTTTTCTCCAGCAGTGATCTGGAGCTTCTCTGATGGACTCCTAGACTCAAAAAAAAAATCACTCTCATCTGTGGATCTTTGACAAAATCAGTGTTCTTTAGGGGGAGAACAGAAGCAAACTATTCTGCCATTTTAATGACATTCTCTGTCCGATTTCAAAGGTGGTGTCAGAAATATGAGGGTATGGGATGCCAATAAACAATATGGACATATTAGGGAGGGAATGTTGGGAATGCTCATTTGAAATTTTTAATTAAATTTTTTTTTATTTTGAGATCATTATAAATTTGCATGTAGTTGTAGAGAAAATACATAGGTATGCTTTGTACCCTTTATTCAGTTTCTCTAATAACATTTTGCAAAACTATTCTACATAATAAAAGCCTAATATGCTAAGTGTCCAGTCGTCCAGTCATCCGTTCAACCAATCAAAGTGTAATATGCTAATGATATGCTAAGGCTGCTCTACCGCTTGCTATGGCATGCACTGACTACCAGGGGGCAGACGATCCGACCAGTAGGTTAGCTTGCTGCTGGGGTCCAGCAGATTGGAACTGAGTTAGATGGACCAGACACACCTTGGAGCCCTCCCGCAGTCCCGCCCCAGCTGGCCAACCTCCTGCATCCTTCCCTGGCCCTGATCGTTCACCGGTGAAGTCCCTTGGCCAGGCCTGCACCCTCTCACAATCCAGGACTCTTTGGGGGGATGTCAGAGAGCCGGTTTCAGCCCCATCTTGTAGGCCAGGCCGAGGGACCCCACTGGTGCACATGTGCACCAGGCCTCTAGTAGTACAATAATACAGCCAAGATATTACCATTTTTATAGAACATGGTCAAGAGATAGAACATTTCTATCATCACAAGGATCACTCTTGCTACTCTTTTGTAACCACACTCATTTCTCTCCTGACCCCACCCCTTTATTATTCCCTGGCAACCACTAATCTATTCCCCATTTATAAATTACATTAAAACATTGTATAAATGGAGTCATACAATATGCAACCCTTAGCAATTGGCTTTTCTCACTTACTAGTAGCATAATTCCTTTGAGATTCACCGAAGTTGTAGCATGTACTTGTATCTGGCTCCTTTTTACTGATGAGTAATATTTCATGGTATGAATGTACCATAGCTTGCTTAATTTTCACCCAATGAAGGACATCTGAATTGTTTCCAGCTTGCGCTATTATGAACAAAGCTTCTATGAACATTTGATTTATGTGGAAATAAGTCTTGAATTCTCTGGAATAAATGCTCAAGAGTGTAATTGCTGGCTCATATGGTAATTGTATGTTTCATGTCTTAAGAAAGTGCCAAACTATTTTCCAGAGTGGCTGTACCATTATATATTCTCACCAGCAAGGTATAAATGGCTCAATTTTTCTGCATCTTTGCCAGCATTTGATGGTGTTACTATTTTTTATTTCTGCATTTCTAATAGATATGTAGTAATATCTCATTATGGTTTTAATTCACATTTCTCCAATAATTAATGATATTGAACATTGTTTAATTTTTAAATGGTATCCATATATCCTCTTCAGTGAAATATGTTTATATATTGCCTATTTTCTAGTTGGAATAAGTAGTTTTTTAATGTTGAGTTTTGAAAGTTCTTTATATATTCTAGATACTAGTGTTTCATCAGATATGTAGTTTGCAGATATTTTTTCCTAGCCTGTAACTTGTTTTTTCATCCTTTTCACATGGTCTGTCACAGAGAAAATTTTTCTATTTTGACGAGTGTATTTTATCAATTTTCTAGTTTGTAATTCAAGATTTTGGTGTCAAGTCTAAGAACTTCTCTGTATAGCCCTAGATACGCAGAGAAGATTTTCTCCAATCAATCCTAAAATTTTGTAGTTTTAAATTTAAGTGCATTATCAATTTTGAGTTAATTTTTATAGGGTACAAGTTTAGTTTGAAGCCCTTCTTTTAATTTTTGCCCTATGGAATTTCAATTGTTTCAGCACCATTTATTGAAAAGGCTATCCTTCCTCCAGTGAATTGCTTTAGCACTTCTGTCAAAATTCAGTGATATAAATTTGTGTAGGTCTATTTCTGTGTTCTCTATTATGTTCAACTGAGCTAATATCTCTATCTTTATGCCAACACTACACTGTTATGGTTACTATAGCTATATAAATTAGTGTTGAAATCAGGAGAGACTGATTACTCCAACTTTTTTCTTACTTTTCAAGATTATTTTAGTTATTATAGTGTACTCATTTGATTCTCAACTGGTCCCAAAACCTCTGAAAATCGGGGCTATACTCAGGGCCCTAGGGAGTTCTATAATGATAGACTGAAATAGTCTGATGGGTCAGGAAGTAGCATACAGCTCTTAAGAAGTTAAAACCAGGGCAGTATGAAAGACAAATGTAAAATGAAAAGGCCTTCCTTAGAGCTAGGCTGTCCTCCACAACAGTTGACTGAGTTGATAAAGTCCCATGGCATTACAGATGGGGTTGCAAAGGGAAACTAGAATAATTACCTATCCAATTACATTACATTAGAGAAATCTTAACAACAATTCTTTCACATCACTTTCAGGAAGGGTTCATTGGAATGGTAAGGAAGCTAGACTTCATTGGTATCTATAAGGACTCCCTTGCTCTTCCCATGTATATTATGTAACTAATATTACTAAGTTTGACAACTACTTCCACATGTATAGTACCTTTGAGTCACAAAATATATGAGTCACCACAGCCCTGGACTAGAAGAGTCTTGAAGACTAGAAGTAGAAATAAGAGAAGTGATTTGTAGGAATTCTGGGACATTTGAAACTAGATACGTTTCTTTGAAGTCTTTAAGATTGCTATTACAGGTAGAAAGCTGTTCAGGTGAACCTGTGTTTAGATATTGGGACACAAGAGAGGACCTGAAGGGTATAGGTTGAGACTAGACAGGTGGGTAAGAAAACTAACACAAAAGCTTGGTATGACTGAGCAGGACTGTTTTCTGGTTGCTTGATTTGTGGATTTTCCTAAGCTTTAAGGATTAACAGTCACAAAACCAGCCAGTCTCAGATAAGCTTCAGGGAACCTGGGCTAAGGTAATGGGGTACCATCCCATCACAAATGTCAGTATGGTGAGGACAGTGAAGGAAATCAGAGTGAGAGAAGCTCAGGAACTAAGAGCCTACAGGAGACAGATGCAGGCTACTAGGACAGTAGCCCCTTTGTAGCCTGAGGACTCTCCACCTGCCTAGGGCTCTTTTCTGTTCATATCTCCATCTAAAGAAGGGGCATATTCCCTCACAGGATTCTCCTATTCATACAGATCATATCTTTACTTACAGTAACTCCAGATTGCTTTCTAATATTATACCTCACTTTTCATCCCCAAGAGGTTAAGAGTGGTTGCCTTTAATTCTTTATCTAAAGAGAATCACATTTGCATGATGAGGGAAAGAGGGTCTCCCAAGGGCAAAAAGCAGTAAGCAGTTAAAGGGACTGTCATGTCTAGATAGAGGGGCTCCAACTAGGTACACTGCTTAATTGGAAATCAGATATACACAGGTACTCAGCTTACTCAATGAAAAACAGTGTCATTAACAGTAATTAGGAGTGCTTTATGTGACTGCTGGAATTTTAGGCAACTTGAATCTGATCATTTTCTACAGTGACTCATTCTGAGCAATAGTCCACTGAGAAAGCAGAAGGAGTGACCTGGGGAAACTGAGGTCTAAGATTGCCTACCCCTGGGGACAATAACAGTGGTTATCAGTAACAGAAACATTTGTTGGTAACTGAGGTAAGACGAAAAAAGTCAGCTGTTCTTCCTCAAAATGGAAAATCATTAGACCCCTTAGGTGGAGAAGAGAGAGAAGGGGACTTACAGTCAAGCTGACTTATGTTCAGAGTCACTTAACCCAGAAGATCCTCAGTTTCCTCATCTACAAAACAGGGCTAACAATGCCTACCTTGTTAGGGGTGCCATAAAGATGAAATGAAAGAAATTATGTAAAATGACTGGGATTGAATAGGCTCTCAAATAAACAGAGGGTAGTTCCTTTCCTTTGTTTAACTAAGCATTTTAATTTTGTCTAGTTCATAAAAATGAGAAAATAGGGCTTCATTTCATATTCAAATTTATTTTCAATGTATTTTTCTTTTGTAAATACTTCATAGTTCAGAGAAAGAGACAATGAATATCTGAATCTTCTAGATTCAGTTTGAAGTTCTTCATTCTGATTTGGGATCTTGATTTACCAAATATCTCCAAAACAATGAAAGAAAATTCTGCACATTTCCCTTACACTTATAAATAAATCCTACACATTTTCTATTGCCCAGCCATCTCTAAATTGTTAGTAAAGTTTAGTTTCTCGCTCTCCCTCGTTTATTTAAGTAAAAATAAACATAACAAGAGGCTCTATTTTTTTCCTGTACTCGATGAGCTATCTCTGGACATAAGTACCTTATACTATTCATTCCTCAGACTTAAACCTTTAAGAACATTTTCTATGTACAGGGACACATAGGAATCCAGAAACTTTCCACCCCCCTCAAGTGAACTTCTACATGGAAAAAAGCCTAGGAATATGAAAACACATAGCCTATGGCTTTCCATTCTCACAAAGAGAGTGAATGGTGGGGTGGGTGTGGGATGGGGTGGGGTAGGAGGAGTGTTGGTAACATGCAGCTTTACCTTTTTGTTTAGAGACTTTTCTCACAGTCATTGCAGCCTGCCTCTTCTGATTTTCAGAAATTTCAAAGCCTAGAAAAAGAAAAACATATTATTTTGTTAAAGAAACATTGACCTTTCTTAAATGTAAAAATTAGTATGTTCCTGGAAGAGTAATTTTGGCAAGACATATAAAAAGTCTTTATTTTAAAATTTTACTTATTGATTTGAGAAAGAGAGGAAGAAAGAGAGATACAGAAAGAGAAACACTGATTTCTTGTTCCACTTATTTATGCATTCATTGGTTGATTCTTATATGTGCCTTGACTGGGGATCGAACCAGCAACCCTGGCATATTGGGACAACACTGACCAACTGAGCTCCCCGACCAGGGCCTCAAAAGTCCACAAGGTATCACCATAGGAGTCTGATTTCACTTTTTTTGCATGTTTATATCAAGTTTTTCCAGCACCATTTTTAAAGAAACCATCCTTTCCTAACTTTGTAGTCTTGGCACATTTGTTGAAGATATGTTGACTTATATGTGTACATTTATTTCTTGGATTTCTATCCTAGTTCCTTGGTTTATATGCCTGTCTTTATGGCAGTACCATACTGGTTTTTTAAAAAATATTTTTATTGATTTTTAGAGGGAGAGGAAGAGAAAGGGAGAAAGAGGAACATGGATGTGAGAGCAGAACATCAATCATCTTCATCCTGCACCTTCTGCCCTCCCCACAGGGGAATGAGCCTATAACCCCTGAATGTGCCCTGACTGGGAATCAATCTTTTGTTGCATAGGACGATGCCCAAACAACTGAGCCACACCAGCCAGGGCAGTACCATACTATTTTGATTACTGTAGCTTTGGCATATATTTTGAATCAGGAAGTGTGATGCCTTCAGCTCTGTTCTCTCTTAGCTATTACGGGTCTTTTTGGTTTCTACATGAATTTTAGGAGTTTTTTCTATTTCTCAAAAAATATTATTGGACCTAGAGGATGTTATGCTAAGTCAGACAGAGAAAGACAATTACCATATGATTTCACTTATATATGAAATCTAAAGAGCAAAATAAACAAACAAATAAAATAGAAACAGACTAATATAGAGAACAGACTGATAGTTGCCAGAGGGAAGGGGGTTTGGGGGCTGGGTGTAAAGCTGAAGGAATTAAAAAGTACAAATTGGTAGTCACAAAATAGTCATGGGGTTGTAAAGTACAACATAGGGAATATAGTCAATAATACTGTAATAACTATGTACAGTCCCATATGGGTACTTGAAATATTGGGGGGATCACTTTGTAAGTTATATAAATGTCTAACCATTATGCTATACACCTGAAACTAATTATATATATATAAAAGCCTAAGCAATCAGATGACCTGCCAGTAGCTATGACATGCACTGACCACCAGGGGGCAGATGCTCAATGCAGGAGCTGCCCCATGGTGGTCAGTGCATTCCCACAGCGGGAGCGCTGCTCAGCTAACAGACGGGTGCCAGACACCAGGCTTGGGCTTCACAGCTGGCTGGCGAGCACAGCTGTGGCTGCAGGAGCCTTTCCCGCAGACACTCCCCCTGTGCACCCCTCTCCCATCTAGACTGGGACAGGGATTGGGACTGGCATCTGGATTAACTGGGCATGAGCCTGTGGCTGCTTCTCTAGTGCCATGCAAGGTGCAAGGAGCGAGGCTGCCATGACGAGCATAATACCCATAATACCTAGGACAGGCGCGCAAAAGACCACAGAGGAGTGGTAGTGAGCCTACTGAGCAGCAGCGGTGGCAGGCGCAGCAAGGCAGGGATGAGCGGGAGCAGGGCAGCGCTGGGGCTCCTCCCAGGCCACCTGCCGCTTTGTGCACTACTTCCTGTTGTGCTGGATCGACAGGCTGGAGCCCAATGAGCTGGCGGGTAAGGCTGGGCTGCAGCAGCGCAAAGGTCCACTGATTCCTGCAGGCCAGGCCGAGAGACCCCACCAGTGCACGAATCCATGCACTGGTCCTCTAATATAAAATAATATTGAACTTAAACTGTAATTAAAAAATTTAAAAAAGTCATTGGCGTTTCAATAGGTTCACATTGAATCTATAGATAGCTTTGAGAAGAACAGACATTTTAACAATATGAAGTCTTCCAATATGTGAACACAGAAAGGTCTTTCTATTTATTTTTGTTTTTAATTTCTTTCAGCAATATTTTGTAGTTTTTTTTTTGTTTGTTTGTTTTTTTTTTAAATATATTTTATTGATTTTTTACAGAGAGGAAGGGAGAGAGATAGAGAGTTAGAAACATCGATGAGAGAGAAACATCGATCAGCTGCCTCCTGCACATCTCCCACTGGGGATGTGCCCGCAACCCAGGTACATGCCCTTGACCGGAATCGAACCTGGGACCCCTCAGTCCACAAGCCGACGCTCTATCCACTGAGCCAAACCGGTTTCGGCAATATTTTGTAGTTTTAAGTGTAGAAATCTTTCACCTCCTTGGTTAAGTTTATTCCTAACTCATTTTTATGTGATTGTAAGGAGATGGTTTACTAATTTTCTTTTCAGGTAGTTTGTTGTTAGTGTATATAAACACAACTGAATTTTGTATGTTGATTTTGTATCCTACACATTTAATAACTTCATTTATTAGTTGTAAGAGCTTTTTGTGGAGTTTTTAGGATTTTCTATATGTAACATTACATCATATGCAGACAGAAATAATTTTACTTCTTTCTTTCTGATTTGGATGCCTTTTATTTTCATGCCTAATTGCTCTTGATAAAACTACCACTACTATGCTGAATAGAAGTGGTAAAAGTGGGCATCCTGTCTTGTTCCTAATCTTAGAGAAAAGGCTTTCAGTTTCCCCCCTTTGAGTACGATGTTAGCTATGGGCCTTTCATACATGGCCTTTATTATGTTGAGGTAATAAAGGCCATGTATTCTACACTTAGTTTGTTGAGAATTTTATATCATGCAAGAGTGATGATTTTTCTCTATCCAAAGCAATTTAATGATTCAATGTGATCCTATCAAAACTCCAATGGCATTTTTATCGAAATAGAAAGACCACATGTGGAATCACAAAAGACCCATAATATCTAAAACAAAATTGAGAGAGAAGAACAAATCTGGAGGCATCATACTTCTTAGTTCAAAATATATTCAAAGCTACAGTAATTACAGACAGACATGTAAACAAATAGGATAGGATAGATAGTCCAGAAATAAAC
>NW_005370886.1:841758-844754 GCF_000412655.1 Myotis brandtii | reverse complement strand
GTCACTGAAGGAAGCAAGCCTCCCTGTTCGCATCAGCTGCCTGGCTGCCGGCCGCCATCTTGGCTGACAATTAATTTGCATATCTCCCTGATTAGCCAATGGGAAGGGTAGCGGTCGTACGCTAATTACCATGTTTCTCTTTCATTAGTGTAGATATAGTCAATATATCTTTGACAAAGTTGCCAACAATACAAAATAGAGAAAAGATCCTTTTCTCAAAAAATGGTGCTCAAAAAACTCGATGGATATCCACATGCAAAAGAATGAAACTGATCTCCTACCTTCCACCATACATGAAAATCAATTCAAAGTGGACTGAAGACTTAAATGTATAACCTAAAACTGGAAAAGTCCTAGAAGAAAACAGGGAAAAAGCTTGGCATTGGTCTTGGCCATGATTTCTTGAAAATTACACCAAAAACATAGGCAACAAGGCAAAGCAGACAAGTAGGACTACATCAAACTAAAATACTTCTGCATAGCAAAGAAACAACAGAATGAATAGGCAACCTATGGAATGGAAGAAAATATATTTGCAAACTATATATCTGATAATGGGTTAATTTCCACATATAAGGCACTTCTATGTGGAATACTCAATCGCAAAAACAAAAACAAAAAAATCCCACAAATAACTAGATTTAAAAAATGGGCACAGGACTTATATAGACATGGCTTCAAAGAAGACATACAAATGGCCAACAAGTATATGAAAAGATTCTCAACATTTCTAATCTTTAGGAAATTCAAGTCTAAACCATAAGAAATCACCTCACTCCTGTTTGGATAGCTATTATCAAAGAAACAAAAGATAAGTATTGGCAAGGATGTGGAGATACTAGAACCATAGTACACTGTTCAGAATTAAAACGCTTCAGACACTATGGAGAACAGTAAGGAGGTTCTTCATAAAATTAAAAATAGAACTATCATATGATTAGCAACTCCACTTCTAGATATATATCCAAAATAACTACAATCGGGATCTTGAAAAGATATCTGTACTCTCATGTTGACTGCAGCACTATTCCCAATAGCCAAGATATAGAAGCAAACTAAACATCCATTAATAGATAAATGGATTAAGAAACATGGTATATACATACAGTGTAATACTACTCAGCTCTAAAAAGGAAGAAAATTCTGCCATATGTGACAATATAGATAAATCTGTAGGATATTATGGTAAGTGAAATATGGCAGTCACAGAAGGACTAATATGGCATGATTTTTCATATTAGGTATATAAATTAAATATGAGGTCAAACTTATAAATGCACAGAATAAAATGGTGATTCCAAGAGGCTGGCTATAGGGGAAATGAGGAGTTGATGTTGAATATGTATAAAGTTCCCTTTATATAAGATATGAATACGTTTCAGACATTTGCTATGCAACACTGGTTGTGGAGCTTATGTTACTATATCATGCACTTAAAAAATTTTAAGAACATAGAGTTCATGGTAGTTGTTATTACCACTTAAAAAAAAAAGCAGTGCTGAGGTCTCCCCCCTCTGAGAGATAAGAAATTCTGCCTCACAACTTTAGTCCATGTACTTGGAGTTCAATCCTTCTCCTGAAATTCCTGTCTATAGATGAGAGCTTTGGCCTATGTCCATGAGTTCAAGCCTGCCCATGATCTGTCATTCCTGACAGCCTGCCCTACAATTTTGGAGTTGCTCAGCCAGGATTCACAATCACATAAGGAAATTCCTTATAAAAATATCTTAATAATCTCCTATTGGTTATGCTTCTCTGATTGAACCCTGATATAAAGAGTTATAGTAAGAATTTATATTCTTCACCTGTAGAGTTATTTATGATTAATTAAGTTTTATAAAAGCAAGTTACAGAGTAATATGTATAATTTTTTGTAAATAAAAATTTAAAAGTCAGATGTGTATAGATGTTTATATGAGCAGTAGAGGCCCAGTGCATGAAATTCGTGCATGGGGAGGTGTCCCTCAGCCCAGCCTGCACCCTCTCCAATCTGGGACTCCTCGGTGGGATTGTGCCTAAACAGGCAGTCGGACATCCCTCTCATAATCCAGGACTGCTGGCTCCCAACTGCTCGCCTGCCTGCCTGCCTGATTGCCCCTAACCGTTTCTGCCTGCCAGACTGATCACCCCCTAACCACTCCCCTGCCAGCCTGATTGACACCTAACTGCTCCCCTGCAGGCCTGATTGCCACTAACTGCCCTCCTCTGCTGGCCTGGTCCCCCCTAACTGTCCTCCCCTGCAGGCCTGGTCCCCCCCAACTGCCCTCCCCTGCAGGCCTGGTCCCCCCCAACTGCCCTCCCCTGCTGGCCTGATCCCCCCAACTACCCTCCCTTGCTGGCCTTGTCCCCCCCCCATCTGCCCTCCCCTGCTGGCCTGGTCCCCCCAACTGCCTTCCCCTGCAGGCCTGGTCCCCCCCAACTGCCCTCCTCTGCTGGCCTGGTCCCCCCTAACTGTCCTCCCCTGCAGGCCTGGTCCCCCCCAACTGCCCTCCCCTGCAGGCCTGGTTGTTCCCAACGGCCCTCCCCTGCAGGCCCGGTCAGCCCTAACTGCCATCCCCTGCCAGCCTGGTTGTCCCTAACTGCTCTCCCCTGCTGGCCTGGTTACCCCCAACTTCCCTCCCCTGCAGGCCTGGGTCCCTCCCAACTGCCCTCCCCTGCTGGCCATCTTGTGGCGGCCATCTTGTGTCCACATGGGGGCAGCCATCTCGTGTGTTGGAGTGATGGTCAATTTGCATATTGCCTCTTTATCATATAGGATTGGATAAGTATGAAAAGATGTACACTAAATTAA
This sequence comes from Myotis brandtii, assembly GCF_000412655.1. Lineage (NCBI taxonomy): Eukaryota > Metazoa > Chordata > Mammalia > Chiroptera > Vespertilionidae > Myotis > Myotis brandtii. The sequence goes on along the minus strand of NW_005370886.1, from coordinate 841,963 downwards.
TAATGATTATCTCACACAGCATAGGAGTGATAGAGAAGAAATTATAGACTTCCTTTATTACATATCTATAAGTGTTTAAATGGTTATTATGTCTATGTATGTGTTTGATAATTAAAAAATAAAAATAATCGCCGAAACCGGTTTGGCTCAGTGGATAGAGCGTCGGCCTGTGGACTGAAGGGTCCCAGGTTCGATCGGACAAGGG
>NW_005370886.1:804451-841418 GCF_000412655.1 Myotis brandtii | reverse complement strand
GGTTTTTAGTTTCTTTTTTAAAATTAATTATTTTATTATTTGGTCTACAAATGAAAGTCTACAATTAAAGTAATCCTGTGTAATAAAAGGCCAGGGACCATAAGCGTAACGACTGGAATGACCACTCAACCAGTTGCCATGAAGTGCATTGACCACATCTCGGTCCCTCCCCTCCCCCACCTCCTCACCTCCCTACCCCCACCTGCAGGTGAACCTGGAACCACAGGGAAGCAAGTGGGTGGTGGCAGGGCAGGGTGGGACTGGGGACTGGCGAGCAGGCAGAACAGCTGACCTCTTGGTCCCTCCCCCCGGCCTGCAGGATCCGATGGATCAGCAGTGGTGAACGGGGGGAATCAGGGTGGGTGGCGGGAGGACTGGGCTGGCTGTCAGGCATTAGGATCCCCAGCTCATCCCTGGCTTCTAGGGGGCTCAGGCCAGTGGGAAAGCGGGCACTGGTGACTTCACCTCCATGAGCATGTGCTGGGCCGGCTGCTGATGGAAAACGCTGCCCACTTGGGGCCGCTCATGCGGGTGCCACTGCTGCTGCTGCTGCTGCTGCCACTGCTGCTGGGGCTTGCAGCACTGACAAAAGCTGGGGGTGTACCCACAACCCACCCGCCCCGGCATTGGAGGCAGCCTGGGACTGGCGAACGAGCAGAAGATGGTCCTGATTGCTGGCTAGGTCTAGGGACTCTACCACAACGATTTCGTGCTCTGGGCATCTAGTTTAGTTATAATCAGGAAAACAAACAAACATTTACTCTTTAAAAGACAAACATTGGCCTGCCAGGATTGAACTTCTGTAAGCTTTTCTATTAGAGGCAGATTCTCAAAGTTATAGGTCATTAGGACATTGTGCGTGAGGCATCGTGTTTGAACCATAGAGAATGGAGGAGATATTCAAGTTGATCTAGGGGCTTCAGAAAGCACACTAAGAAAATTCCTTTAATATCCCTAACAACCTATGCAATGTCAAAGGCTGCTACTGCTGCCATTGGGAGAAGAAGCCAGTAGCATTTCTGTACCACTCCACATCATGCCCCAAATCAGTGCCCATAAGCTAAAAGCAATTTGACACCAATGGGACTCAAAGTGAATTATCAGTATGCATTTTAACTAAGACGTGAGAAGACTAGGATAAGACTAAGCAGTGTTTTTCTAATTATATTACCTTGCTTTTGGACCATTTCAATCCCCTACACTTAAGGATAGGAGAATCCAATTGTACCAGAACTCAGTGGGTAGGCTCTTTTTTCTACAGGCAGTTTCTACAAACTTGAGCGTAAAAGTATTTTAAAGTACAATTCTACTCCCATTTGGAGTGATGAAAAAACAGAAACTATTTTTTAGGGAATTACAAAGCCTGGATTTTTATATTTTTATATTAGAAATGCATGACTATGGGCAAGAGACCTGATAGTACTTTGTAAACCACACAACTACTTCCAATGGAGTGTAAATCCCATTTGGGAAGCAGAATAAAAAATATCTCTCCAAGCTATATCATTTGTGGAAAAGGGGAACACTCTCTCATACAAAAGAGTATGGTTTAGTGTGAATGGAAATCATGCAAGTGGTTATGATTTTAGAACCTATTTATTAATTTATTTCAAAATATTTTCATACAGAGGGTATGATATATACATTTACATTAATTGTAATCTATATTCTATGAGCATTTAAAGTGCCCTAATCAGGAATGTACACTCTAGAGGTGATGTTTAGCAATATTAAACACTCAGAAATCTTTCCTATCGAGGCCACTACTACCAGCCATTTAGTCACCTTATGCATGAAGCCTAATTAGCCTAACAAATGTTAAAAATGAACTTTCATCCCTAGCTGGTGTGTCTTAGTTGGTTGAGTGTCATCCCATGCACCAAAAGGTTGCTGGTTCAATTTCCGGTCAGGGCACATGCCGGGGTTGCAGGCTTAATCCTCAGTAGGGGGTGTGCAGGAAGCAGCCAATCGTTGTTTATCTCTTATATTAAAGTTTTTCCTCTCTCCCTCTCCCTGCCTCCCTGTCTAAAAATCAATAAAAACATATCTTTTTAAAAATGAACTTTGCCCATCAGCAGATGAATGGATTAGAAAACTGTGGTACATCTACACAATGGAATACTATGCTGCTGTAAAAAAGAAGAAATTCTTACCATTTGTGATTTCAGAGAGGAAGGGAGAGGGAGAGAGATAGATAAAAACATCAATGATAAGAGATCAACCGAAGGACTTGTATGCATGCATATAAGCATAACCAATGGACACAAGACACTGGGGGGTAGGGGAGGCCAGGGGAAGGTCAAGGGGAGAAAAAAAAGGAGACATATGTAATACTCTTTGTAATACTTTAAGCAATAAAACAAAATTTAAAAAAATAAATAAAAATGAACTTTCATTGGGAAAGTGAATGCTATACAAGATGTGCAGTGGCCACAAATGTCTTACAGGCACCTTAGCCCTCACAAAGACTGGGTATAAGAATCCAGTAAGTCCTTTAGCCTATGCCTTTCAGAAGGAAGCCTAAAGCTTAAAATTGAAAACAGATGCTATGACTTGACCTTCATGAAAGGATTCTGTCATCAGACTCTGACTAGAAAGTTAGCTGAATCCTGTCACTATATTACCAAATCTGCCTTGACTAACCTTTCACAGAAGATTCCATCATGTATCTAAGATTAGAATTGAGACTGCATTGAGATTACAGCATAGGCTGTATAACTACTTTCATGTTGTTTTGCTGATAAATGTCTGTATGTTTGAAAGAATTGAGTCAGAGGTTTGCTTTCCATGTAATAGTTTTATCTAGTAATGAGACTGTAGAGGAAGCTGACCTGTAACTCACTTAACCCTAACTAAGGGAAACTACTGGTATCTACCAAAAAGCACCTAATGGTAGGGAACCAACAAAGTCGATTAAATCAGCTTGCAATATAATCTTCCTTCTGCCTCTAGAGAAATGAAAACTATTTCCAATCCTCTATGTTCTTCATAACCATATTCTTTGTTCTCTTCTGAAGTCACTTACCAATTTTTTCATCTTCCTGTACCATTTTCCTCTCTTCTCTGAAAGCCCTGAGCCAGCGTATCTTCTCCTCCAGCTTCTTGGCAAAGAATAGGTGCACCTCCTCAGTCTCCTTGTTGTGAAGTTTAAAGGCATTCTTCATGCTGACATTAAAGTCATCATCTCTGCCATCTTCAATGTCTACTACCTCATATTTATCCATGTCAATGCGGCCTTTGTAGTATAGGATGTCTCTCCGAATCAGGTCCTAGGTGGGAAGAAGAGAAGACTTTGTTAAAGGTATGTAGAGAGTGGTACCAAGAGAGTTGGCACATAGGCACATCAGAATGCTAATACTGCCAATGGGAGCTGTTTTGGTCTCAATTTGGGCACATTATCTTAGTGTTGTGGGGATTTTTGGAGAAGGCCTAGTATGGAAGGAGAAATGGGGATAAAAATTAATAAAGAACTTCATATATTGACATGGATGAGTCTTACAAATCTTATTGTCTGAGAAAAATAGAAGTACATATATACAAATAGTATATTGCTTATCTGTTATTATCATAGTTGTTTTGCTCTTGAGTGCACAGAATTAGATTAATCCTAACTCAATCTATGAGACACTCATCATTAGTCTATGAATAGTGCTCTTATTTCTATATTTATTTACTTAATTACTTTTTTAATATTTTTATTGATTGTTAGAGAGAGAGGAAAGAAGAGGGAGAGAGAGAGAAACCTTGATGTGAGAGGGAAACATACATCGGCTGTCTCCTGCATACCCCCTACTGGAGATTGAGTTCGCAACTTGGGCATGTGCCCTGACTTGGAATTGAACCAGCACAGTACAATGCCCAACCAAGTGAGCCACACTGGCCAAGGCTAATTAACTACTTTTAATAATGTATTAAGTTTTGGTGAACCCATTACACAATCCAAAATCTATGATGACAAAGCAAACTCCATCTCAAATCCCATGCTCATCATTCCCTTAATTTCTATATAGTTTATCTCATCTATATTTATTTCACTTATATAAGGTTTAAAAACATACAAGTTGCCACATGTTTAAGGATACATACATATGTACAAAAACTATAAAAATACAACAACAATACATGAGAAATTCAGTACAATGATAAGAATGGGGAGAGGCAAGGAAGGGAGAGAAGGGAAAAAGCAGAAAAGGAGAGGAGGAAGACCATTTGTAAAAATATTTCTAAAATTGAATAGTAAGTACATGGGTGTGCATCATGATTTTCATATCTTTTTGAATGTCAAATATTTCATAAGTTAAAAAGAAGAGAGACAGATGAAATAACCTGTGGGCCTATGGAATATAAAGTCTGATGAGGGTCTCTGAGTGGTCTTTCAGTGTCTTCTCTCAGCACTGTCCTAAGCTTCCCCTGAGAGCACACCTAATGCTGGGACGTGTGGTGTGGCTGAGTCTGGTGAAAGAGGACCCCAGTGAGCTCTGTCCAGACAGATGTACTCTATTAGTAGCAGGAGCCCTTTCTGGCCAATTATCCCTCCTGTTGGCCTATACTTGGACTTTTAGACAATTTGATAGAGTCAGAAATGCTCATTAACTTTTATTAATATGATATGGTTTGATTAAACTATTTCCATTCTACTGAATCGCCTGACATGACTCATTTCTAAGCTGCAGACTATCTGCCAAGGATTTGCCTTTGGCCATGGCCACATTCCCAATCCTAACTCTTCACACTGCATGGTAAACTGGGCTTTTTGGTAGGGCTGTGGAAGGCTGTCCTTAAGGATTTCCAACATAGCTCTGTCAATCTTGAAGCTTCAGGCTGGAAAATAGAGATCTTATTGAATTGCTTTGCAAAAAATAATCATCACATGGTACTTTTTCCTCCCATAATAATCATTCACATACATAAGCTGTGAGTACATTTGGGTTCTGATCTGTTGGGTGTCCCTGGCATCAAGTTCACAGGAGAAGAAGAGGTCATCTACAAAGAGTGGGCAAATGTTTCTCCAAGCCTCTTTCATAGCCTGGGTTCCTTTTATCATCAGGCTCAATCTGGCCAAAAGAATGGATTGGCTCCCATGTGCTGACTTCCACATCCTCAAGAACACTTTGTGGAAATATACATTAAAAGTGGGCTCTGTCAGGTTAATCTAACTACAAAAGCAGGACAAGCTTAGAATGGATCAATATAATATAGTTTGATCTGTAAAGGCTTAAAACCTGCCTTAATACATAATACAACTACACATAGACCCAGTAATCCAGGTCTGGACCACACAGGTGGGTAACCACTATGCTAGAATAAGACAGTCTCAAACTCCCTTTATTCCTAACTTCAGCCTACAGCTTCCTTTCTCTCTGAGTTGGTGTGTCATAATCATTGTCAACCTTCAAAACCTCTACTAGTTTCCACAAATGGAAAGGATGTACATCAAGCATGTCAAACTCAAAGGCTAACACAGGCCAAATAAACAAGGTTTAAGTTTATGTGGGTTGCAAAAAAAACAAAAGCTACAAGCTTCAATTTTCATAGAAACGTAGGTTTATTTCGGTAGAGACATGCTGAATACAAAGGGCTGAAATAAAAGAATAATCATTAACATAAAATGATAGAATATTTTAATAAAAATTAATACTTTTTCTTGAGTATTAACTTACCAGACACTGAATAACTGCACAAATTAATAAACATAATGCAAATAAACCTATTTTTCTTGTTTTCCGAAAGCGAAATATTTCCTGTTGCGCACACCAAACAAGTCAGTCCAAGACTAATGATGTGGCAATTGGCTGCTAAAATATTAGCTGCTAGTGTTAGTGGAGAGAAATGGTGCGCCAGCGCATGAGGGAAATGAATGCAACACGATTATAGTAATCAGTCATTAGCGACTGTTGTAGTTCCTTATTAATAACTAAAGGCCCGGTGCACAAAAATTTGCACTCGGGGGGGGCGGGGGGAGGGGGGTCCCCCAGCCCGGCCTGTGCCCTCTCGCAGTCTGGGACCCCTCGGCAGATAACGACCTGCTGGGTTAGGCCTGCTCCCGGGTGGCAGAGGGCAGGCCCAATCCCTAAGTGCAGCCCCTGGTCAGGCTCAGAGCAGGGCCGATTGGGGAGTTGGGGTGCCGCCCCATCATGCACAGAGCAGGGCGGATCGGGAGGTTGCAATGCCACCCTCAGTCACGCTCAGGGTAGGGCCAATTGGGGGGTTGGGGCACCGCCCCCTGTCACACTCAAGGCAGGGTCGATGGGGAGGTTGCGGCGCCACCCCCTGTCACGCACAGAGCAGGGCCGATCAGGGGGTTGGGGCGCTGCCCCCTGTCACTCTCAGAGCAGGGCCAATCAGGGGGTTGGGGCGCTGCCCCCTGTCACTCTCAGAGCAGGGCCAATCAGGGGGTTGGGGCGCTGCCCCCTGTCACTCTCAGAGCAGGGCCAATCAGGGGGTTGGGGCGCTGCCCCCTGTCACTCTCAGAGCAGGGCCAATCAGGGGGTTGGGGCGCTGCCCCCTGTCACTCTCAGAGCAGGGCCAATCAGGGGGTTGGGGCGCTGCCCCCTGTCACTCTCAGAGCAGGGCCAATCAGGGGGTTGGGGCGCTGCCCCCTGTCACTCTCAGAGCAGGGCCAATCAGGGGGTTGGGGCGCTGCCCCCTGTCACTCTCAGAGCAGGGCCAATCAGGGGGTTGGGGCGCTGCCCCCTGTCACTCTCAGAGCAGGGCCAATCAGGGGGTTGGGGCGCTGCCCCCTGTCACTCTCAGAGCAGGGCCAATCAGGGGGTTGGGGCGCTGCCCCCTGTCACTCTCAGAGCAGGGCCAATCAGGGGGTTGGGGCGCTGCCCCCTGTCACTCTCAGAGCAGGGCCAATCAGGGGGTTGGGGCGCTGCCCCCTGTCACTCTCAGAGCAGGGCCAATCAGGGGGTTGGGGCGCTGCCCCCTGTCACTCTCAGAGCAGGGCCAATCAGGGGGTTGGGGCGCTGCCCCCTGTCACTCTCAGAGCAGGGCCAATCAGGGGGTTGGGGCGCTGCCCCCTGTCACTCTCAGAGCAGGGCCAATCAGGGGGTTGGGGCGCTGCCCCCTGTCACTCTCAGAGCAGGGCCAATCAGGGGGTTGGGGCGCTGCCCCCTGTCACTCTCAGAGCAGGGCCAATCAGGGGGTTGGGGCGCTGCCCCCTGTCGTATAACAGGATATTGTAAAAATTAAGTTATGAAATTTTTATTAAAACATTTCTTACATATCGTTATATTGGCTAGGCCACAAAAATATTTGTTGTGGGCTGCGAGTTTGACATGCTTGATGTACATGATCTTAAAGCTAAATTAAAAGCATCAATTGAATCTCCTATTGTTTTAGTTTTGTTTTGTTTTGGAATTTAAAGATAACAAGCAACGATAGAGAATTCTGTTTCTGTGACAGGAGAACAGGGCTAGAGATATATGTCATTAAAATTAGGCCCAGCCGGTATGGCTCAGAGGTTGAGCATTGACCTATGAACCAGGAGTTCATGGTTAAATTCCTGGTCAGGACACATGCCTGGGTTGTGGGCTCGATCCCCAGTGTGGGGCATGCAGGAGGCACCAGTCAATGATTCTCATCATTGATGTTTCTATCTCTCTCTTCCTCTCCCTTCCTCTCTGAAATTAATAAAAAAATATATTTTTAAGAAATCACTTTCAAAAAAATAAAATTCCCCCTTTGCCTGCTCTTTCTGACTCCTCGGTGGGGTGAATATGAGTTTTCAAGCACCAGATTAGTCATAAGGTCAAGTGTAAGGATGTGATAGGAATGAACCACTGATCGGAAAATCCAATTACAAAGGATAGTTATGACATAAAGCAGCATGAAACAATGGAGAGAGTTAGAGTCCAAAACCATGCGTTTAACCTACTGTGTAGTCTTGTGCAAGCCATATAACCTCTCTGAGCCTCAATTTCCTCATCTAAGAAATGAGGGGAGTCATCCTTACCTTGTAAAATGGTTGTAAAGCTCAAATCTAAACATGCAGTTACCAGGGCATGATGAAACCTACCCCTCTATTCTTTTAATATTGTTTTTTTAAATTTTATCTTTATTGCTGAAAGTATTACAGATGTCCCCTTTGTTTTTCCCCCCATTGACCCCTTCCACCCCAAATCTTCTCCTCCCAGGCCTTCAGTACACTGTTGTTTGTGTGCATTGGCTATGCATATGTGCATATAAGATTCCAGGTTAATCACTCCCCAACCCTCACCCCTGCCTTCCCTCTGAAATTCCTCAGTCTGTTCCATACTTCTATGTCTCTGGATCTATTTTGTTCATCAGATTTCACAAATGAGTGAGATCATGTGATACTTATCTTTCTCTAACTGGTTTATTTTGCCTATCATAATATTCTACCTGTCCCTCCGTGCTGTCTCAAAGGGTAAGAGGTCCTTTTTTTTTTACAGCTGCATAGTAATCCATGGAGCAAATGTACCACAGCTTTTTTATTCACTCATCTACTGATGGACACTTGGGCTGCTTCCAAATCTAAGCTGTTGTAAGTTACACTGCTGTGAATATAGGAGTGCATATATTCTTTCTGACTGGTGTTTCTGCTTTCGTAGGATATATTCCTAGAAGTGGGATCAATGGGTCAAATGGGAGTTCTAGTTTTAATTTTTTGAGGGAACTCCATACTGTTTTCCACTGTGGCTGCACCAGTCTGCATTCCCACCAGCAGTGTACTAGGGGTCCCTTTTCTCCATATCCTCAATAACATTTGCCATTGGTTGATTTGTTGATGATAGCCATTCTGACCAGTGTGAGGTGATAACTCATTGTTCTTTTAATTTTTTTAAATATATTTTATTGATTTTTTTACAGAGAGGAGGGGAGAGGGACAGAGAGTTAGAAACATCAATGAGAGAGAAACATCGATCAGCTGCCTCTTGCACGCCCCCTACTGGGGATGTGCCCACAACCAAGGTACATGCCCTTGACCGGAATCGAACCTGGGACCCTTGAGTCTACAGGCCCATGCTCTATCCGCTGAGTCAAACCAGTTAGGGCTTAATTTTATCTCTCAGATGATTAGTGACTTTGAGAATTTTTTCGTATGTCTCGGCCTTTTGTATGTCTGCTTTGGAGAAGTATCTATTTAGGCCCTTTTCCCATTTCTTAATTTCATTGTATGACTTTCTTTTGTTAAGTTGTATAAGTTCCTTGTATGTTTAGAAAATTAATCCTTATCAGATGTATCACTGCCAAATATGTTCTCCCATGTAAGAGGGTCTCTTTTCATTTTTTTTGATGGCTTTTGCTATGCAGAAGCTTTTTATTTTGATGTAGTCCCATTTGTTTATTTTCTCACCATTTATTGAAGAGAATATCTTTACAGCACTGTATGCCCTTGCCTCTTTTGTCAAATATTACTTGAGCATAATGGTTTGGGTCAATTCTGGGTTCTCTATTCTGTTCCATTAATCTATATGCCAGTTCCTGAGCCAGTACCAGTGAGTACAATGTTGTGAGTACAATGGCCTTGTAGTATAACTTGATATCTGGTATCGTGATTCCTCCAACTTTCTTCATCTATTTCAAGATAGCAGAAGGTATTTAGAGACCTTTTTTGGTTCCATATAATTTTTTTGAGTGTTTGTTCTAGATCTGTGAAATATTCCATTGCTATTTTAATAAGGATTGCATTGAAGCTATGCATTGCTTAGATTTATAAACATGGTATATTCTTCCACTTGCTTATATCTTCTTATCTCTTTTTTCAAGGTCGTGTAGTTTTCGGAGGGCAGGTCATTTTATTGATTGATTGATTGATTGATTTATTGATTGATTTATAAAATATTTCTTACTGCTTTCAGTGAGGAAGGGAGATGGTGAGAGAGACAGAAACATCAATGATGAGAGAGAATCACTGATTGGCTGTTTTCTGCATTCCCCACACTGGGGATTGAGCCTGCAACCTGGGCATGTGCCCTGACCAGGAATCTAACCATGACCTCCTGGTTCATAGGTCAATGCTCAACTACTGAGCCATGCTGGACGGGCAGGAGGGAAGGTCTTTTAATTCCTTGATTACATTTATTCCTAAGCATCTTAATTTTTTTGTTTCAATGGTAAATGGGATTTTTAAAATTTTTCTTTCTGATAGTTCATTATTGGTATATAAAAATGACATGAAAATCTGGGTGTTACTTTTGTATCCTGCTAGATTGCCAAATTAATTTATTAGTTTTTTGATATAACTAGTTTAGGGTTTTCTATGTACAATATCATGTCATCTGTGAATAATGACTATTTTACTTCCTCCTTTCCAGTTTGGATGCCTTTATTCTTTCTCCTTGTCTGATCGCTATGGCTTGGTCTTCCAGTACTATGTTGAATAAGAGTGGTGAAAACAGGCATCCCTGTCTTTTTCCTGTTCTTAGGGGAAATGGTTTTAGTTTTTACCCAATGAGTATGATGTTGGCTGTAGGTTTGTCATGTATGGCCTTTATTGTGTTGTGGTATGATCCCTTTATTCCCACTTTGCTGAGAGTTTATTTTTATATAAAAAAAGGTGTTGGATTTTGTTGAATGCTTTTTCTGAATCAATTGATATGATCATGTGCCTTTTCTCTTTCAATCTGTTATTGTGCTGTATCACATATATTAACATGATAAGCACCAAGCCTGTTTTGTCTTCCTTTCCATTTAGCCCGCGATATCCGATTTCACCGATATGCTGGTGGCACCTGTGATTGACCGGTCCAGATGGAAAGTATAGTGTTAGTCACTGGTGACTGACATGGCACTTAATGTGTTAATCTGTGAATATTGTACCAGCCTTGTATCCCCAGAATAAATCCCATTTGGTTATAGTGTATGAACTTCTTAATGTATTGCTGGATCCTATTTGCTAATTTTTTTTGAGGATTTTAGCATCTATGTTTATCAGGGGTATTATCCTGTAATTCTTTCTTTGTAGTGTCTTTATCTGGTTTTGGAATTAGTATAACGTTGGCTTCGTAAAAAGAGCTTGGAAGTGTCCGTTCCTCTTTGATTTTTTAGAATAGTTTGAAGAGGATAAGTGTTAGTTTTTCTTTGAATATCTGATAAAACTCCCCTGTGAAGCCATCCAGACTAGAGCTTTTGTTTCCAGGGAGGTTTCTGATTACTGCTTAATTGCATCAGTACTTACCAGCCTATTCAGGCTTTCTGAATCTTCCTGATTGTTTTAGAAGATTGCATTTTTTCTAGGAACATGTCCATTTCATCCAGGTTGCCCATTTTGTTGAAATATAGTCATACATAGTATCTTTTTACGATCCTTTGTATTTCTGTCGAGTCATTTGTAACTTCACCTCTTTTGTTTCTGATTTTGTTTATTTGGGTCCTCTTTCTTTGTTTCTTGAGGAGTCTGGCTAAAGGGTCATCAGTCTTGTTTGTTTTTACAAAGAACCAACTCTTGGTTTTATTGATCTTTTGTATTATTTTTTAGTCTCTATGTCATTTATTTACACTCTGATCTATATTATTTCCTTCCTTCTACTTACTCTGGGTTGTTGTGAGATCATTTTCATTTGTTCCCAGGATGGTTTTTATTTCTTCCTTGAGCTCTTTGGTAACCCTTACACTGTTTAATGACATGCTATTTATCCTCCATGTGTTTGAATGTTTTTGATTGCTTTTATTGTAGTTGATTTCTAATTTCATGCCATTGTGGCCCAAGAAGATGCTTGATATGATTTCAACATTTTTGATCTTGTAGAAACTTAGTTTGTGTCCTAAAATGTGGTCTAATTTGAAAATGTCCCATGCACAATTGAGAAAAATGTATAGTTTAGTTTTGGGGAGAAATGTTGTGAAAATATCAATTAATTACATCTGATCTAGTGTGTCATTTAGATCTCTGTTTCCTTCTTGATTTTTTTGTCTAGAAGATATATCCAGTGATGTCAGTGAGGTGTTAAAGTCCCCTACTATGATTGCATTGGTGTCCAAATCTCTCTTTAAATTCCCAGAAGTTTTTTTTTTCATATATTTGAATGCTCTTGTATTGGGTGCTTATATTTTTACCAGAGTTGTATCCTCTTGTTGTTTTGATCCTTTTAGTATTATAAAGTGGCTTTCATTATCTATTGTTATGGCCTTCACTTTGAAATCTATTTTGTCAGATATGAATACTGCTACCCCAGCTTTCTTTTCATTTTCATTTCCTGGAAATATTTTTCCATCCCTTAAATTTTATCCTGTGTGCATCCTTTGTTCTGAGGTGGGTCTCTTGTAGACATCATATATATGGATGATGTTTTCTTATTCATTCAGCTAATTTATGTCTTTTGATTGGAGCATTTAAGCCATTTATACTTTAGGTTGTTATTGATAGGTACTTATTTATTGCCATTTTTATTTGTTATGTCTGTGTTCTTCTCTTTCTATTTCTTCTTATTATTACAGTCCCTTTAGCATTTTTTGAAGTTCTTCTTTGATAATAAACTCCTTTAGCCTTTTTTTTTTGTCTGTGATGCTCTTTATTTTACCTTCAATTTTGAATGATAGCCTTGCTAGATAAAGTAGTTTTCAGTTTAGTCCCTTGACTTTCATTCCTTTGTATACTTCATGCCATTCCCTTCTAGCCTGAAGTGTTTCTATTGAGAAGTCAGCAGACAGTTTAACTGGAGCTCCATTGTAGGTAACTTTCTGTCTCTCTCTTTCAGCCTTTAAGAATCTTTGTCTTTAATGTTTGTTATTTTAATTATTATGTGCCCAGGTGTGGGTCTTTGGGGTTTCATCTTTATTGGGACTTTCTATATTTCCTGAGCTTGAGTGACTTTTTTTTCCTTCACCATGTTAGTGAAATTTTCTGCCATCGTTTCTTCAAACAGGTTCTGTATTCCTTTATCAGATTCTTCTCCTTCTGGTACCCCTATAATGCAAATGTTGTTACATTTCATGTTGTCTCAAAGCTCCCTTAGGCTCTCCTGCTTTTTAATTTTTGTCTTCATTTGCTGCTCTGAATGGGTGTGTTTTTTTTTCTACCTGGTCTTCCAATTCGCTGATTCATTCCTCAGCTTCTTCTAATCTACTGTTGAACTCTTCCAGGGTGTTTCTGTATTTTAGCTATGTCACTCCTCATTTCCAATTGATTCTTATTTATTATTTCAAGTTCTCTTTTCATGTTGGTATAGCTCTTATTAAGTCCTTTATAATTCTCTTTAAGTTGCTTGTAGTTGTCACTGAATTGTTTGAGCCAATTTATTACTATTACTTTGAATTCTTTATCTGACAAATTACTTGTCTCCATTTCATTTAGTTCCCTTTCTGGGGATTCCTCTGTTTATTTCATTTGGGGGTTGTTTCTTTGTCTCCTCATTTTTCTGTCCCTTAGTATTTGTTTATATGTATTAGATTAAACTGCTATGCCTTCCATTTTTTTCTGGGGTGGTCATATGTAGTAGGTGTTTTGTGGGACTTAGTGGTGCTATTTCTTAGATCTCCTGAGTAGCGTGCTTTAGGAAAGCCCCTTGCCTCAGTGATTTGGGTTCTTCTGTGTAGTTGGGTCCTGAATTTTATTGCCCTGTATGTAGATGGAGTCTCCTCTCAGACTGGCTGACTATGTGACTCACCGTCATCAATGTTGTGTGAGCTATTGTGGAGGTGTGGATCGAACAGAACAAAGTACAGCACAAGAAAACATATAGTAAAAGAAACAAAACAAAAACATACACAAGATCCCTACAGCCACAACAAAACAACCATAAGAGAAGAGAGAATTAAGAAAGAGAAAAGAGAGCAAGAATGATAGAAAAAAAAGAAAAAATATACGAGGAGAAAACAAAACAAACCAACAAACACATAAAAACACAAATGAAAAAAAAAGGTGGAGGGAGAATATGTGGATGCAGAGCTAAAATAAAGAATATAAGAATAAATAATTAGGGGAATAGGGGAAGAAAATAGTTTATAATAAAGGAGGAAAAAAGAAAATTAAAGAAAAGAAAGAAAAAAATCTGAAAAGGAAAATACAAGAGAAAGCAGATAGACCTAAAATAATAAAAGGAAAATAAATGAGAAAGCAGGAGAAAAAGAAAAGAGATGAAGAAAAGAAAACAAATTTAGTAGTGAAAAAAAGTAAAACATTGAGTATTAAAAGGGAAGAGAAAATTTATATATATATGCTTTAAACAATAGAGACTAGAATAATAACAAATCAATAAAACAGATAAAGAAAATTTAAAAAGGGGAAAGAAAGAAAATAAAGAGAAAAAAATTTTAAAAAGTAAAAGAAAAAAAGGGAGGAAAAAATAGAAAAGAAAACAAAAGTGAAGTGGTGTTCATTTCAGCAGAGTTTAGTGCCCCATGGGAGATTCCTTTGAATCTTATTCTTCTGATGACTGTGGCTGACTGTTCTGCCTGCCAATTCTGGGCTTCCTGTGAGGTATTTAGGTGCTAACCACTGTCAGGAAGTGTCCTCCTTTGGCTTTCAGCAACCTGCTTGAAGCTCCAAGCGATCCACCATTTGTGTCTCTCTCCATAGGACTTGGCTGCAAGCATGAGAGGCCAGGACTGGGTCATCAAACTTGCCCTGGTTCCCCAGGCTCTGCCTCTGATCACCTTTGACTGCTAGGCAGCTGTCAAACTTAATCACTCAAATATCTGTTTCTGAAAGGGCTTTAGGTGGGGGAGGTGCTGATTAGCTTTCAGGGAATATGGCTGGTGTGTTTCCCTGTCCCAGAGCTACTCCTCCATGAGCAGCCCAAAATATTACTCTGCCCTCAGCTGGACAGAGATCCTTGTACAGAGAAAAGTGGGTTGGAAGGAAACCTGGAGTTTTATCAGTTCTCCCATGCAGTGAAAGTAGGAGTCTGTTTCCCAGGAGAGTGGGGCAGATGGCTCCTCCCCCAATCTAGTTACTGAAGTCCCCTAAGACTGTTTGGGTTTTGCCTCTGCTTTTGTTTCCTCTGAAAAGGTCAAAATTCAGGGTGTTTCAGGCAGGGCTCCTGATGATGGGACAGGCTGTATCAGCTATGGTGGGTTTTTGCCCCCCTTTTCTGCCCTGAGGCTACTGGGAGTGGCCAGCTCCTCTCAGGAAAAATGGCCATTTGGGTTTGGGGACCTACAACCAAATGAAGGATTCCTGGCTGCTGCTTTTCCACATCTTCCCATAATGCTTCCCACCCCAGCCTCTCCTTAGGCACCTCTAGTCTGAGTCACTGCATCAAAGTATTGGTAACTTTAAATGAATACTACTGTGCTCTGGTTTAAACACTCACACTCACACACACACACACACACACACACACACACACACACACACACACACAGAGAGAGACACACACACAAAACAAATAAACAAAAAACCTGAGCCCTAACCGGTTTGGCTCAGTGGATAGAGCGTCGGCCTGCGGACTGAAAGGTCCCAGGTTCTATTCCGGTCAAGGGCATATACCTAGGTTGCGTGCACATTCCCAGTAGGGGGTGTGCAGGAGGCAGCTGGTCGATGTTTCTCTCTCATCGATGTTTCTAACTCTCTATCCCTCTCCCTTCCTCTCTGTAAAAAAATCAATAAAATATATTTAAAAAAAAAACAAAAAAAAACAAAACCTGAAACTTCAGCTTTCTCTCTGGATGTCTCTGGTCTACTGGCTCCAGACTCTGCTGTGGCCAGCAGCCCTGTGGCCTTTCACAGCTGGATGATACATAGGCAGTGGATCTAAGCTTTGGTGCTCCAGACTGTGGAGCTCAGCCTGAGTTTTGGGCCTCTATCTAATGAGGGGACAGACCCTCCCATAGCCAGGAGCTCCCTCCTCACTCTTGTACTGCTAGCCTGCCAACCCTGGAAACTGGGTCGGCTCCTCTCGTGACCTTGACCTTCCTACCAGTCTCCAGCTGTTTTCTGTCTTTCTTAGATATAAGTTTCCTCCTCAGGTGGACCTCAGTTGGTAATTCCAGGTGAATGTTCTCCAATTTAGTTGTATCTCCAGTGTGGCCCTGAGAGGAGGTGCATGAAGGTCTGCCTATCCAGCCTCCATTTTTTCTCCTATTTTTAATATTGTTTTTGTTAAAAGTATTTTTACGAAAGGTGAATTATTACCTAATATATAAAGCATGAATATGTTGCATATATGTGTAAGAGTTCCAGGAACTAGCTTTGGGGAAAGAGGCTAACTCAAGTAACTGGACATTCTGGCTATGGGAGACTTGCTGTCTCTCAGCCATAAAAATCCGATCTCCACTTGACCTGTTTCGAGATAATCATCAGAATGGACTGTGCTGACTTACATGTAGAGAACTTTCAAACACCACCCTCCTGATTTCTTTGTTTTGCTTTCTCATTCCCTCCCAATAAAAACCCCTGCCTGCACTGAGAGGTTAAAATGGGCTTTCGGATGCAGTCCCCTATTGCCTCAGGCAGCTGGCACTTGAATAAACCACTTGCCTTCTCATTAGCACCTGTCTCATGAATTTGGCTTTTGTTGCGGCAGGCAGTGGAACCTGCATTCAGGTTACAAGGAAGTCAAGGTTCTCATAGACATGGTCTGAGCTTTCTTGCTCCCAGACCAATGTTCTGTATTATTTTAGAACTCTTTTTGATAAACCTAAAAATCTCCATGCCCCCTTTAGTTCATTTAAGCTTCCAAAGTAAGTTAAATACTGTGACTGAAAATAAATCAAAGTTAACTCTGAACATTTAAAAATTTACATAGCTACCCCACTATCCCTGGAAATTTCACATACCCCTTTCAGGGTGGGAGTGGTGTGGTGGTGGTGGATGGCAAATATTATTTGCCACTCATCAAGTCACAGATCTATATGTGGGCTCACACTAATACCTCCTCCTTGCCCCAGTGATGCTTCCTATTTTAATACAACCAGCCTTTAAAGTCAAATTCACACATTCTTCCTCCCTAAAGAAGTTTTCTCTGACTGTACCCTCTAGCTCCTCACTGTGGTTTCCCTTTTGTGAATGCTAGCACAGACTATACACCCTTACACAATTGACACTCAGCTACCACATTGTTGAGCTACATTTGTTCTGTTTCACAGCTTTTAGTTTTGTCTTCTCATTTAACCTGTGCCAAGCACAGCACCATCCTTGTCTTGTCTCACTCAGCAGTTGTCCTAGGAAAGACAGTGGACAAAGCCTGAGAGGTTTTTCTGCTCATAACAAAGAGACAACCTCTCTGAACCCTGGTTGCCTATGGTCCTATCGGAAACAGGCTGTTACATGCCATTTGTTAATGGTTGACTGAGAGTTTTCATTGGGACACGGTGAAATAAGTGCTCAGAGATGCTATCTGGGTTGCCACAAGTTCCCTGCCTAAATAGGGTTGTTTCCAATAGTATATCACCTTTCCTCCTTTTCCCTTTCAGTAATATGAGATGGAGGATATTAAGGAAGTTTTACTTCTCCAGGAGAGCTCCAGATGTCTGCAGACAAGCATCCTGGCCCTAACCATGGCTCTAGCAAGGAATCTATCCCCAACCCTGACATTGCATAATTGAAACAGATGGGAGCTATTTGAATTTGGACTCACTGAGTTTTCGTTAGGTTTAGTAAAATACTGTAGGACATTTTGTACAAATGAGAGATAATGTAATCTGGGGAATGCAACTGTTCAGAATTGTAGTCTGACTGTCAATAAGGTCCTCTCTGCTTCTTTAGATGGTTATTACCCCCCTAGCCTGAGTCACCCTGGTTTTCTCTCCAGATCCTGGGGAAGGCACAGGGACTGGGACTGGATTTATTTTTCTCATTATTTCATTTCAGCATCAAGAGTACATACTTATTAATAACAAAATAATAATAATAATGCAACAGTGAACACAGCATAATTTATGTGCCAATTCTATTCTAAATGCTTTGCCTTTTTCTCCAGCTTTATTGAGGTACATATTTAAGGTATGCACTGTGAAGTAATTACCACAATCAAGCTAATTAACATATGCATCACCATTTTTTTGTGATGAGAAAACTTAAGTTCTACTTTCTTAGTAAAGTTTAAGAATACAACGCAGTATCACTATGATCACTATGCTGGTACATTAGCTCTCGAGAACTTATTCATCTGGTATAACTGAAAGTTTTTATCCTTTGACCAATATCTCCCTATTTCCTCCACCTCACCAGCCCATCAACAACCATTCTACTCTCTGTTTTATGAGTTCAAATGCTTTAAATTGCATATATAAGTTAGATCATATGGTATTTGTCTTTGTCTTATTTTATTTAGCATAATGCCCTCCAGGTTCATCCATATTGTTGCAAATGGCAAGAGTTTCTTCTATTTTCAGGCTTAGTAATATTCCATTTCGCATACCATATTTTCTTTATGCATTACTCAGTAGCTAAATGCTTTTGCGTTTATTAACTTAAATAATCCTCACAACAATTCTACAAGGAAGGTACTGTTGTAATCCCATTTTATGAGGAACTCTAAACATAGAGCAGTTAAGAAACTTGTCCAGAAAAAAAAAACTAAATGGAAGAGCTGTACCTTGAGTCCAGGCTATCTGGCTCTAGAATCTATGATTGTTCAACCTTCTGGATACTGCCTCCCAATAAAAATTTGCTGAATAAATGATTAGTAACACTAAATATACAATGGCTAGTATTTACTATGTACTTACTATGTGCCACTCACTGCAATTATTTTGTATCATTTGACCTTCCTTACTTCCCTTCTATGTAGACATGATTATGATTCTCATTTTGCAAATGAGGGGATAATAATAGGCACAGATAATTTGTCCAAGGTCATGCAGCTCATGGAAAAAAAAGAAATTTATTCTCTCCTATCTAGCCCTAGAATCCATGCTCTTAAGAGTAAACTTCATTGCTTCCTACTAACTTAGAGGGTTCTTCTCAAAGCCTCCTGAGATAAATTTTTATCATGTACCTGCTTTGACACTGAGGAAAAATAATTATTTACAGTTAAAGCACTGCCCAAGGTTAGACTAATTAGTAAGAGACAGTAGAGTCTAGGACCCAGTTGTTCTGGCTTCAACTCCTCATCTTCTTTCTCTCTATCCCCATTTCTGTTGCTATGTTTGCATTTCTAGTTGTCCTGAATGGCTCATCCTCCAAGTCGGGCCAATCAGTGCAAGAAGAAATGGCCCAAATGCAGAGAGTTACTTGAACAAAAGAAGTCCCTTCTCTAGCATCATTGAATTCTATATATGACAAAAATAACATAAATATCAAGTAATCATGACACAGGAGACAACAGAGCACATCCAGACTAGCACTATTGACAGAAGATACAAGACAAAGTCTGTTTGGGCAACTTCAGGGCTGTAGGAAATTTAGTGGATAAATGACTGAGGAGAGGAGAAATGGGTTCTCCTCCCTTTCCCACTAAAAAGTGAAAGGGCAAACATGGAGAAAAGGGGAAAAATCCCCCAAAGCAGCAAAATAATTTCCAGTATAGCTATGTCAGAAAAAATAACAATACACATGCATAACTAAAATATCAGGGCAATGAGATTAAGAGGAGCAGAGCCAGCCATCATAGAGGACAGGAAAAAAGAGAACAAATAATCTTATTTATATTTTTCAAAAGAAAAGTGACAAGAAAAGAATGAGGACAGCAAAAATTAAAGAACAGATCACATAATTAGAAGTCACTGGTATCTTCACATCCACTATAATGGCCATTTAATTCATAAACATATACATATATATATGTGTATATAGATACACACACCCTCTAAATCAAGCTACACATTTTTAAAGCTGCTCTTAGTGGCTCAGGTAATCCCAATTTCCAATGTACACTATGGGAAAGATTTTGCATAATAATTTGCAAAATGGGTAAGTTTTTGCAATAAATCTTGAGTTAATCCTCAACAATTCCGTCTCCTGATTTGATAGATGTCCTAGGAAGAATTGGGGGGGCGGGGCGGAGCTAAGAAGAGGCCTGGTATTTGGCTAAGTTCTATAGTCATAAAAGTTCCGTCTTCCAGGGTCAGCTACAGACCAAGATAATTATTGTATCCATTAACCAATCCACTATTGGTTCTGGAGCTGGCATTCAAAGCTTATCTCCAACACTGAGGCACTTTGACTCAAAACTCAATTTGTTCTCTCAATCCACTGTCAAAGGCATATGGACAAAGTTTTGTTTGTTTGTTTATTAAATATATTTTATTTTTTTACAGAGAGGAAGGGAGAGGGATAGAGAGTTAGAAACATCGATGAGAGAGAAACACCGATCAGCTGCCTCCTGCACACCCCTCACTGGGGATGTGCCCACAACCAAGGTACATACCCTTGACTGGAATCGAACCTGGGACCCTTCAGTCTGCAGGCCGACACTCTATCCACTGAGACAAACAAGTTAGGGTTATGGACAAAGTTTTAATGAAACATGTGGCACACACAGAGAACAGGGTGCTTAAAAACAAATGTGTAGCTCATGTCTCAAGACGGCTGGAAAAAATTACAATTTTAATCTAGGTATCTCAAGACTCACCATTCCTCTTCAGATGCATTTACTACTGGATAAGGTTAAGAACAAAGGGACTGGATGATGGAGTCAGAGCCAAGGGTAGGACAACAAATTTAGAAAGTCACTCTAAGCATTCTTTGGTTTTTCCCTTCTCTTTTATTTTCCCGTGTCCAAAATTTTTCCCAACCACTCCCTGGAGCCAAAAGTGGTCTGAACTCCCTATGCTGAGAGAGAAAGTGAGGGGAACAGTATACCTTCGGAAGAGAGGAACAGTATATCCATCAGTCTGAGAACATATGCCATCCTCCTACCTGCCAAGGATTGGAGACCATGAAACCAACACTCACATTGAGTCAGCCAGAGGTCAATGACAAGAGTAAGATATCTCATCAAAAGGATTACAGAGAATGGAGGGTGGAGAAAAGCATAGTCAAGAGTTATAAGAAAGTGATACAACTTGTGTAGAAAATAAGTAAGGGCACAGGGGAAATTCCTGTACCACAAAAGTACATACCTGTCAGGGAAAGGTAGGAGGACCCTTGTTGTTTCTTGGGGCAGTGAGGGTCCAGATGGCTAGAGCCATTGGAGTGGAAATAGGGTGAATTTGCTCAGGGAAGCCACTATTCACCAACTGGGATAGAAATATTTAAATATTTTTAATGCCTAGTGTAAACCAGTAGGCTATCAGCTCTGGGTGGAAGATAGTGGAGAAGGATCACCAGGGGCAGGAGGGTAAATAGTAAAAATGATACCAAGACAAAAATATCCTATCTTCAGAGTTTCACTGCCCAAAAGCCAGCTTTACTTACAATATTCATGCCATACCAGTGATCCCGATATGGAATTGCTGTCAATCTCCTGTCTGCTTTTGACCCATAAGTTTTAGCTCACTTTATTGAGAGTTTGGGGATGATAAAGGGGGAGAGACTGGTGCCCCCTGAAGTGCCCATATTCCTCAGGGAAGAAGAGGGTGTGATTACCTTCTTGCAGAGGACCATCTGGTGGTCAAACAGGAAGAAGACCCGCTGTTGGTTGCGGCCATAGGGCTGGTAGATCCAGGCCATCTCCCCAGTGTAGATCAGCTCCGAGCTCCTGTCTAGGATGTCCTCACCCTGGGAAGGACATGTGACAGTGAGAGGTAGCCAGGCAGGAGTGATGGACCCATCACCTGCCTGGAGGCACCTAGGGCTATGCATAATCTGGGGCAGGAGTAGAACAGAAAGGACTGGTGGGAAAGGAGGGATGAAGGGAGGGACTCCTGAGAATCCTTGAAAGGCTCCATGAGCTGGATCTGGAAAGACTAATACTCTTATTCACCCTGAGGCCATATGAGCCCAGGGCCACCTAGAACTGCTATAGTCAATTGCCCTCTGGCCCTAGGGGCACCAGCTGCCATGAAGTTCATTCTCTAATTTGGCCTCTTTTTCTCTATGAATCTCTCTCTGCCACAGTATTTCATCCCAGCATTTGTCTTTTAGATGCTTTCCTGTATCTGAAGGGTAAGTCTGAATAGGTGGTATAAGTCTCTCTGTTTTTTGGATGAGAAAAAGGGGACAGGGGAGAGCAAGAAGGAGATGATAATAAAGGAAAAGAGAAACCACTCACCCTCTTACAATAGTGTTTTTCTTCCTCTAATAAGTTATTAAAATATATTGATTAAATAGAAAACTTTATGACCACATGCTTCCTTGATTTATTATCCAGAGAGTTGGAAACAACTCCTCCTTGTTATGTAGAGTCAGACACACAAAAAAGCACCAAGACACCTGCTTCCTAATTCTTTAATTCTATAGTCTCTAAAGGCTCCTTTTTTAATGGTAATTCTGCTAGGTCAGAGGTATGTGGTAGGTCTGTCAGATGCTAAGTTAGACTTGGAACCTATTTTCAAGGATCTTACATCTTCAGTGGATAAGACTAATAGAGATGTACTTGGAACTCATGGAACACAAGGCAAACAAAATCAAAGCCATGAGCACCAGGATGTGTGTTCCTGGGCCTATGTGCAGATGGGGACAAAGAGCAGTGCCCAGGATTAATACTTACTGAGCACCTATATTGGTCAAACATTGTGTTACACTTTATCTCTTCTAACACTCACAGTTGCCCTGAGAGATAGATATTCTTGCTCTCATTTTATAGTTTGAGTTACAGAGAGGTCAAGTGATCAGCCAAGTTTATCCAGCTAGTTAGCTACAGATCTACAACCAAACCTCAATTCTATGGCTTTGGAGAATGTGCTCACTCTTACCATTACATTATGCTGTATCCAGGCCAAAATTACTGGAGAGTCAGTACCTTCCTTTCTCTGGGTCTCAGCTTTCCCAGCTGTTAAATGAGGTATCTGAGGATGATGTCTAAGTTCCTAGCCCTGGTACTCAAAGCTTGAAGTCAGTTAGAAATGATGGCTGCTGCATCACCCCAGAAATAATCAGAGGCAAACAACACTGGGCCAAAGAGAGGGGTAGCTGGATATTATATTCTCAAGCATACCATTTTTTCCCAGTCTAAGGGATGGAAAGGAAAAGAGGTGCTCAGCGGGAATATTTTCTAATAATACAACCTCAGAAAGAAAGCTCAGAGATATTACTGTGACTCTAGACTCCAACCCAGGGATACCTTAAAACTTAGATAACACTCCTTCTTTGGGAGCCCACATAGTAGCACAGAACTTCTGGAGGCCCAGATCTGGGAGAGGAAGTCCTCAGAATGAGGGGACTATACAGGCCTTTCCTTTGAAGGAATGGAAAGGTGAGAGTGGTACCAGTCTGCCATGTTCCATCTGAGGTATGCCAGGAAGATGTGTCACCATCTATTTTGAATATATATGAAGTGAAAGAAATCTATAAAAGGGGCCAATGCCATACAAGAATGGCCAAGATTACTTTTAGATGCACCACTTACTAAACTGAGAATGATTGTACAAGGACTAGGACTACTGAGTGTCATCTGGTCCACCCACCGTATCAGTAAGTAGACAAATTCTATTCTAAGTACTACTTATCACATATAACTCCACCAAGCAAACAAAAACAAATAAAACCTTGAAAAAATACTCCTTATGCTCATCAAGGTGGTTGACAGTTGATGTCGGGCAATTCACATGTCCTCTCTGTGCCTCAGTTTTCTCATTTTAAAAATGAGGATACTAGCAGTACCAACCTCATTTGACTGTTGTGAAGATTATATAAATCAACATATATAAAGTTGTTAGGAAAGTACATATCATATTATAAGCTCTATATAAGTGAAAGTTATTCTATTGAGTATTACTGTGTGCCCTATATCCTGTGCTACATACATACTCCTATTCATACTCACAACATAATAAGAAATATACTGTTAATATCCCACAATCAAGGTCAGAGAAATTGGAAGTAATTGTACTAAAGTGGCTGAATCCAGGTAGACTCCCTCCAAATTCCATGTTCTAACCACTGAACCACAGTAGAATAATGATTCTTTAATGGAACAACCAGGTGTCCTGGAAGTTTTCTGAGGTGAGAATCTCAGAAGGCTTGGGTTCTAGACCCACTGCTGCTACCAATTTACCTGTGCCTATGAGAAATATGTTAACCACTCTCAATCTGTTTCCTTATTTGGACATTTGGAATAATATAATGGTTCCTGTATGGCTCATCTTATATGGCTGCTTGAAAGTGGCCATGTCAAATCAGTCCATGTGAAGGAAAGAGCTCTCTCAGAATTCAGAGCTCTCACCTTGTCCCCAAAGTGCAATCTTTTTCCACTGACCCCTTCCCCACAGGCCTATTGTTCTCTTCCATTCCTCCAGAATTTTGCTCACACTGTTTCCTCTTCCTAGAATGTATTTGTCTCCACTTCACCCCCGGATAGGCAAAAGCACATCTCACTCATCTCAATTCTCAGCACACCATTCTGATTACAGGCTGATTGTCTGATGTAGGGTTTATTTTCATACAGTTTATTTTCAATGCTGCCTACTGACAAGAGGGCAGAGAAATAACAAATCCATCCAGCACCAGATTTGGTCTCCTGGTCCCAGGAACATGCCTCATCAAGCCAGTTTAGCTTTTAAACAGATGCTCTTGCTGCCTCCATCATGTTGGGGCTTTGTGTATCCTCCAACTTCTTTGGATTAAATCACCCGATGGTAAACTGCAATAGGTCCTTGGGTATTACACAACCAGGATGTGAGGGGAAGGGTTCCATGAGGAGGAAATCACAATCATGTTCCCAAACATGAGCTCTAAACTTGGGTTCCTGGTAAAAAAAAAATCTCAAAAAAAAAAAGATTAAAAAGAAGTTGTCGGGGATATGTTCCTTCTCCCTTCCTTTCAAGTGGATCTAATGCGTGTAAAGGGTGGTAAAGTGATAGCTAAACCAAATATCAGCATCAGAAAAATTAGGAATTCAAATTCTCCAGAAACAACAGTCCTTGGAACAGGTCATTTTCTATGCTGTTCCCCTAAGCTGCTCTGAAGTATTGATTATTACTTAGAGGTTGTATCTATGTCCAATGGAATGGGGTTGTGAGGTATTATTTTTATAAGCATATGACAAAAAAACAACAACAGAATTTGGTCTGTCAATTTGGCAGGGATGATAGTCAGGGCCTGAAGTGTGCAGGCTTGGGTAGACCTAATAGATATGTCATGGTGAGGTGATCCTAACAAGAGGAAAATAAGTATGTTGGCTGGCCTATACCAGAGAACCAACCTTGTATTCTGTGTTTGGGAGTGAATTAGGATATAGATCTCTTCAGCCAAGTATTCATCTGGTGGTGATGAAATTCCAGGACTTGAAAGAGATTTGAAAGGTTACCTAGTCAACCCAATCGTTTCCTGGCAATAAGAAAAATGATGAACCTTTCCTTTCTTAATGAAGCACTGTTACAAAGATTTATCCAACCTTCTTAGAAAGCTATTCAAGTACATGATACCTCTCATTAGCATGAAGTTTTGCTTTGGCTCTCATCTAAATCCTTCCTGCTGCTCTTCAAATCTAATTCCTCTTCACCCATCCATGGCTATGTGCAGTTCTGGCTAAGCTGTTCAGAATTCCCAATATCCCTGTTGGTAAGGATCCTACCTCCCAGTCTAGGACAGAGGCCTGCCACTGGGCAATCTTGTCAATATTCTCCAAACGCCGCTTGCGTTCATTGATCTGTTGAGTCACATTTCTCATGACAGCCAGAGCAGCTGCCACATACCTGTAGTCACTGCAAAGACACAAAAGTACAAGTTGAATGACTCAATGTGCCAGAGAACCAATTTGCTACATGCCAACCCTAACATCCATTTTCTTCTTCCTACTTAGTATAACAGAACCCTGGTTTTCAGATAGAAGCCATGTCACATGGAGACTACATTACCTATCATTTTTTACAGTAAGGGGTGACTATGTGACTAAATTATGTCAAATGATATGTAAATAAAAGTGTGGAGAATAATTTGAGAAACCTCTTTTAAGGAAATTGGCATACTATTCTTTAGCCCTTACTTAATCATGATACTTAGAATATAGATTTGATGGCTGAAGTTCTAGCAGTCATCTTGGACCATAAGGATAAGGTCCAGACTCCTAGAGATAGGATAAGAGAAAGGTGGAGAAAGTCCAAGTCTCTGATGACTATGGCAGCCATAGATTACCTCCCTGCAGACATCTTTTTCATAAGATAAAAAATAGACCCATATCTTTTCTACACCATTATTTTTGTGTCCTATCTGATACAACCAGCTAAAAACCAAGAAGGGATCTTCGCACATGCCTTGGTCCAGACAACTTTACCATTTCTTCTATCACCTATTTCTAGGGAACTCTGCCCCAAATCACTGTGAAGTAACATCCTCCTGAACAATATAGAGATAATACATAGAATAGTGATTAGAACAGAGACTGAAACCAGACTCCTTGGGCTCAAATCCTAGTTTTGTCACTGACTAGTGGTGTGGCCTTTGGCAAGTTTCATTCACCCTCTCAGTGACTCAGTTTCCTTAGTTTCCCCCAAAATGAGGAGAATTACCTTAGGATTTATTGAGGGTTTAATCATCCATGTAAACTATTTTACTCCTTTACTCCAGTTTGTTTTCTGTACAACTGTCAGACCTCAGTCTTCAAACATTACTGTATTTAATCACTTCCAGTGACAAAATACTTACTATTCCTCCTAACCAGTTTATTTTGTCTCAAGAAAACTCTGTTAAAAAATAAGCTCTTCTTTATCCTGAATCTTTATGAATGTTAGCTATTATCAGTTTCTCTTCTGGATCCTACTGTTGACTCATATTGAGCTTATGGCTGACTAATGTTTCCTAAGTCTCTTTGAAATATGCTGTCTGGAAGCTGCATGTCTCTCAATCTGTAGTTTAACTGTTGATTTATTAAACACAACTGCAAATCTTTACATTTGTTCATGTTACATTTCATCCTTTTACAATAGATCCTACAGCCTATGGGGGATCTATTGGGCTCTGTAACATTGCCAAAGTTATTCTCTGGCACTACTATCTGAGCCTGATATTTAGAAGCAGAATAGGGTGATGATAGAAGGGCCACAATGTAGAGTAGAAGCTGTTAACATAAACAAGAACCTCTGTTCTTTGGGCCATTCCTCTATCTGATTTGAGAGCATCAGGAAAATGCCTTAAGCTACTTTCTGGAAGGTAAAGCATAAAGCTATACTGCCCAATAAGGTAGCCACTAGCTACATTTAAGTAAAATATTTTTTTTGTTCCCAAGTTTTATCTGTTACATTTATCAGTATTCAGTAGCCATATATGGCCAATGGTTACAATATTGGACAGCATAGATATAGAGCCTTTACATTACTATAGAAAGTTATACTGGACAGCACTGGCATGAAAATGCTTATTACTTCATGCCCCACTCAGCCATGAATTAATCCCTGCCACTGTGCAATACTGTCAGTCAACCTTTGCCATTGTTACCTGGGTGCCTTTCTCACAATGGTTATAGAGGAAATATTCCCATCTCTAACTTGCCCCTTTAGCTTTAGTAGTGTGTGAAAAAAGTAAATAGCTGTGGTCCAGTCTGAATCCTGCTCAGAGTCCAGAGGACTCCAGATGAGGTCTGGGCCCAGGCCCCTAATGAAGAGATTGACTGAAGCAAGATTGTATTACTCCAGATACATCAGCTAAATGCCCTCTTGTCAGCTTAAGGAAGGTTGGGTGGCAGGATGGGGACATGTCACTCTTCTGTAAGCAAAGGTAGTATTGTTCTCCATTTATCACTGTCCATCCATCTAATCTTCTACCTCAGCAGCCACCCTGACTGCCTGCATTTCAGACCCACCTATCTTAACACCTATCACACTAAGCTTTTAAGCTGGCAGCAACTTCTAATTGCCTTCCAATCCAAGCTACTCTGACATGCATCACAGGAGCTGCCATCTTGATGCAGCTTGCTGAACCTGTCTGTGACCTGGGTATAGTGCTGGGCCCAATAGGGCATGCTGAAGGAAAATAGGGATTGATGTAGCCTGTCACTCACTGAGACATTCTCTCAGCATTCTTGATCCCAGGGGATAGAAGGACAGGAGACCAGGGACCCAAAGGCAAAGGAGGCCTTGAGGCAGGGGTTCCAGTTACAAGGTGAAGTAATACAGGAATGGCAAATCCCAGGCAGATGACCTATCTTATTGGTTCCCATTAAACTCAAAAGGCCCCGAGGTTGCTTTGACCTAAGAAACTAACATAGCTTTTTGCTGTGCTTTGAACATGGTCTTTCTGAGCTCTTAAAAGCAATTATGTAACATATAATTTACCTAGTTGAAATCATCCATCCCCAAGTATGGTTTTTAGAGCCTCCTGCTAGGTTCCATGGAACAGATACTCAGGATTAGGTAGGAAATGAACTGTGATATAAAAACATCTGAGAACCACTATTCGAATATACCAGTTTTAAAACTATTGGTCTGGAGGCTGCTCCACTGAGATTTAGGTACAATAGTGGCTGCTTTTGGTCATTTAACACCATGAAGTATAACTGTGAATGGCATTTAGGTTCATGATATCACGAGTTAACAGAACCGGAAGACACCTTGCAGATGAGCTAATACAATGGCTGACAAACCTTCTTGGGCATGGAATCACTTGGAGAGCTCTTTAAAAAGGTTTAAAAAGTTATGTTCCCAGTCCTGGATAGGTGGCTCAGCTGGTTGGAGCACCATCTTGTACACCAAAAGGTTGTGGGTTTGATTCCAGGTCTGGGCACATACCTAGGTTTCAGGTTCAATTCCAGGTTGGGGCGTGTATGGGAGGCAACTGATCGAGGTTTCTCTCTCACATTAATGTTTCTCTCTCAAGTCAATAAACATATCCTCGAGTGAGGTTTTTAAAAAACAAAACAAAAAACAACTTACAGTTAAAAAAAAAAGCTAAGTTCTCAGACCACTGTCCAAAATTTGTGTCCCTGTTTTTCCAAGGACTTGATCTTTGTAATTTCACTGTCTGGGCCTCAGTCTCTCCAGCTATAGAAGGAGGAAATATGACTAGAATACGTTCCTTTAAGGGTCTTTCCATTATAAGTGCCATAAATATTTTCCATTTTTATTTTCAAAATATCTTAATTTTAGTGGGGGTTCTTCAGCGTCCTATGTTAGCTCTCACAAGAAACTGTGTCCTTAGAAAACTTGGCACTCAGTTCTGACAATGCGTTGTATTAAATCTTTTTAAATGAGATGTAGTCACCTCCAAATTTCATATCTAATGAATATTCCCATCATTCCCAAGCTAGCAAACAGACTGAAGGAGGAGAGAGAAGAATCCTCCTTTGCAAGGTCCTTCTCTCTACCTGCCTTCCTCATAGCCAACAGAGCATGGAAGGCAGAATTACTACTGGTGGTGTTACTCACACAAAGGGAGAGTCCAGTGTCATTGTATTTGGATTCATATCTGAAATCTGTTCAGGGCTCCAAAACTACTGAAGCACATGACCCATGATTTGCTTAGAAAAACATCAACTTAAAAATAAACGCATGGATTGACCTAGAAGTTTGATATAAACAAAACCAACTGGCCAACACCCATGGCCTTATGCAACTAGATCTAGAAGTCAGATCCAAGGAACCTAGGCAATGGAGCCAAATAAAAGTAGAAAGCAGGCTTAATACAAATCAGATAGGAAACTAAAACAATTGGGCAAAGGCCTTCTTTCTACTTGGAGTGTTCAATCAGAAAGAAAGCAGAGAGCTGGCCCAACTGGTCTAAGGTCAGGGACTTAATACCAATTAAAGGCGGTCTAGAAACAGGCTGAGGACTCTAGTTCATGAAGTAAAACACTTGAAAGAGTGGGAGAGTGGGGGATGGTTCACTTTAGATCATCCCCATTGTTGGAGATGACTCCCAGCATATACCTTACTGGTAGGGGGTTAGGGATGCCATTTCCATTCTGAGAGATAAACTCCTTGGTCCATTTTGAGTTGGTTTTCTAGAAAATATTAAAAAACTTTGAAAAAAACTTCAGGGGAAGTTTCAAGTCTATTTTCCCCCAGTATGTTCAGGGTCTAATGGGAAAGTACAGTTGGAATGAGGCAGAGCAGGATAGAAAAGATAAAGAAAACCAAGGAGTTAGCCTTGCAGAATAAATGTAAGGTCGGTATAGTTGGGCAGGCTGTTACCAAAATATTTAAATCTATTAAGCAGAATAGAAAATAACAGTTGAACAATTATTCCATTTGTGTTGAATTACTTGGCTAAACTCAGGACTAAGGACCAGACTGTAGGCTTCCTGAAGGTAGGGTTTAAGTTGTACAATAATGATGATGCATAATGATTTTTTTGTGCATACTGACTTACAACTTTTTAAAAACAGAACATGATCATATTTAATACACAAGTTTGATACAACCAAAAAGTAAAACACCAGAATAAAATAGTAACAAAATATTTCATTTGCAACACATGAGAAATGGTTAACATCTTTAGTCATAAACAAGCTCTTAAAAACCAGTAACAGAGACACTATAATGCAAGGAAACTTGATTTACAACTTTATAAGCCTTCCCTTACTTTATACACATAACAGCCTTGTGAGGTAAGCAAGAATATGTCATCATCCCATTGTGCAAAGAAGCTAACAGAAGCTCAGACAAGGAAAAAGAACATACATACTCAGTAAGAACCAACATGTAGAGGAGGCTCTCTCCTTCACTCTTGCCTCCATTAATCCCTTACCTATGGTCCTGGGCAGTATACTTGAGGAGCTCAGCCAACTGTAAGGGATACTTGCAGATTTTCTGGACTGGAGTGAGAAGGAAACCATCAATAGCTATGTCAATCATTTGCTGCAAGAGGCGACAGGCCTCAAAGAAATGCTGATAGCGGCTGTCCTTCATCAGTTTGGAGAGCTCCATGCAGGCGTCCAGATGGTTGTTACAGTACTCAGAGTATATCCAGAATCCATCTTGCTGTGAGCAGAAGAAAAAATGAAGAGAAAGTAAAAGACTGCTGAGGATTCCAAAAGAAGTTTTGGAGAAATGGAAAAACAGACCCTGTTGTTATGTAGGAATATTAACATGATAATATAAATCTTCCAAAATTAATTCATAATTTAATAATAAAAAATGAATTATTTAGAAACAAGAAAAACTTATTGTAAAACTTCATATAGAAAAATAAATAAGTAGCAATAGTAAAGAAATTCTATAAAAGAAGGGTAATGAGGAGAGACTGGCCCTCACAATAGGAAAATATACAACAGCAATAAAACTTTAGAAATTTCTGGCAATGGCAGACTAAATTTTTTAGATAAATCTTAGCCAAAAAAGCTAGAAAAATATAACAATTTCTGTTCAAAGAAATCACATCATCCAGAGGCTCAAACTGTCTCCACAGAATATTCCTTAGGAAATACGCCTTGGAGTATTTAGGGGTAAAGAGGTCATGATGTATGCAAATTAAACAGATGGCTAAGAAAAAATATATGAGTGGAAGTATGTACATGTACATATACATATAGAGAGGTGGGAAGAGGAAAGAGAAAAGAGAATGAAGGAGAGCATATTCAAATTATAATGTAAAAGTAGTGAAATGTTATGTTAACAATAGGTGAATCTGGGCAAATGGTATATAAATGTTCTTTGTACTTTTCTTACTTTACAACTTTCCTGCAAGTTTGAAATTATTTCTAAGTTTAAAATATACCTCTACAAATTTTCTTATACATTGTTTAAAACTCATACAAAGATTATCTGATACATAAACAAAACCTAAGAGAAATAATAGGCAATACAAATTGATAGATATAAAAAATCAAGATTGAGTTATTATACAGACTTAAAAAAGTATTATTTAAAATAAATACTAAATAGGCAAGCCCACAGATGAAACTAGAAAAAAATATAAATAAAGAGGGAGAGAGTGTGAGTAAAGGGGTGAGAAGGGCATGTGTAGACATGTGTGGTATGTGTGTGGATGAATGAGGGACAGATAGATATCTCAGGAGTCCCAGGAACTGGAAGATCAGGCTCTCCTAGATGGGGAGCCCCTGCTGCCACCACGGGCACCCCCAGACTGGTTCGGCTTTGGTGGGGAACCCATGCCATCTTGTAGAGGGGAGTAACGGAGGCCAGGAGTGCTGACACACCAAAACCCAGACCAACCTTGCATAGCTCCCCAGGACCTGTGCAGGGAGCCGCTTGCCAGCCATAACACACGTGGAACCACCACCATGCTCCAGCAGTGAGCAGCATGATACCACAATGTAGGTCCCAATGTCTAGAGTGAGTGCTTGCCAGACAGACCTCCTGAGCTGTGCCTCTTTGCCAAAGCCCAAACCCAGTGTCCCAGAATACCATGCTTCAGGTCCCCATGCTGTGAGTGCAAGCCACTTGTACCCCACTCCTTGCTCCATCCCTGGTCCTAGTACAGAGCCACAGCCCAGTGCATACTACACCCCCACTAAGACAGAGCCCTTGCCCGGTGATCACCCCACCCCCCGCACAGACAGAGACTTTGTCAAGACTGCACTCTGCCAGCAGCACAGACAGAGCCTTTGGCTGGTGTGCACCCCACCCCTGGCACAGACAGAGCCGCAGCCCAGTGTTTGCTATGCCCCCAGCAGAGACAGAGCCTCTGACCAGTGTTGCCCCACCCCTGCACAGACAGAGAGGCAGCCTGGTGCGTATCCAGCCTCCAGCAATGATGGAGCCTTGGGCCAGTGTGTGCTACACACCCAGCAGATACAGAGCCGTTGATAGGTGGGTGCTCGGTCAACAGCACAGACAGAGCCTTCGGCTGCTGAGTGCCCTGCCCCCGGCATAGACAGAGCCTTTGAACTGTGCATGCTCTGAACCCAGCACAGACAGCTGTCACCCGGCACACACCCTACCTCCACCCCAGGTCAGAGCTGCTGGTGGGTCCTGGTGTGCCCAGCAACAGGTCACAGTACCATGCTGCAAGTGCACTGCCAGAGAGACCTAGGCACCATCCTGCCTTAGGAGCTGGGGCTGCACAGAAAATTGCATGCCAGAGGATTCTTGGCCCTCACAGAGAGTCACAAACTAGAGCAACTATGCACCCACATGCGCCAACCCCAAGAAACAGACAACTGAGGAATCAGAACCATGGGAGAAGGGAGTACAACTCAGAGGAGAGACAATAACAGTGTGAAGCTCAAGGCAGACCCAACTCCTGGGCTAGGGGTCCAGGACCATTGGACTGCTAGGGCCTTTAATGCCTGGGACCCCCTGCAGGGACCCCAGAGCAAGAAAAAGACAGCAAAAATAGGGAGACAAAGAAACAAGCCCCAAGGAAAGAAAAGGAAGAATCGCCAGAAAAGGATCTAAATGAAACGGAGGCATGCAAAATGTCAGAAAAAGAATTCAGAGTAAGGGTCATACAGTTTCTAAACAGGCTAGATGAGAAAATAACAACTTATGTAAGAATCAAGAGGAAATAAAAAATGATACAGTTACAATAAAAAACACAATGGAAGGTTTCAACAATAGACTAGAAGAAAAGGAGGGCCGCATCAGCGAGCTAGAAGACAGGGCAGGAAAACACACACAATTTGAACAGCAATTGGAGGAAAAAAAATAGAAAGCAGGTGGAAAGCTTAAGGGAGCTTAGGGACAACATAAAAAAAGCAACATCCATATAATAGAGATGCCAGAAGGACAAGAAGAGGAGCAAGGATTAGAAAACCTATCTGAAGAAATAATGACAGAAAACTTCCCTGAATTGAGGAAGAAAAAAGTCATACAAGCACAGAAATTCCAAAAACAAGATGAACCCCAAAAGACCCACATCAAGACACGTCATAATTACAATGGCAAACATTAACAACAAAGAGAGAATCTTAAGCACTGCAAGAGAGAGACAGAGAGTTACCTACAGGGATCTCCCATTAGATTATCAAATGATTTCTCAACAGAAACACATCAGGCCAGAGGAGAATAGAATGAAGTATACAAAGTGAAGCAAAGCAAGGGATTGAATCTAAGAACACTCTATCCAGCAAAGATATCATTCAAAATTGAAGGGGAAATCAGGAGCTTTGCAAATAAAAAAAGGCTAAGGGAGTTTATTACTACCAAGCCAGCAATGCAAGAAATGCAAAAGGTACTGTTGTAAAAAGAAGAAATAGAAAGGGAAGAAGGAACACAAGCACAAAAAATAAAAATGGCTACAAACAAATACTTATCAATAATACCTTTAAATGTAAATGGATTAAATGCTCCAATCAAAACACATAGGGTGGCTGAATGGATAAGAAAACATGACCCATATATGCTTTCTATAGGAGACCCACCTCAGAATAAGGGACTCACAGACTGAAAGTGAAGGGATGGAAAAATGTTCTTAAGGCAAACAAAAATGAAAAAAAAAACTGAGATAGCAATACTTATATATGACAAAATAGACCTCAAAGTGAAGGCCATAACAAGAGATATTGAAGGCCACTTCATAATACTAAAGGAGCAATTCAACAAGAGTATATAATTCTGGTAAACATATATGCAACCAATGCAGAAGGACCCAAACACATTAAAAAAAAAGTTCTGGAACATATCAAGGGAGAGATTGACAGCAATACAATCATAGTAGGGGACTTTAATACCCTATTGACATCACTGGATAAATCCTGTGGACAAAAAATCAACAAAGAAACAGCAATCTTAAATGACTCACTAGATCAGATGGACTTAATTGACATCTTTTGAACATTTCACCTCAAAGCTACAAAATATGTATTCTTCTCAAGTGTACATGGGACATTTCCAAAGATATACCACATATTGGGACATAGGCTAAGTCTCTACAAATTCAAGAAGACTGAAATCTTATCAAACATCTTCTGAGATCACAATGGCATAACACTAGAAATTGAAAGGGTTAAAGAGAGTAAAACAGGACAGAGAAAACTTATTGTGCTTAGCAGATATCTTGCAGAAAGCTTGCAATCTTCACCATGGCATAGTGCAGATAGTTACTGGAAATCTAGCGCCAGGAAGAGCTAAGGATGGACCAAACCCTTACATCAGCAAAACGGCTTGCAGGCAGCAAAAGTTAATAAAATCCTTTCCCTCCCTACACTCTCTGCTGATTCCTTTGTTGGACTCAGCCCACCTGCACCCAGGTGCCTGAAATAAAAGCTTCTTTTGATACCTTATGGCCTCATGTCATAGGTGCATGACCCTGCCAACTCTGAAGCTTTTAGAAATCAACTACAATAAAAACAATAAAATAATTCAAACACTTGGAGGTTAAATAGCACATTATTAAACAATAATTGGGTTACCAGAAATGAAAGAAGAAATAAAAACAAATGACAATGAAAATATAACAATCTAAAATCTATGGGACATAGGGAAAGCAGTTCTGAGAGGGAAGTTCATAATTTTACAGGCCTAACTCAAAAACCAAGAAAAACTGGTAATAAATTAGCTAACTTTACAACTCAAAGAATTAGAAAGAGAGCAACACGAAAAGCCCAGAGTGAGCAGAAGGATGGAAATAATAAACATCAGAGGGGAAATAAATGACATAGAGACCAAAAACACAATACAAAAAATCAATAAAACCAAGAGCTGATTCTTTGAAAGGATAAACAAGATTGATGAATCTCTAGCCAGGATCACCAAAAAACAAAAGAGAAAGGACCAAAATGAACAAAATCAGAAATGAAAGAGGTGAAGTAACAACTTACCCCACAGAAATACAAAGGATTATAAAAAAAATACCATGAACAACTCTATTCCAACAAACTGGACAACGTAGAAGAAATGGACATATTCCTAGAAAGATACAATCTTCCAAAACTCAATTAGGAAGAAGCCAATAACTATGGAGGAATGAAGCAGTCATCAAAAAACTTTCAGCAAACAAAAGCCCTGGGCCTGTTGGATTCACAGAGGAATTTTACCAAACATTTAAAGAAGACCTAAAACCTACCCAAAAAATTCAAGAGGAAGGAACACTTCCAAGCTCTTTGTATGAAGCCAGAATTACCTTAATCCCAAAACCAGATAAAGAAACTACAAAGAAAGAGAATTACAGGCCAATATCCCTGATGAACACAGATGCCAAAATCCTCAACAAAATTCTACAAAATTAGATTCAGCATTACATTAGAAAGATCATACAACTTGACCAAGTGGGATTTATTCTAAGGATGCAAGGCTGGTATAATATCTGCAAATCAATAAACATGATATATCACATAAACGAACTGAGAGACAAAAATAACAAAATCTTATATATTGATGCAGAAAAAACATTCAACAAAATCCAACACCATTTCGTGAAAAACTCTCAGCAAGGTGGAAATAGAGGGAACATACCTCAACTTAATAAAAGCCTTATAATACAAACCTATAGCCAACATCATACTCAATGGGCAAAAACTAAAACCATTTCCCCTAAGAACAGAAACAAGACAGGGATGCCCACTTTCACCACTCCTGTTCGACATAGTACTGGAAGTGCTAGCCATAGCAATGAGACAAGAAGAAGAAATAAAAGGCATCCAAATTGGAAAAGAAGTAAAACTGTCATTATTCATGGATGACATGACATTGTACATAGAAAACCCTAAAGACTCCATCAAAAAACTACTAGATTTAATAAATGAATTTGGCAATGTAGCAGGACACAAAATTAACAACCAGAAATCTATGGCTTTTTTATACACCAATAATAAACTCACAGAAAGAGAAACTAAAAAAAAAAACAAAATCCCATTCACTAATGCAACAAAACAATTAAGATTTCCTAGGAATACACTTAACTAAGGGGGTAAAAACCTGTACTCAGAAAACTGCAGGACATTAAAAAAACATAGAGGAAGACAAACAAATGGAAGAATATACTGTGTTCTGGAATGGTAGAATCGACGTCATTCAAATGTGCCAGGAGCCGGTCCATCCTTGCTGCTTGACACAGTCGCTGCAGGGAAGAAACATCTGCACAGCATATGTTTCAAGGGATCTGGCGTATATGGCATGCTGTTCTTAATATGCTTGCTCCCCTTCTTGGCGTTATGTGTTTTAACCAAGGTCATCTCTCAGAGAAAGGTTGTTTCCCCAGGTAGGGATTTTTCCCTGAAGTTAGGGAGGGAATAAAATCCCT